>NC_084618.1:15073328-15150828 GCF_033978795.1 Nerophis ophidion | reverse complement strand
TGAAAATTATGACGCTGTGTTCCAAATTTGGATTATTTACGGAACTTGTGTGAGCCAACGGCTTTACATTTTGTTACGTTACATACATATATATATATCCATCCATCCATCCATCCATCCATCATCTTCCGCTTATCCGAGGTCGGGTCGCGGGGGCAACAGCCTAAGCAGGGAAGCCCAGACTTCCCTATCTCCAGCCACTTCGTCTAGCTCTTCCCGGGGGATCCCGAGGCGTTCCCTGGCCAGCCGGGAGACATAGTCTTCCCAACGTGTCCTGGGTCTTCCCCGTGGCCTCCTACCAGCTGGACGTGCCCTAAACTCCTCCCTAGGGAGGCGTTCGGGTGGCATCCTGACCAGATGCCCGAACCACCTCATCTGGCTCCTCTCCATGTGAAGGAGCAGCGGCTTTACGTTGAGCTCCTCCCGGATGGCAGAGCTTCTCACCCTATCTCTAAGGGAGAGCCCCGCCACACGGCGGAGGAAACTCATTTCGGCCGCTTGTACCCGTGATCTTATCCTTTCGGTCATGACCCAAAGCTCATGACCATAGGTGAGGATGGGAACGTAGATCGACCGGTAAATTGAGAGCTTTGCCTTCCGGCTCAGCTCCTTCTTCACCACAACGGATCGATACAACGTCCGCATTACTGAAGACGCCGCACCGATCCGCCTGTCGATCTCACCATCCACTCTTCCCCCACTCGTGAACAAGACTCCTATGTACTTGAACTCCTCCACTTGGGGCAGGGTCTCCTCTCCAACCCGGAGATGGCACTCCACCCTTTTCCGGGCGAGAACCATGGACTCAGACTTGGAGGTGCTGATTCTCATTCCGGTCGCTTCACACTCGGCTGCGAACCGATCCAGCGAGAGCTGAAGATCCCGGTCAGATGAAGCCATCAGGACCACATTATCTGCAAAAAGCAGAGACCTAATCCTGCGGTTACCAAACCGGAACCCCTCAACGCCTTGACTGCGCCTAGAAATTCTGTCCATAAAAGTTATGAACAGAATAGGTGACAAAGGACAGCCTTGGTGGAGTCCAACCCTCACTGGAAACGTGTCCGACTTACTGCCAGCAATGCGGACCAAGCTCTGACACTGATCATTCAGGGAGCGGACTGCCACAATAAGACAGTCCGGTACCCCATACTCTCTGAGCACTCCCCACAGGACTTCCCGAGGGACACGGTCCAATGCCTTCTCCAAGTTCACAAAGCACATGTAGACTGGTTGGGCAAACTCCCATGCACCCTCAAAAACCCTGCCGAGAGTATAGAGCTGGTCCACAGTTCCACGACCAGGACGAAAACCACACTGTTCCTATATATATATATATATATATATATATATATATGTAGGTGTGGGGAAAAAAAATCACAAGACTACTTCATCTCTACAGATCTGTTTCATGAGGGGTTCCCTCAATCATCAGGAGATTTTAATGGAAGCATTCACATACAATGGTTTATATAGAGCACAGAGTGGGTGGGTACAAGCAGGCGTAGGGTGTGGTGATTGGCTCATGTGTTACCTAGGAGGTGTTTCCTTCTGTGGCGGCATGTTGAAATGATTTCACTGCGCTTGTTGAGGGATGATAAATTTGGATGATATATAATAAACAGTTTCTCTTTTAAGCATAGGTTGCATCTTTTATTACCACTGTTGTAAGGTGTGCTGGATGCAAGAATTTGCCATGTTATTGAATATTCAACATTATGGTCTTTGAGGTTCCAAATGTGTTTGCTGAGTTCTGTAGAATTCTGCAAAGTCTGGTTTCTAAAGGAGGCATTGTGATTATTCCATCTTGTTTTGAACGCTCCTTCGGTTAATCCTACGTACGTGTCGGATGTGTTAATGTCCTTGCGTATTACCTTTGCTTGGTAAACGACTGATGTCTGTAAGCACCTTCCGTTGAGAGGGCAATCAGGTTTCTTGCGACAGTTACATTCATTATTGGTTTCAGAGTCGTTTAGTCTGGGGGTAGGCAGTCCTTTTGCAATTGCTTTGTTGTGGTTTGAAATGATTTGTTGCATGTTATTCATACAGCTGTAGCTCAATTTAATGTTGTTCTTGTTGAATATTTTTCTTAGGCTGTTGCCTTTGGGGAAGTGTTTGTCGATCAGAGTGAGGAACTTGCGGCCGATGTTGGTTGAGACGTCTTTGCTGAATGGCGGATTGTACCAGATGATGTTGTTTCGTTTTCTGCTCTTTTTTGGTTGGTTTCCTGGAGCGGGTTCATAGGTGAGGGTGAAGTTGTATCCGCTTTCATCAAGTGCTCCTTTTGCGTTCCTTTTGTTTCAGGGTGGAGGAAAAAGTGTGCTTTCCACCGCATCCTTCTTAGGAAGTGTTCCGTCTTTTCTATGAGTCTTTGCTTGTAGTCCTTCTGCGCGGGTATGGGAATGTTCTTCGTGGAGTAGTCGATGCTGAACTTTTCCATTTCGGATCGTTGTACAGTGCTCAACAAATGTCAATTTGGAGCGGAAAAGGAACGCAAAAGGAAACTTACGGATTCAAATCTACCAAGAACCCACCCACAGTCAAGGAATTAAAGGACTTTGAGAACGACATGCTCAAAATGATACAATCAGTCAAATTTAAGCCAGCCCGCAACCCATTCCTCACCAAGCTGAAAAATGACACGGAGCGCATCAAGAAAGTAAGCAACCTCATCATAGCCGCCGATAAAACCACAAACTTCTACAGAATGGACATACCAGAACATAACTCTTTACTGGACAAAAGCATCACCAAATCATACAAAAAAGCGCAACCCAACACTTTACAGAACATCCACTTGGAAAACAAGCGGATCGCAACCGAACTGAATATTGAGGACAGGGTGGACACCACAGCCAACAAAGAAGCCTTCATCACATTGAAGGACCACAAACCCAACTTCGCAAATAACCCAACATGCCGACTAATAAACCCAACTAAATCCGAAATAGGAAAAATCAGCAAAATAATCCTGGACAGAATCAACGCAAAAATCAAGGACAAAACACCACTCAACCAATGGAGAAATACAGCAGCAGTAATCAAATGGTTTAACAACATCCAAGACAAACAACAACACAACTTTATCTCCTTCGACATCGAAGAATTTTACCCTTCCATCACGCAAGACCTACTGACTCAAGCACTAAACTTCGCCTCGGACTACGACTCAATCACGGGCAATGAAAGAAACATCATCATCCACGCAAAGAACTCCATACTCATCCACAACAGTACACCATGGCAAAAAAAGAACAATTCAACGTTTGACGTTACTATGGGGAGTTTTGACGGAGCAGAAACGTGCGAACTCGTTGGGAGTTTCCTCCTCTCCCAGCTTGCTAGCCTCAACCTGAACCTTGGTATTTACCGTGATGACGGACTGGCAGTGTGCCGCGCCTCACCAAGGAGCAGCGAGAACACCAAGAAGCGCATATGCCAAATCTTCAAAGAAAACGGCCTACGGATCACGATTGAAGCCAACAAGCAAACCGTCAACTTCCTCGACGTCACTTTCAACCTGAGAAATAACAGCTACCAACCATTCACGAAACCCAACACAACACTCCAATACGTGCACCATGACAGCAACCACCCACCCACCACCACCAAAAGAATACCTACCGGAATTAATAAAAGGCTATCGATGCTGTCATCCAGCAAAGCTGAATTCGACCAAGCAACCCCCCCGTACCAGAAAGCACTTGATGAAAGCGGATACAACTTCACCCTCACCTATGAACCCGCTCCAGGAAACCAACCAAAAAAGAGCAGAAAACGAAACAACATCATCTGGTACAATCCGCCATTCAGCAAAGACGTCTCAACCAACATCGGCCGCAAGTTCCTCACTCTGATCGACAAACACTTCCCCAAAGGCAACAGCCTAAGAAAAATATTCAACAAGAACAACATTAAATTGAGCTACAGCTGTATGAATAACATGCAACAAATCATTTCAAACCACAACAAAGCAATTGCAAAAGGACTGCCTACCCCCAGACTAAACGACTCTGAAACCAATAATGAATGTAACTGTCGCAAGAAACCTGATTGCCCTCTCAACGGAAGGTGCTTACAGACATCAGTCGTTTACCAAGCAAAGGTAATACGCAAGGACATTAACACATCCGACACGTACGTAGGATTAACCGAAGGAGCGTTCAAAACAAGATGGAATAATCACAATGCCTCCTTTAGAAACCAGACTTTGCAGAATTCTACAGAACTCAGCAAACACATTTGGAACCTCAAAGACCATAATGTTGAATATTCAATAACATGGCAAATTCTTGCATCCAGCACACCTTACAACAGTGGTAATAAAAGATGCAACCTATGCTTAAAAGAGAAACTGTTTATTATATATCATCCAAATTTATCATCCCTCAACAAGCGCAGTGAAATCATTTCAACATGCCGCCACAGAAGGAAACACCTCCTAGGTAACACATGAGCCAATCACCACACCCTACGCCTGCTTGTACCCACCCACTCTGTGCTCTATATAAACCATTGTATGTGAATGCTTCCATTAAAATCTCCTGATGATTGAGGGAACCCCTCATGAAACAGATCTGTAGAGATGAAGTAGTCTTGTGATTTTTTTTCCCACACCTACATATTGCGCTCTACCCCGGTATCGAGCACTATTCTCTGGATAATCCTATCAAGACATATATATATATATATATATATATATGTACATGGTAGTGGTAGGGTAGTCGTGCGCTACCCGAGGGTCCCTGGTTCAATCCCCACCTGGTACCAACCTCGTCACGTCCGTTGTGTCCTGAGCAAGACACTTCACCCTTGCTCCTGATGGGTGCTGGTTACCTCCTTGCATGGCAGCTCCCTCCATCGGTGTGTGAACGTGTGTGTGAATGGGTAAATGTGGAAGTAGTGTCAAAGCGCTTTGAGTACCTTGAAGGTAGAAAAGTGCTATACAAGTACAACCCATTTATCATTATCATATTCATAAATATATATATATAAATTTACATGCATTCTATTTTAGTTACTTTATTGAGTTTACAACCTCCTGGCGCTGTTTCTGTACAGTTTTTGTACTATTTATGTACTGGTTTTATTCATAATTTCTTGAATAAATGTAAATGTTGCATTATAAAAATAAAAGCTTATAAAAAAAAAATAATAATTAAAATAAAATTACACTAATACGTTTCGCGCATGCTCAGTTGCGTTAGGCAGCTCATTTTGACAGGTAGCTCATTTCGCCAAAAGAGCGGATTGCGGCGTTACATAACTGGCTTCTCAATCCAAGTTAAAGTGACAGAAACAACAACAACCCTACCTTGACGAAGGTGATCGGCGTGGTTGTGCCTTCGATGTCCAGCAGAAGAGCGCTGGTGCAGGCAGGGATGAGCACAGCAGCCATTGTTCAATGCGGCGGGATAGCTAGCTTAGCCTGATTAGCTTCCACACAAAGATGAGGTTTATGACGGCTGGACTCTCTCGCAGCGCCCCCGGAAGCTCACAAATGAAGTTAGGAGTACATCCGCTGAATGGTAGAATACGTTAATCTTAAGAGCTGGGCCTGCATTAACTCGCTATTCCAACCAGCTAACGGCGACTAGCAGCTGGCACGCATGCTGTAGCGGCCTGCAGTACACTCGCCCAGCCGGTGGCGGCGCTGCGGGACACTTGGCGTCGTTCTTGCCGTGGCGGCGCTGCAGTACACTTGCCCTGCCGGTGGCGGCGCTGCAGGACACTTGGCGTGGTCCCACGAAGAAGACAGTAACAGGAGAAAGGGTACATTTCTGGGTAAATGAATGGCAGCTAAGCAATAAAGACAAATGTTGCAAAAGGAAATCTATTTTCCTCAGGAATGATATTATTTTAGTGACTCAGCTTTTCTATAAGGAAGGTCAACTTTTAATTACCAAGAATTTCTCAACCACTTTAAAGGCCTGCTGAAAGCCACTACTAGCGACCACGCAGTCTGATAGTTTATATATCAATGATGAAATATTAACATTGCAAAACACGGCCTTTTTAGTTTACTAAATTGCAATTTTGAATTTCGCGTAAAGTATCTTATTGAAAACGTCGGTATGATGAAGCGTCTCAGGGTGTAGCGGACATTTTTTCCCCCAGCCCCATCCCAGCTATAAGTAGTCTGCTTTAATCGCATAATTACACGGTATTCTGGACATCTGTGTTGCTGAATCTTTTGCAATTTCTTCAATTAATAATGGAGACGTCAAAGAAGAAAGATGTAGGTGGGAAGCGGTGTGTTGCGGCTGCCTTTAGCAACACAAACACAGCCGGTGTTTCCTTGTTTACATTCCCGAAGGTGAAGCTTTACTATGGAACAGAGCAGTCAAGCGAACATTGGTGAGAAAATGGTGGTAATAAGTCGGCTCTTGGGCTTCACGGTGGCAGAGGGGTTAGTGCGTCTGCCTCACAATACGAAGGTCCTGCAGTCCTGGGTTCAAATCCAGGCTGGGGATCTTTCTGTGTGGAGTTTGCATGTTCTCCCCGTGAATGCGTGGGTTCCCTCCAGGTACTCCGGCTTCCTCCCACTTCCAAAGACATGCACCTGGGGATAGGTTGATTGGCAACACTAAATTGGCCCTAGTGTGTGAATGGGAGTGTGAATGTTGTCTGCCTATCTGTGTTGGCCCTGCGATGAGGTGGCGACTTGTCCAGGGTGTACCCTGCCTTCCGCCCGATTGTAGCTGAGCTAGGCGCCAGCGCCCCCCGCGACCCCAAAAGGGAATAAGCAGTAGAAAATGGATGGATGGAAGTCTGCTCTTACCATAGACATGAGCGGAGCTTGCGTCGTTCCTCGTGCACCTGTCAAAGAGGCAGTTGCGACTCTCTTGTCTCCTCCGCACACACCCGTGGCCACACCCCTCCGACTTTCAGGTATGACCACATAATCTCACTAAAACACTGTAACACAATAAGTAGATAAGGGATTTTCAAGAATTATCCTAGTAAATGTGCCCTCGCCTTTTTTTGATTCTTTTTTTTTTCTAGTCTTTCACTCTCACTATATCCTCATCCACGAATCTTTCATCCTCGCTCAAATTAAAGGGGAAATTGTTGCTTTCTCGGTCCGAATCGCCCTGGCTGCTGGTGGCCATGATTGTAAACAATGTTCAGATGTGAGGAGCTCCACAACCCGTGACGTCACGCGCACATCGTCTGCTACTTCCGGTACAGGCAAGGCCTTTTTATTAGCGACCAAAAGTTGCAAACTTTATCGTGGATGTTCTCTACTAAATCCTTTCAGCAAAAATATGGCGAAATGATCAAGTATGACACATAGAATGGACCTGCTATCCCCGTTTAAATAAGAACATCTCATTTCAGTAGGCCTTTAAGGTCCCTATGTAAGCTGACCATATTGTGAAATGCCAAAAAGAGGACACATATATGCGTGCCAAGACTGGGACCAGGTGAACATTGGCCAATGATACTTGAACTTGCTTTATAATTAATATATTTATTTAAATAAAGCATTTTTTTCTCCTCTGTTGACAGCAGTGTTGGGGCTAGGAATTTTCAAAATGGGATCCCATGGACCCCATCAAGTCCTAAAAATGGGGTCCCACAGTAAATTTTTGGTGTCCCACTTTTTTGTAAGCGTTTGGAAAACAAATGATAAACGTATGCATCCGTCCATCCATTTTCTACCGCTTATTCCCTTTGGGGTCGCTGGTGCCTATCTCAGCTACAATCGGAAGGCGGGGTACACCCTGAACAAGTCGCCACCTCATCGCAGATAAATGTATGCATTGTCCTGTTATATCTCACATTCTATATCAGGAGTCGGGAATCTTTTTGGCTGAGAGAGCCATGAAAACCAAATATTTTAAGATGCATTTTTACATGAGAGCCATGTATTATTTTTTTAACACTCAATACAACTAAATGTGTGCATTTTTCAAGTAAGACCAACATTTTTTGAGTATAATAAGTAATAATAATATAATATATATAATATTATATATATATATATATATATATATATATATATATATATATATATATCCATCCATTTCCTACCGCTTATTCCCTTTGGGGTCGCTGGTGCCTATCTCAGCTACAATTGGCCTGAAGGCGGTGTACACCCTGGACAAGTCGCCACCTCATCGCAGGGCCAACACATATATAATATATATATATAATAATCAATCAATCAATCAATCAATGTTTATTTATATAGCCCTAAATCACAAATGTCTCAAAGGACTGTACAAACCATTACGACTACGACATCCTCGGACGAACCCACATAAGGGCAAGGAAAACTCACACCCAGTGGGCAGGGAGAATTCACACCGAGTGGGGCGCCAGTGACAATGCTGACTATGAGAAACCTTGGAGAGGACCTCAAATGTGGGCAACCCCCCCCCCCCCCCCCCCCTCTAGGGGACCAAAAGCAATGGATGTCGAGCGGGTCTAACATGATACTGTGAAAGTTCAATCCATAGTGGCTCCAAGACAGCAGCGAGAGTCCCGTCCACAGGAAACCATCCCAAGCGGAGGCGGATCAGCAGCGTAGAGATGTCCCCAACCGATACACAGGCGAGCGGTCCATCCTGGGTCTCGACTCTGGACAGCCAGTACTTCATGGTCATCGGACCGGACCCCCTCCACAAGGGAGGGGGGGACGTAGGAGAAAAAGAAAAGAAGCGGCAGATCAACTGGTCTAAAAAGGAGGTCTATTTAAAGGCTAGAGTATACAAATGAGTTTTAAGGTGAGACTTAAATGCTTCTACTGAGGTAGGATCTCAAACTGTTACCGGGAGGGCATTCCAGAGTACTGGAGCCCGAACGGAAAACGCTCTATAGCCCGCAGACTTTTTTTGGGCTTTAGAAATCACTAATAAGCCGGAGTCCTTTGAACGCAGATTTCTTGCCGGGACATATGGTACAATACAATCGGCAAGATAGGATGGAGCTATTATAACTCTTATATTTAATAACATTGTTATTCTGAAGCTAACCAATAATGAACTGTGTGTGTGGGACGTGTGCTACATATATGTTGCTTATATATTGTTTAGTGAAAAGGAGAAAAAAAAAAGTAATATGATCCGCCTCCGGTTGGGATGGTTTCCTGCTGGCTCCGCTGTGAACGGGACTCTTGCTGCTGTGTTGGATCCGCTTTGGACTGGACTCTCGCGACTGTGTTGGATCCATTATGGATCGAACTTTCACAGTATCATGTTAGACCCACTCGACATCCATTGCTTTCCTCCTCTCCAAGGTTCTCATAGTCATCATTGTCACCGATGTCCCACTGGGTGTGAGTTTTCCTTGCCCTTATGTGGGCCTACCGAGGATGTCGTGGTGGTTTGTGCAGCCCTTTGAGACACTAGTGATTTAGGGCTATATAAGTAAACATTGATTGATTGATTGATTGAAGTGAAACATGTTTTAGATGTTATATATTTTGAGCCTTGTTCTTGTTGTGATGGGGTAGGTTTACACCCTTTCGGCTCAATCATTGCTCAAATGAGTGTTTTTTTTTGTTTTTTTTAATGTTTTTTGTTGTTGTTGTTGTTCTTTGTTTTATGTGAAGATTGCCGAAATAAATAAAATAAATAAATAAATAATAAATAAAATACTTCAAACTATTAATGCGACATCGTCTGCTACTTCCGGTACAGGCAAGGCTTTTTTATCAGCGACCAAAAGTTGCAAACTTTATTGTGGATGTTCTCTACTAAATCCTTTCAGCAAAAATATGGCAATATCGCGAAATAATCCAGTATGACACATAAAATCTCATTTCAGTAGGCCTTAAGGTTATTTATTGAATCTGAATGAGTCTATGGCTTTGCACCTGGTTTATTATATATATATATTTCTTTATATTCTATTTTTGTTACTTTGAATTTACAACCCCCTGGTGCTGTTTTGTACGGTTTTTATAATGTTTTATATTTCTTTATACTGTTGTTGAAGTATTTTAATTATTGTTTCTCTTCTGTTTGTTAATGTTGAAATTTATAAATAAATAAAAAAAATAATAGATCGCGGCTGCTTGCAGTTCACTCTCCTTGCTGTGGCGGCGCTGCAACACACTTGATATTGTCCCACGAAGAAGACAATAACAGGAGAAAGGGTAAAATTGCTGGGTAAAAGCGCGGCTTGCATTAATACTCCGGAATAAAAATAAAACAGAAATTAAAATCTCCGACAAGCTTGTCTTTTTAGGCATTCAGACCAAAGGCGGCGGCTTGAACGTCTTAAGTTAACCCGCCAGCTCACCTCCCCGTCTTCGCCTGTTTAGCTGAGCTCGGGCTAACTGACGCCACTGCGCCCGCAGACAAGGCGAGCATGTCGGACGACTTCAGCGAAGACATGAGCATCACGAGGATGGAGGAGGACGGCGAGGCGTACAGCGACGACCCCATGACGGCGGCAGGGGCGAGCGACGGCGGCCTGAATGCCGGCGGAGAGGCCGAAGGGTCTCGGATCGACGCCAGTAAGAATGAGGAAGATGGAGGGTAAGATGGGAGTCAAATGTCACCTGGTGTTGTTAAAACAACACCAACATTTTCAAAATCGAACATAACCACATTGTGACTAATTCTAGCAACATGTCTGGTTCTCTTCAGAGCAGCGTTTATTCAACACAGGCCCGGGGCGCCAAAAATATGACCGTTGTAATACACTCTTACACCACTGGGGGCAGTAATGGTCATCGAGACCAGGTCTAGGCAAATCAAAGGCCTACTGAAATGAGATGTTCTTATTTAAACGGGGATAGCAAGGTCCATTCTATGTGTCATACGTGATCATTTTGCCATATTGCCATATTTTTGCTGAAAGGATTTAGTAGAGAAAATCCACGATAAAGTTCGCAACTTTCGGTGCTAAGAGAAAAGCCCTGCCTGTACCGGAAGTCGCAAACGATGACGTCACATGTTTGATGGCTCCTCACATATTCACATTGATTTTAATTTCACTATGTAAAGCGCTTTGAGTCACTAGAGAAAAGCGCTATATAAATATAATTAAATTAAATTCAATTCAATTGGAGCTGTCACGCCAAATTTCTTCCTCCTACAAAAACCTTGCCCCCGGAAGCCCCTCCAATGCCTGAAGGACCCCAATGAGAGCGGAACAATACCAAGTTATATGACTCTTAAGGGTTACAGCTGCAAAATTAGCGAGGCATAAATAGATCAATCAATCAATCAATCAATGTTTACTTATATAGCCCTAAATCACTAGTGTCTCAAAGGGCTGCACAAACCACCACGACATCCTCGGTAGGCCCACATAAGGGCAAGGAAAACTCACACCCAGTGGGACGTCGGTGACAATGATGACTATGAGAACCTTAGAGAGGAGGAAAGCAATGGATGTCGAGCGGGTCTAACATGATACTGTGAAAGTTCAATCCACAATGGATCCAACACAGTCGCGAGAGTCCAGTCCAAAGCGGATCCAACACAGCAGCGAGAGTCCCGTTCACAGCGGAGCCAGCAGGAAACGCAGAGATGTCGTCCCCAGCCGATACACAGGCAAGCAGTACATGGCCACCGGATCGGACCGGACCCCCTCCACAAGGGAGAGTGGGACATAGAAGAAAAAGAAAAGAAACGGCAGATCAACTGGTCTAAAAAGGGAGTCTATTTAAAGGCTAGAGTATACAAATGTGTTTTAAGGTGAGACTTAAATGCTTCTACTGAGGTGGCATCTCAAACTGTTACCGGGAGGGCATTCCAGAGTACTGGAGCCCGAACGGAAAACGCTCTATAGCCCGCAGACTTTTTTTGGGCTTTGGGAATCACTAACAAGCCGGAGTCCTTTGAACGCAGATTTCTTGCCGGGACATATGGTACAATACAATCGGCAAGATAGGATGGAGCTAGACCGTGTAGTATTTTATACGTAAGTAGTAAAACCTTAAAGTCACATCTTAAGTGCACAGGAAGCCAGTGCAGGTGAGCCAGTACAGGCGTAATGTGATCAAACTTTCTTGTTCTTGTCAAAAGTCTAGCAGCCGCATTTTGTACCAACTGTAATCTTTTAATGCTAGACATGGGGAGACCCGAAAATAATACGTTACAGTAGTCGAGGCGAGACGTAACAAACGCATGGATAATGATCTCAGCGTCTTTAGTGGACAGAATGGAGCGAATTTTAGCGATATTACGGAGATGAAAGAAGGCCGTTTTAGTAACGCTTTTAATGTGTGACTCAAAGGAGAGAGTTGGGTCGAAGATAATACCCAGATTCTTTACCGTGTCGCCTTGTTTAATTGTTTGGTTGTCAAATGTTAGAGTTGTATTATTAAATAGAGTTCGGTGTCTAGCAGGACCGATAATCAGCATTTCAGATTGAAAGGTTAGCATGCTGGAATGCTAATATTTTTTCCTCACCGTTATTTTTCACCAATGACAATCAAGCCAATTATAATGCTTTTTAAACAGGCAGCTGTGTGAGCTGCTTTAATTTAGTAGAGAACATCCACGATAAAGTTGGCAACTTTCGGTGCTAAGAGAAAAGCCCTGCCTGTACCGGAAGTCGCAGACGATGACGTCACATGTTTGATGGCTCCTCACATATTCACATTGATTTTAATGGGAGCTGTCACACCAAATTTCTTCCTCCTACAAAAACCTTGCCCCCGGAAGCCCCTCCAATGCCTGAAGGACCCCAATGAGAGCGGAACAATACCAAGTTATATGACCCTTAAGGGTTACAGCTGCAAAATTAGCGAGGCAAAAATAGATTGAGGGCTTCACGGTGGGAGAGGGGTTAGTGCGTCTGCCTCACAATCCGAAGTTCCTACAGTCCTGGGTTCAAATCCAGGCTCGGGATCTTTCTGTGTGGAGTTTGCATGTTCTCCCCGTGAATGCGTGGGTTCCCTCCGGGTACTCCGGCTTCCTCCCACTTCCAAAAACATGCACCTGGGGATAGGCCCCTCCCACCTCCAAAGACATGCACCTGGGGATAGGCCCCTCCCACCTCCAAAAACATGCACCTGGGGATAGGTTGATTGGCAACACTAAATTGGCCCTAGTGTGTGAATGTGAGTGTGATGTTCTTATTTAAACGGGGGGATAGCAGGTCCATTCTATTTTTGCTGAAAGGATTTAGTAGAGAACATCGACGATAATGTTCGCAACTTTTGGTCGCTAATAAAAAAGCCTTGCCTGTAACGGAAGTAGCAGACGATGTGCGCGTGACGTCACGGGTTGTTGAGCTCCTCACATCTGAACATCGTTTATAATCAAAGCCACCAGCAGAAAGTGCAATTCAGACCGAGAAAGCGACGAGTTCCCTATTAATTTGAGCGAAGATGAAAGATTTATGGATGAGGAAAGTTAGAGTGAAGCACAAAAAAAGAAAGGGCGACGGCTCTAGGCGACGGCAGTGTGAGCGATTCAGATGTTATTAGACACATATACTAGGACAAATCTGGAAAATCCCTTATCTGCTTATTGTGTTAATAGTGTTTTTTGTTACGCCGGTTTGGCATTGTGATGCCGGGTTTGATTCCCTCGAGGATGCGTCAAGTGAACACAGCAAAGGTAAGATATACACAATTTATTTAAATAACAAAAAGAGCTATATAACAAAAAGGCTGGAGCTAGTAGAATAAAACAAACAAAGGACGCTAGCATAAAAGCTAGGATATACAAAAATGAGAACTAAACTGTCACATAGACACATTAAAGAGTAAAACAAAACATACAGCATGAGAGCTGGAATAAACAAATGGCTGAGCGTGAAAAGCTAGCGAGAATATACATACGATGACAGAGTGCAGGCGTAACTCGTTGCGTGAAAGCAAATTATGAACCCAGGCTGAACAACCAAAAGAGGACGGCTTATAAAGTGACGGTGATTATCTGTAGCAGGTGTGCGGGGCGTGAGCAGCAGGTGAACTGATGAGTAACCATGGTAATGACTAAACAGGAAGTATGAGGGTAGAACAACGGAGTGAATAAAAATGCAACAAACTATAATATGGGAAGATCTGAGTACGGATCTTAACAGTTTTAGTGAGATTATAAAGTCATACCTGAAAGTCGGAGGGCTGTGGTGAACGCCAGTGTCTCTGAGAGAAGCTGTATCCAAGATCACAGTTGCCGTTTTGACAGCTGCAGGAGGAGGTCTCATAATCCACTCAAGTCTCCGGTAAGAGCCGACTTAATATCACAATTTTCCCATCCAAAAGCTTGTTGGTTGATGTAGAGAAACATGTTCGCTTAACCGCTCTGTGTTAAAGCTTCACAACAAACAAAGAAACACCGGCTGTGTTTGTGTTGCTAAAGGCAGCTGCAATCCACCGCTTTCCACCAACAGCATTCTTCTTTGACGTCTCCATTATTAATTGAACAAATTACAGAAGATTCAGCAACACAGATGTCCAAAATACTGTGTAATTGTGCGATGAAAAGAGACGACTTTTAGCCGTGTGTGGTGCTGGGCTAATTAATATGTCCCCTCCAACTCATAACGTCACAAATACGCGTCATCATTCCGCGACATTTTTTAACCGGAAACTCTGCAAGAAATTAAAATTTGTAATTTAGTAAACTAAAGCGGCCGTATTGGCATGTGTTGCAATGTTAATATTTCATCATTGATATATAAACTATCAGACTGCGTGGTGGGTAGTAGTGGCTTTCAGTAGGCCTTTAAGATGGAAACTGTAGCTGCCAGTATGATGTGTACTCATGTTGTCAAATGACCGTAAATCTTGAATTATTCAAAGTATTTCAATGTTTGGAATCTGCACTTTTGCATAATATACTCAAGTTCTAAAGCTTAGTGATATATCAGATTGTACGTGTTTTTTTTTTTTTTACCTTTCACATTCATATTTCGCTGTGTTTGTTGCAATTTTGTAGCATCTCGCTTGATTGTAAAATATGTTGATCGAGAGGGGGCTTTGACGTTCATATGTTGTCAATAGTCCATGTTTTATTGTTCATAGTTAAAGGCCTACTGAAAGCCACTACTACGGACCACGCAGTCTGATAGTTTATATATCAATGATGAAATATTAACATTGCAACACACGCCAATACGGCCGCTTTAGTTTACTAAATTGCAATTTTAAATTTCGCGCGGAAGTATAATGCTAAAACATCGCGGTATGATGTGACGTCACGCATTGTAGAGGACATCTTGTTCCAGCACCGTTCCCAGCTATAAGTCGTCTGTTTTTATCGCATAATTCCACAGTATTATGGACGTCTGTGTTGCTGAATCTTTTGCAATCTGTTCAATGAATAATGGAGACGTCAAAGAAGAAAGCTGTAGGTGGCCGCCTTTAGCAACGCAAACACAGCCGGTGTTTCTTTGTTTACATTCCCGAAAGATGGCGGTGAAGCTTTACTATGGAACAGAGCAGTCAAGCGAACACAGTTGGATTGGACCACACACACAAAGTACAGTGTGTGATGCAGCGATCATTTCGAAAGATCGTGTTTCGAAGAGGGTCCCCTGCGAAGGGCAGAGATGGGCATCGGCACCACCCGTCGACTGGTGCTGAAGAAAGGTGCGGGGCCGACCTTCAGGTTGTATAGGTACGACCATATAATCCCACTAAAACACTAGTAACACAATAAGCATCCATCCATCCATCCATCCATCTTCTGCTTATCCGAGGTCGGGTTGCGGGGGCAGCAGCCTAAGCAGGGAAGCCCAGACTTCCCTATCTCCAGCCACTTCGTCTAGCTCTTCCCGGGGGATCCCGAGGCGTTCCCAGGCCAGCCGGGAGACATAGTCTTCCCAACGTGTCCTGGGTCTTCCCCGTGGCCTCCTACCGATTGGACGTGCCCATAACACCTCCCTAGGGAGGCGTTCGGGTGGCATCCTGACCAGATGCCCGAACCACCTCATCTGGCTCCTCTCGATGTGGGGGAGCAGCGGCTTTACATTGAGCTCCTCCCGGATGGCAGAGCTTCTCACCCTATCTCTAAGGGAGAGCCCCAAACTCATTTCGGCCGCTTGTACCCTTGATCTTACCCTTTCGGTCATGACCCAAAGCTCATGACCATAGGTGAGGATGGGAACGTAGATCGACCGGTAAATTGAGAGCTTTGCCTTCCGGCTTAGCTCCTTCTTCACCACAACGGATCGATACAACGTCCGCATTACTGAAGACGCCGCACCGATCCGCCTGTCGATCTCACGATCCACTCTTCCCCCACTCGTGAACAAGACTCCTAGGTACTTGAACTCCTCCACTTGGGGCAGGGTCTCCTCCCCAACCCGGAGATGGCACTCCACCCTTTTCCGGGCGAGAACCATGGACTCGGACTTGGAGGTGCTGATTCTCATTCCGGTCGCTTCACACTCTGCTGCGAACCGATCCAGTGAGAGCTGAAGATCCCGGCCAGATGAAGCCATCAGGACTACATCTGCAAAAAGCAGAGACCTAATCCCGTGGCCACCAAACCGGATCCCCTCAACGCCTTGACTGCGCCTAGAAATTCTGTCCATAAAAGTTATGAACAGAATCGGTGACAAAGGACAGCCTTGGCGGAGTCCAACCCTCACTGGAAACGTGTCCGACTTACTGCCAGCAATGCGGACCAAGTTCTGACACTGATCATACAGGGAGCGGACTGCCACAATAAGACAGTCCGGTACCCCATACTCTCTGAGCACTCCCCACAGGACTTCACGAGGGACACGGTCGAATGCCTTCTCCAAGTCCACAAAGCACATGTAGACTGGTTGGGCAAACTCCCATGCACCCTCAAGAACCCTGCCGAGAGTATAGAGCTGGTCCACAGTCCCACGACCAGGACGAAAACCACACTGTTCCTCCTGAATCCGAGGTTCGACTATCCGGCGAAGCCACAATAAGCAGATAACAGATTTTCCAAAATTATCCTAGTAAATTTGTCTAATAACATCTGAATATCTCCAACTGTATAGTCTTTTTTTTCTCTTTTTTTTCTAGTCCTTCACTCTTACTTTACTCATCCACAAATCTTTCATCTTCGCTCAAATTAATGGGGAAATTTTTGCTTTCTTGGTCCGAATCGCTCTCGCTGCTGGTGGCCATGATTGTAAACAATGTTCAGATGTGAGGAGCTCCACAACCCGTGACGTCACGCGCACATCGTCTGCTACTTCCGGTACAGGCAAGGCTTTTTTATCAGCACCAAAAGTTGCGAACTTTATCGTGGATGTTCTCTATTAAATCCTTTCAGCAAAAATATGGCAATATCGCGAAATGATCAAGTATGAAACATAGAATGGACCTGCTATCTCCGTTTAAATAAGAACATCTCATTTCAGTAGGCCAGGCGTAGGGAACCTGTGGCTCTTTTGATGACTGCATCTGGCTCTCAGGTCAATCTGAGCTGACATTGCTTAACACGATAAGTAATGAATAATTCCATTTGTAATCACATTGTTAAAAATAATGTTCAAAATATAAAGCTTTCTCATGCGTTTTTAATACATCCATCCGTTTTTCTACCGCACCTGTTCAAGAAGTTGCGTTAATGGTAAGAAATTATTTATTTATTATTGGTTAGTGTGGGGCTTGCCCTCCTGGGGGTTCTTCAGACCACCAAGCATCGACATGAGAGCCTGTTTTAGGGTTACAATATTGTTTTATCTTTCAATAAGTCTCTCATTTGCTTTCCAGCAATTGTATTTTTCTCTTTCGTTCTTGTTCGCGCTCTGGCTCCAGCCCCAACTTCGCCTCTCCTCCTGGCTGCTGCTTATAACAGAGCGACAAGTGATTAGATAACAAGGCCCAGGTGGGCCATCTACACACCTGTTGCTGAATTCGAGGCCAGTCCTGGCACACCCCGGTTCGCTGCAGGCCCTCAGGCCACGCCCCCTCCACAGTTAGCTTCAGAATAACAATGTTATTACAGACCTATTATACTCTATAAATGTTGGTCTTACCTAAAAATTGCTGCGTTTATTTTTGTTCAGTGTTTAAAAAAAAAAATGTATATGGCTCTTACGGAAATACGTTCTAAAATATTTGGCATTTTGGCTCTCTCAACCAAAAAGGTTCCCGTCCCCTGCAGTAGGCCTTTAATATTGTCATTCCCACCTTTTTTGTGTTCATGTACAGTCTGGGTGTCTCATTTTGTAAGAAAAAATTAAATTCCATTCTGTTTTTTAAGGTGCTCTCTCATAACGTTTTTAGCATTTAATCAGACATTATTGTGAGGTTTTGTACTAGAGTTCCTAAAAATAGATATATCGGCCCCAGACAAATTTTTTTTAAAAATTTGGCGCCCAAGTCAAAATAATTGCCCAGGCCTGATTTAGACCGAGTTTGGGCAAAATAGGGCCCGCGGGCCACATGGGGGCCCATTAAGATTTTCAATCCGGCCCGTCGGATGTTCTACAGAATTTTTTTTTAGCTCCACAAACAACGTCAAACCCAGATTCCGATCCATCAAAGGTCTTAACTAGGGTTGCAAAGGAATAATGGTAAATTGGTTTTACCTGTAAAGGGCTTTTTTACCTTCAAGGTACTCAAAGCGCTTTGACAATATTTCCACATTCACCCATTCACACACTGATGGCGGGAGCTAAGGCCCTAACTATGAACCATCAGGAGCAAGGGTGAAGTGTCTTGCTCAAGGACATAACGGACGTAACGTAGTTTTTAGAAGCTGGGGATCGAACCAGAAACCCTCAGGTTGCCGGCACGGCCACCGTTGGGAGAATTTGGTGGAAAGTTTCTGGAAATTTACAACGGGAAGTTGGGAAATTTTGCCCGGTTTTTGATTATTCCAAGTTGGACGCCGTCCATCTTATTCCGTAGAATAAGATGGGAAGCTTCCCAACCATCCATCCATCCATTTTCTACCGCTTATTCCCTTTCGGGGTCGCGGGGGGCGCTGGCGCTTATCTCAGCTACAATCGGGCGGAAGGCAGGGTACACCCTGGACAAGTCGCCACCTCATCGCAGAAGATGGGAAGCTTGTAAAATATTATTGCAACGCCACACGCAGATTAAAATAAGCAGCTAAACAATTGGAGCAGTCTTTAAAAATATGTCACCGATGGACAAATGAATAGAAATAGGCTGGATGAATAAATGAACACTCGATCAGCATGCTAAATCTAACCATAACCTACATTCTTGTATGACAACAGAATGGCTAGCAGAACAGAAGGCAGAGGAAACTACACCTTTTGATTTTGTATTTGCTAGATCACAAAAATGGTAAATTTTGTTCGGTAACGTTGCTAGCATAAATTGATGGGATTTAAGATAAAGAAAATTAGCATCACGGCTAACGGAGAAATATTTTCGGTTCATTATGAGACTGTGGTGGTACATAAATCTTGCTCGTTAGAAATTTTGGCCCTAAAATCATTGAACAAGTACAGGAAGAGCAGTAACAAGAAATTACACTTAAATACCATAGATCAAATGTATTTACCCCAGTAATATCATCAACACTTACCTGACTGGATGAAGTCATCCATCCATCCATCTTCTTCCGCTTATCCGAGGTCGAGTCGCGGGGGCAACAGCCTAAGCAGGGAAACCCAGACTTCCCTTTCCCCAGCCACTTCGTCTAGCTCTTCCCGGGGGATCCCGAGGCATTCCCAGGCCAGCCGGGAGACATAGTCTTCCCAACGTGTCCTGGGTCTTCCCCGTGGCCTCCTACCGTTCGGGTGGCATCCTGACCAGATGCCCGAACCACCTCATCTGGCTCCTCTCGATGTGGAGGAGCAGCGGCTTTACGTTGAGTTCCTCCTGGATGGCAGAGCTTCTCACCCTATCTCTAAGGGAGAGCCCCGCCACACGGCGGAGGAAACTCATTTCGGCCGCTTGTACCCGTGATCTTATCCTTTCGGTCATGACCCAAAGCTCTTGACCATAGGTGAGGATGGGAACGTAGATCGACCGGTAAATTGAGAGCTTTGCCTTCCGGCTCAGCTCCTTCTTCACCACAACGGATCGGTAAAACGTCCGCATTACTGAAGACGCCGCACCGATCCGCCTGTCGATCTCACCATCCACTCTTCCCTCACTCGTGAACAAGACTCCTAGGTACCGATTCTGTTCATAACCTTTATGGACAGAATTTCTAGGCGCAGTCAAGGCGTTGAGGGGTTCCGGTTTGGTGACCGCAGGATTAGGTCTGTGCTTTTTGCAGATGATGTGGTCCTGATGGCTTCATCTGACCGGGATCTTCAGCTCTCACTGGATCAGTTTGCAACCGAGTGCGAAGCGACCGGAATGAGAATCAGCACCTCCAAGTCCAAGTCCATGGTTCTCGCCCGGAAAAGGGTGGAATGCCATCTCCGGGTTGGGGAGGAGACCCTGCCCCAAGTGGAGGAGTTCAAGCACCTAAGTACCTAGGATGAAGTCAGTGGGCTCAAATAGTGTGGCCCTGCTGGAGTGTAGAGCATGCTGGGAATTATCTGTACATGTGAATGAGGAATGCACCGTGCTGGGTTGATATTCCACTGAATTTGCATTAAATCAGGTTGTTTTAGCTAATAATCATGCTGCAAGAGCTAGCATGTTGCATTCAATGTTTATTCCCATTAATTCCCGGTTTTTCGCATATATTTTATAACGTTTCCAACTTTGAATATTCCCGGAATTTTGCAACCCTAGTCTTAACTCATTCTTCTTCTACGCCAACAGGTGTAAAAGTGTATCTCTATCCTCCTTCAAAAGCGCACTAAAAGAACACCTCCAGGCAGCTACAACCCTGTCATATATGAAATATGTCATATACGTATTAACTATTCATGCTGTGTCACATGAATGTTTTTTGAAGTAATACCCTTGGGACATGAAAAAAAAACCAAGTAATGTAAAAAAAAATCCTTATGTTTACTTTTTGATATAAAAATAAATCACAAAGCAGTTTGGCTGATGAAGTCTAATAAACAAGCTTTGTTCTTCTCTTTGTTCAGTAAAACAGTTTGGCCAACAAAAATAAAGTGTCACATCGAATACACAATCTTTACAGACTGAATTCAATTCGATGAGAGGACAAAACATTAGTATTGATGTTATTTGAACGCTGGTGCAGTTTGAAGTTAAAAAAGGAGTGTTCATTTCAGTAAACAAAGTAAAGACTTTCTAAACAAGTTGTGATAACGTTCACGACACATCACCCGCTGCATGTTTCCTCACCTCATTAATAACTCTGTCACAGCAACTGATGGGCGCTGTATTGAGAAAATCAAAGTAACATCAAATAGTTTTTTCCTTCGCTGTATAGGTAGGTCTTTATTGTTTGTCATTGCAACAAGTACAACGAAATTTTGTTTTCAGCACAAACATGTTCAAGATTAGACAAACAAATAGTGTACAGGGTTACAGAACAAGAACGCTGATGGGTCGCCATAAGGCGTTCCGTAAAAGATGGGAAAAAGGTAAACGCTGGGGAAGGATGAGTAAAAAAATACAATCCAGACTGGGCTCCTACGGGGGGCCCAGTTCGGAGTGAGGAAAAAAACCTCCATAGCAAAGCACATATACATGTTACAACATGCATCTCCAGATATCTAGCAACAGAGGGAAGGTAGTTCAAGGTCATGGTGGTAGGCCGCAGCTCTCAGGCGCTGACCATCAGGCGCTCTCAAACGCACAGCAGGAAGCGAGGGGAAATTATGTTAAACCAAGCACTTGGTTCCGTTTACTCCAAGGGGAAATCTCCCGAGCAAAGTCCGTGTAGTTAGTCTGCCATGATTAGCAAATCATACGACGCTAATGCGCATGCGCCTGACCTCTCGTTGCCTAAAATGCATTAATAAATGACGGCTTTTCGGTAATTCAAAAGTTAGACACCGTTGGAAATTTTCATTACACTGTTTATTGTTACATCCCTCGCCCATGAACAAGTAAAAAGTCAAGGGCGGTCACGACATGTTCTTGCCGCAAATGTTGGTCAATTTTTTGGGGGGATTACGGAAAATGACGAGGGCGGTCACAGCTTTTGCCGCAGCTGCCGCGGTTAAATTCGGGCCCTGAACACTGACCGTATTGCAGGAAATCACACACTCTTCACTTCCTTTAAAGTTGCAGAGAAAACAATCCTTTTCACAGAACTGTATCAATGTGCAGTGTCTCATGCAGCATTTTAAGTAACCGCTTTACCGTCTATACGAGCTCGCCGTGGTATAAACTAACAGAATTAGTATTGCCTAATGCAGTGGACAGATTTAGTACAGCAGTTTCTTGAATTGAAAAATGCAGCTCAACTTTACACTTAGCAAACTCATCTCAAGGGCCGGATTGATCCTGTTCCAGGGGCAAGTTTCCGGCCCGCGGGCCACATCTTTGATATCACCGATCTAAAACAAACAGAAAAAGCCTGGCGCTAAAGTCGTGAAGATGTTTCCTAGGGGGGACCTATAATGCAACTTTTCTTACCTACTGGTGCACGTTGTTGTGTATTTGGGATCCACAAAAGTGTGGAAAATTGGAAATTAAATCATGGCTATATTGCAAAAATAACAAAAATAATCTCGCCTTTTTTCATGCATCCTGGAATCTGCAAAACTTATTTGCACTGATGACATCAACGGATTATTGCCAATGTACAAAGTAGCGTATAGTTCGAGAAAACCGTCCGTAAAACATCATCTTTGCAACATTTTGACCAAAGAACTACCATTAGAAGTTATGTAGACCACAAGGAAGTCTTTTAAATGTAGAATATATGACCTTTAAGTGCAAAAATTATGACTAAAGTGGTGAAGCTGTGTTTTCATGTGCACTTAGATTTATGGACGGTTTAGTTAAAGGGGTCATATTATGATTTTTTTCTACATGTAAAACATGTTTGGATGCCCTTCTTTGCAGTGTGCATGTGTTTGATTGATTGATTGATTGATACTTTTATTAGTAGATTGCACAGTTCAGTATATATTCCGTACAATTGACCACTAAATGTTAACACTTGAATAAGTCTTTCAACTTGTTTAAGTCGGGGTCCACGTTAATCAATTCATGGTACAAATATATACTATCAACATAATACAGTCATCACACAAGTTAATCATCATAGTATGTACATTGAATTATTTACATTATTTACAATCCGGGGGGTGAGAGGTCCTTCTCTGTCAGGCTGGGGGACGCCACCTCCTCTTCTGCCCCGCTTTACTGTGGTGTCCCCCAAGGATCTATTTTAGGCCCCATCCTGTTCGCTCTTTATCTCCTCCCTCTTGGAGATATTTTCAAGAAACATGGAGTGTTTTATCACTTTTATGCAGATGACTGCCAAATTTATATGCCGATTTCAAAAAGCCACGGCCCCCTGACACCCCTTCTTAACTGTCTATGTGACCTCAAGGCTTGGTTAGCCCACAATTTTTTAATAATGAATGAGGGAAAAACGGAAATTTTAGTTTTTGGTCCGGCCCTTACTGACTTGGGACCATTGCAAAATGATGTGCGTCCCAAAGTCACCAGCCTTGGCGTCACTATAGACAGCGATTTTAAACTAGACAAACAAGTCAATGGCGTTTTAAAATCGTGTTTTTATCACCTTCGTCTTTTAGTAAAGGTTAAACCGTTTTCATCTTTTAACCTTTTTGAACAAGTCGTGCATGCTTTTATTTCAAGTCGCCTGGACTACTGCAATGCACTTTATGCTGGCATTAGCCAAAAAGCTCTCTCCCGGTTGCAGTTAGTCCAGAACGCGGCAGCAGGACTTTTAACAGGGGCCAGGAAACGCCAGCATATAACCCCAATTCTTCAGAGTTTGCACTGGCTCCCTGTTCATTTTAGAATTGAATTTAAAACATTGCGGTTTGTTTTTAAATCTTTACATGGACTGGCACCTCAATATATCTCGGACCTCATCCAAATTTACATCCCTGCGCGCGCTCTGAGGTCCGAGAGCCAGCTCCAGCTCGTGGTGCCCAAGACCAGACTTAAGACCAGGGGAGACAGGGCCTTCTCTGTGGTCGGTACTAGGCTCTGGAACACTCTGCCCCTCCATGTTCAAACTGCTTCCACAGTGGAGTGTTTTAAGTCTCGTCTTAAGACCCACTTTTATTCTTTGGCTTTTAACACTACGTGAGTTGTGTGGTCCTCTGTCCTCTGTTGTCCTCTGTGTTTTTTATACACTTTGATTTCTATTTTACTGTTTTAATTGATTTTACCTTTTAAAATAGTTTTTAATCATATTTGTTTTTATTGGTTTTATTTTTATTCATTTTTTGTTTTATTCAGTCATTGGTGGAGCATAATATTGTTTTTAACATGGCTGTGCAGCACTTTGGAAACTTTATTGTTGTTTAAATGTGCTATATAAATAAAGTGTATTGGATTGGATTGGGTGGGATGAGGAGCTTTAGTTGATATCAGTACTTCAGTCATCAACAGAGAAATGTGGACATTGAAACAGTGTAGGTCTTATTTAGTAGGATATGTACAGCCAGCAGAGAACATAGTGAGTTTAGATAGCATAAGAACAAGTATATACATTAGAAGTACATTTGAGTTGTTTATAATCCGGGGAGATGGGATGTGGATGGAGGAGGGTATTAGTAAAGTGTTGAAGTTGCCTGGAGGTGTTGTTTTAGAGCGGTTTTGAAGGAGGATAGAGATGCACTTACTTTTATACCTAATGAAATGTCTCGCGAGCGAATAAAACCCGCAAATCTGTAATCACAATGTGCTTTTTCTCCTGAAGGAAGGTGTTTGTCGGAGGCCTGAGCTGGGACACCACAAAGAAGGACCTGAAAGATTACTTCTCCAAGTTCGGGGAGGTCATAGACTGCACTCTGAAACTGGACCCCATGACGGGTCGATCCAGGGGCTTCGGCTTTGTGCTCTTCAAAGATGTCGGAAGCGTGGACAAGGTTAGACGGCGCCTGAGGAATATTAGTCGCCGTTGACACTGAATATACGTCTTTTTTTTTTTCCTGACATACTGTAGGTCACGTCTCAAAAGGAACACAAGCTCAACGGAAAGGTCATCGACCCCAAAAAGGCCAAGGCCATGAAGGGCAAAGAGCCGGTCAAGAAGATTTTTGTGGGGGGTCTCTCCCCGGACACCCCCGAGGAGAAAGTCCGAGAGTACTTTTCTGCCTTTGGAGAGGTTGGTCTCACATTCTGTGCTCTTGTTGTTGATGTCCATGAACGCATAACCTGTGTGCTGCCGCCAGGTGGAATCCGTGGAGCTCCCCATGGAGAGCAAGACCAACAAAAGGCGGGGCTTCTGCTTCATCACGTTCAAGGAAGAGGAGGCGGTGAAGAACATCATGGAGAAGAAGTACCACAACATCGGCCTGAGCAAGGTACGCTTTTCTCCGCTAACAGCGATAACGACGCAACAGCGACTTTCGAAATATTAATAGTAATAATGATAACTTGTTAAGGGAGGGAAGATTCCTCTAGATTCTTTAGTTCTAACGGTGGTGATTATAACTGCAGTTCTACAAATTCCATCCATCCATCCATCATCTTCCGCTTATCCGAGGTCGGTTCGCGGGGGCAGCAGCCTAAGCAGGGATGCCCAGACTTCCCTATCTCCAGCCACTTCGTCTAGCTCTTCCCGGGGGATCCCGAGGCATTCCCAGGCCAGCTGGGAGACATAGTCTTCCCAACGTGTCCTGGGTCTTCCCCGTGGCCTCCTACCAGCTGGACGTGCCCTAAACACATCCCTAGGGAGGCGTTCGGGTGGCATCCTGACCAGATGCCCGAACCACCTCATCTGGCTCCTCTCGATGTGTGGAGGAGCAGCGGCTTTACTTTGAGTTCCTCCCGGATGGCAGAGCTTCTCACCCTATCTCTAAGGGAGAGCCCCGCCACCCGGCGGAGGAAACTTATTTCGGCCGTTTGTACCCGTGATCTTATCCTTTTGGTCATGACTCAAAGCTCATGACCATAGGTGAGGATGGAAACGTAGATCGACCGGTAAATTGAGAGCTTTGCCTTCCGGCTCAGCTCCTTCTTCACCACAACGGATCGATACAACGTCCGCATTACTGAAGACGCCGCACCGATCCGCCTGTCTATCTCACGATCCACTCTTCCCTCACTCGTGAACAAGACTCCTAGGTACTTGAACTCCTCCACTTGGGGCAGGGTCTCCTCCCCAACCCGGAGATGGCACTCCACCCTTTTCCGCGCGAGAACCATGGACTCGGACTTGGAGGTGCTGATTCTCATTCCGGTCGCTTCACACTCGGCTGCGAACCGATCCAGTGAGAGCTGAAGATCCCGGTCAGATGAAGCCATCAGGACCACATCATCTGCAAAAAGCAGAGGCCTAATCCCGTGGCCACCAAACCGGATCCCCTCAACGCCTTGGCTGCGCCTAGAAATTCTGTCCATAAAAGTTATGAACAGAATCGGTGACAAATGACAGCCTTGGCGGAGTCCAACCCTCACTGGAAACGTGTCCGACTTACTGCCAGCAATGCGGACCAAGCTCTGACACTGATCATACAGGGAGCGGACTGCCATAATAAGACAGTCCGGTACCCCATACTCTCTGAGCACTCCCCAGAGGACTTCCCGAGGGACACGGTCGAATGCCTTCTCCAATTCTACAAATTATTCGACAAAACAGCAGCAAGTACCAATATAACAGTGTGATTCAAGCTATCTAAAGGTCAAAGCAGTCTCTAAAATGGTCGCCCATCTCTCATGCTTTTGTCCTCCACGCATCGCCTTTTGCAGGAATTGAAACTGAAAGTTAACTTATAATAATAATAATAATAATAGATTTTATTTGTAAAAAGCACTTTACGTTGAGCAAACAACCTCAAAGTGCCACAGTGTAAAACAATTGTAATAATAAAAATAAATAAAATATAAAACTAGAAACAGCCCAAAAGCTACAACCAGCATGCATGTCTATAGAAAGGCTTTTTTTTAAAAAGATGGGTTTTTAAGCCTTTTTTAAAAGCATCCACAGTCTGAGGTGCCCTCAGGTGGTCAGGGAGTGGGTTCCACAGACTGGGAGCAGCGGAGCAGAAAGCCCGGTCTCCCATTGTTCGAAGCTTTGTCTGTGGAGGTTGGAGGAGGTTAGCCTGTATGGAGCGGAGGTGTCGTGTGGAGGATTTGGGGGTGAGTAGTTCCTTGAGGTAGAGGGGGGCATTTCCATGGAGGCACTGGTGATTTTGAATTCAATCCTGAATGGAACAGGAAGCCAGTGAAGGGATTTGAGAGTTGGTGTGATGCGGTCATGTTTCCGCACTCTCGTCAGGATCCTCGCAGCACTATTTTGTATGTACTGCAGCTTCTGGATGTTTTGCCTGGGGATCCTGACAAGAAGTGCGTTGCAGTAGCGCACACACATTCTCCTCCGCCCGCTCTCTCCAGGCTGGTACTACATGTCAGGTTCAAACACCCATGACATCTATTAGACAAGACAAGAAGCATAAGACTGTGATGAGGTGGCGACTTGTCCAGGGTGTACGCCGCCTTCCGCCCGTATGTAGCTGAGATAGGCACCAGCGACCCCAAAGGGAATAAGCGGTAGAAAATGGATGGAAGAAGCACAAGAAACAAACAGAGCTCAGCTACCGCCTCCCACCACGCTCTGAAGGCAGTCCCAACGCGCTCCTCCTTTATCAGTATTTTTCTGATGACATTACATTACTTTACGCAGCTGCTCCTAAGGGCAGGAGGTGTCGTAAACCGTTCAAACAAAAAGGTGCGTGGAGCGGTGTCAGATTTGCCCCCTCCTTTGGGTCATGATAAGGTCTTCCTGTGGCTGTCCAATAGATCATAGAAACCGACACCTCTACGTCGCATCCCACCGCACACAGTGGAGGTTTACAAGCGGTAGGCCTTTAACAAAGACAGCATTTGTCTTCTCGCAGGACAGCCTGAATTCATGGGAAAACAAGGTGTTTGATAACTTGTATATAATTATTCTGACACTACGTGACACTATTAATGATAGTAATTTATGCATGTGAGAGAAAATAGATGACAAACACAAAGTGCATTCATAGTGTTTATCTTCTTCCAGCAGAACCAAGGCCAAAGCTAGTCATTTCTAAGTCCTTCCCTTTTGCCCAAAGAACGGGAAATATTTCCTTTACAAAATATTGTGAATTCCGGACTATCGAGCGCCCTGGTATTTAATTTGCACCCAGCAAGTTTTTTGGAGGAATTAATATTTTTACATATAAGCCGCAATTAACCATAAACTGGAGATATATATCGGCACCGAATATTTAGTGAATGTTTATTTACATACCTTAAGTGTTTCCAAACGGTGTCTGTAACACGGCAGTAAAACGGCTGATCAAACAAAACATAAGTCATGGTCATGGACCCGCTTGCTGCGGAAACAGACCTAATAACTCCACGGTGACGTTTTGGTGAATTTACGATACCTGAAACAACCCAAACAGAATGCCACTCTGAGTTAATAATACTAACACAGACGCTTGTAAACCTGTTGGCATATTACCGTATTTTTCGAACTATAAGTCGCAGTTTTTTTCATAGTTTGAATTGCCGCCTGGGCGCTAATTAATTCAAAACCTCTCGTCACTCCAGCGTTTACTAAAGGCAAGCACGCGCTAATTGTTTTAAAACCTCTTCTCACTCCGGCGTTTACAAAAGGCATGCAGTAAATTTAGGCCTGCGCTTATAAATTTGAGTGTGATGTAAGGATACCATCATGAAAAGCACATTTAATAAAAAAAACGTTATTATGGTCTTACCTTTACTTATAAATAAAGTCCATGCACAGCTCCTTTTGATCAAAAGCATCGATAACTTGTTTATAAAAGTCTTCCTTATCTTTCTTCAGTTTTAAAAGTCTCTCTGTCTCGATGGAGATCTTCCTTTATTACCTCCTGCTTTGAGTGAAAGTCCAGTTTATTTAAGATATGTAATCCTCCATGTTAAAAGTGCAAGCGAGAGGAAAAAATAAACGATCGCTGCTCACTCTTGCTGCTTGTTGTCACTTTTTCTGCAGCCGAGTAGTCGCAAGAAGGATCACTAGCGCCCTCTACCACCAGGAGGCGGGAGTCATTTAATGATATTTGACACACGCAGCTACGGTATATTAATAAAACATAGCTGCTTACTGTTCTTTTTAGCATATTTAATAGCTTGGACCTTAAAGCCTACTGAATAGCTCTTAATCTTCTTCCCTTTATGTGATTTCAAATTATTGAAATCAAACTCCTCCATTTTGAAAATGATGACAGATGAAGTGTCACTCGTGACGTGACGAGTTTGACCCGGCGGAAATTCTAGACATGCGCTAATAAAAATAATATTTTGCGAAACGAGTTTGACCCGGCACTAATTCTAGGCAGGCGCGTACTATATACCCGGCGGCAATTCAAGGAAATACGGTAGTTGCATTATGGCCGTCAAATTCTCAACACCGTTTTATAAACCGCAGGGTTCAAAGTGTAGGGGAAAAAAAGAATCTGGAATTGACGGTAATCCAACCCTTTGTTGCCTCCTGGCAGTGTGAAGTGAAGGAGGCCATGTCCAAGGAGCAGTACCAGCAGCAGCAGTACTGGGGAGGAAGAGGAGGGTACGCCACTAGGTCTCGAGGAAGGGGCGGCGGTGAGTCACTTGTGCTCATTAATCTTGGGACAAATTCTTACTCTTAAAAAAAAAATGCATTCCCAGGTCCTGGTCAACAATGGAACCAAGGCTACGGAAACTACTGGAATCAAGGCTATGGCAACTATGGCTACGGTAACCAGGGATACGGAGGCTACGGCGACTACGATTACTCAGGATACGGCAACTACTACGGATACGGCGACGACGGCAGTAAGTACCCTTTTTTACTTCCTGTCAAAAGCCGGCCATTTTCCCACATTTCTCCCATGTCCATTTACAGTATAAACGACAACGCGTAGTGGGACGAGCACATTGTCCGCCATTGTTCCGCCTTCCAAAGATAATAAACGATGAACTCCTGGATGGTGCTTTGTCTTCTTGAAAGCAATAGCCCCTTTCTCACTGCCAGCAACTTGAGGGTTCCAGGTTCGATCCCCGCTTCCGCCATCCTAGTCACTGCCGTTGTGTCCTTAGGGAAGACATTTCACCCACCTGCTCGCAGTGCCCCCCGCACTGCTTTAAATGGAACTTAGATATCAAGTTTCACTATGTAAAGCGCTTTGACTCACTAGAGAAAAGCGCTATATAAATATAATTCACTTCCCAATAACTGCAATTGCCACTTAATGTCCTACTTGCAAATGAAAACAATAAACAATTGGATTTTACGATCAAAAAACAATATTTATTAACACACACAAAAGTACTGACAATGTGGGCCGTTGAGTACCGGTATCGATTCCCAGGTCCTGAGAATTGGTACCGCATGGGTTCAAAAGTGAACAGTGCCCATCCCGACATGTGTGTGCACTTGATGTGTATATTAATGTACTGTCCTCTGTGTAACTTCATTGTGAAGACTATGAATAAACAACCTCAAATCGGATGTTTTTTCATCTCTAATTTAAAGGATTGTTTACATAGCTGCCAAACTAGGTTGCAACATTTCAGGGAGGGCAGAATAATACAAGTAGCAGGTGTTTAAAAAGTGCAGCCTGTGTTACAACAAATGACAAATAGAGCAAAACAATATAATGTAGCAGGACAATATATGTAAACATTGTATTTAGCCTTTAAAGGGGAACTGCACTTTTTCGGAATGTTGTTTATTGTTCGTGATCAACAAGAACACAGGTCTTGTTTTTCTTTTGAATTTTAAAGAGGGTAAAAAAAAAACGCTTGGAAAATGCGGCTAATGGAAGTCATCGTTGTAGCCTTCAAAGTCTCTAAAATGGTTTCAAAACCCTCCAACGTTTTGTATACAAACTGCAAAAATGTATACATAATGTAGTAACAGACACCTTCATAATAATATGTATAATATACACACTGCAAATATTTATACATAATGTAGAAACGGACACCTTCATAATAATATGTAATATGTATAATATACACACTGCAAGTATTTATACATAAAGTAGTAACAGACACCTTCATAACAATATGTAATATGTACAAAATACACACTACAAGTATGTATGTATATATATATATATATATATATAAAATGTAGTAACTGACACCCTTATTACAATATTTAATATGTTTTATAAACACACTGCAAGTATATTTATATTGTAGTAACTGACACCTTCATATCAATATGTAGTATGTACAATACACCCACTGCAAGTATATACAGTACATAATGTAGTAACAGACACCATAACCATATGTAATATGTACAAGATACACACTGGAAGTATTTATATATAAAGTAGTAACAGACACCTTCATAACAATATGTAATATGTACAATATACACACTACAAGTATGTATGTATATATATATATATATATATATATATATAATGTAGTAACTGACACCCTTATAACAATATTTAATATGTTTTATAAACACACTGCAAGTATATTTATATTGTAGTAACTGACACCTTCATATCAATATGTAGTATGTACAATACACCCACTGCAAGTATATACAGTACATAATGTAGTAACAGACACCATAACCATATGTAATATGTACAAGATACACACTGCAAGTATTTATATATAAAGTAGTAACAGACACCTTCATAACAATATGTAATATGTACAATATACACACTACAAGTATGTATGTATGTATATATATATATATATATATATATATATATATATATATATATATATAATGTAGTAACTGACACCCTTATAACAATATTTTATATGTTTTATAAACACACTGCAAGTATATTTATATTGTAGTAACTGACACCTTCATATCAATATGTAGTATGTACAATACACCCACTGCAAGTATATACAGTACATAATGTAGTAACAGACACCATAACCATATGTAATATGTACAATATGCACACTGCAAGTGTGTATATATATATATATATATATATATATATATATATATATATATATATATATATATATATATATACTTGCAGTGTGTATATTGTACATGTTACATAGTCATGAAGGTGTTTGTTACTACAATATATATACATATATATATGTATGTATATTGTAGTAACTAACACCTTCATGACTATGTAATATGTACAATATGCATACTGCAAGTATATATATATATATATACATATATATGTATATATATGTATGTATATATGCATGTATGTGTATATATGTATGTATATATATGTATGTATATATATGTATGTATATGTGTATATATATATGTATGTATATATATATATATATATATATATATACTTGCAGTAGGCATATTGTACATATTACATGTATGTATATATAAATATATGTATGTATGTATATATATATATATGTATGTATATATATATAATATATATATATATATACATACATATATATATATAATGTATATATATATATATAATGTAGTAACAGACACCTTCATGACAATATGTAATATGTACAATATTTACTGTAATTTGGTAATTTTTATCAATACCCGGACTGACTTCCTTCGCATTTCCCTTTCCGTAGCAACGCACTTGCTACTTCTGGAAACAAGGCCGTGTGTGTTTTTTTATGTCATGGAAGACTTGGTAACAGACAATGAAGACAACTATTTTGGGACAAATGAAGATTCACAACCGTATCTTTTTGAAGCTGAATATACTGAGGAAGAATTGCTGCTTCTGGAAGCGAGCACAAAGGAAGAGTGAGATGTTGGAGCAGACGGAAGCCGGGGGAGAGTGAGGTGAAAGTCCCTTTGGTGCTGTACACGTGGAATTTGAAGCCAAGCTATTTCGGCATAAATGGAGTGCTCACCCACATTAACGGGGAAAAATTTCCCCGGCCAGCTGGACCAAACGCAAAACTGTCCATTGAATGAGTTACACTTTTTATTACAACTACAGTGTATACACTCTCTGGCTAGCTGTGTACAAATAAAACATGAAATAATACTTTACAGATACTGTAATATGATATTAATGTGTTTAAGGCAATACAGATCGGTGTCTTATCACATTGTGTTGTGCATTACAAACATGTTTCGGGGTGACGTGCAATCTAGATAGCTATTACGGCTAAAACCGAAGCATGCCAAAAAAATAGTTACTCTGTTTTCACTCTTACAACAACAATGTGGCTCCAGCTTGGTTATTATACAGCATATATAACGTAAATGAAGTATTGACGACGGTTTTTGATTGCATTTTTTAATGTAATTTCGAGGTAGAATTGATTTCTCCCATTGCTAGCTTCCAAGAATGAGTCGATTTTGACATGTTAGAATGCAAAAAAAAAGCACCATTTGTCTGTCTTAATGATTGTGGACGATAAGCAGAATTCCCCCCCAAAAAAGGTAGGCGGAAAATTACAGGACAGTGACATGGAGGCAAAATGACAAAGACTATTTAGCTAGCATTAACTCCCCGACCCCCCACTCAGGACCACATCAAGTCATGTTTTTATTTATTTGTGTCATTTTCTACCTCTCTCGCAGCCCCGCCCCTTGGCTACGGCAAGTCGCCGCGGCGCCCTGTTCACAGCAACAGCTACAGGCCGTACTAAATTGCGCGTGGAAAGCCTCCCAAGACCCGAAGCAGGTATGTACGCCGCAAAATCGCATCCCAGCCTGTAAAACGTAACCTAGCGGCATTAATTAACTTGTATGGTAACGTAATTTATACATTTTCTTTTTCTCAGCACCGTCAAAAGTGCTTTACAGTAGTGGTAACATTATTTTAACTCCCCCCCCCGCCGCAGCCTTCCTTTTGCACCATTTTTTTTTTTGTTGTCCTTTTGGTTTCTTCTCTCTTTTAAGTGTAAAGTTAACAGGTAAAGAAAGCGCTACTACTGCAAAGTTAAGGATGTAGAAGGAAAGCGAAAAGGAAGTATGTTGTCTCCTAACTCTGACATACCTTGTTTGTACCTGCCAGCGGAGCTTCCTTGCAGGCCATGAGCTGACTCCCAGATACTCTCAGGGCCCGCTCAATGCGGACCGGGTACGAGAAGCATACGCTCTCGATTGCTGCCGTTTGGTATGGTCTCACAACATCCTGTATCCGCATTTCTGAACTCAAACCATATGGGACAAAACGTGCAGCTTTCACCTTCCTTTCCCATTGTTTTTTTTTTCCTCTGGGGATTGTTTTTTTTTTTTTGTTCCGTTTGCAGCCGTACGTGATGTAAAGGTTAATTTTACGCACACTGTAATGGTCATTCTTTACAGGCCCCCTTCTACAAGTAATAATAATAATATTGATAATAAGTATTTGCTCCTTTAAGGTGTTTGCACTCCTGATGTAAGCTGCTTGTTTCTTGTCCATGAGCTAGCAGCTTCTATGGACGCTGCTGTTGTGTTGGGGGAAAAAGTGTCTTCTCTGTGTAACCTGTAACCTTTATTTATTGTAAATGTAACACAAGAAGCATATTTTTACAGAAATTTGCACGGAATGTTCCTTTTTTTTTTTTAAATGTGCATCTTTTTACCAAAGGTTTCCTTCTAGTTCAGGGGTGTCCAAACTTTTTCCACTGAGGGCCGCACAGTGAAAAATAAAAGCACTTGGGGGCCAAGTTGATATTTTTTCATTTTCAAAACCAATTCAATATACACTTTTTTTTTTTTTTTTTTTAATTGTTGGGGCTCCCTTAAGGACCCAGAAGGGTTTCATTCTCAAACAAGGTTCAAAACAAGTCATATATTATTTTTTTCATAAAACCCTTGAATCGCTAATTCTTGTCAGGCTTTCCCCTGACAGTTTGTCTATGTTTTAGTTTTCCTCTTTAGTTCCTGTCTAGTGCTCTTATTTTGTCAGCTTCCTGTCTTGTTCCCTGAGTGCTGTGTTCCTCCTCAGCTGCGGCTGATTGGCACCTGGTCACACCTGTTGCCAATCAGCCTGCTCCTATTTGTACCCTCTTTGTCTTGTGTCAGTTGCTGGATCATTGTATTGTCATTTGTATTGTCGTTGCCTCATGTCACTCTTGTGTCTGGCATCTTTTCAGCTATTACCTATCGTGCTACATCTTGTCCTGGTCGTCGTAGCGGTGAGCTGTTTTTGTTAGCATTAGCTATTTCCAGTTTTTCTGTTTGTTTTCCACTAGCTTCCATGCTGAAGTTCTTTTTTGTTATTGTCTAGCTCCCAGGCAGGGCTTCACGGTGGCAGAGGGGTTAGTGCGTCTGCCTCACAATACGAAGGTCCTGCAGTCCTGGGTTCAAATCCAGGCTCGGGATCTTTCTGTGTGGAGTCTGCATGTTCTCCCCGTGAATGCGTGGGTTCCCTCCGTGTACTCCGGCTTCCTCCCACTTCCAAAGACATGCACCTGGGGATAGGTTGATTGGCAACACTAAATTGGCCCTAGTGTGTGAATGTTGTCTGTCTATCTGTGTTGGCCCTGCGATGAGGTGGCGACTTGTCCAGGGTGTACCCCGCCTTCCGCCCGATTGTAGCTGAGATAGGCGCCACTGCCCCCCGCGACCCCAAAAGGGAATAAGCGGTAGAAAATGGATGGATGGATAGCTCCCAGGCTAGCTCCTTTTGTTTGATTATCCGCCTTGTGCGCGCTTTGTGTTTGTACCCTTTTGGTTTTGTTTTTGTCTTTAGTATTTAATTAAATCATGTTTTCACATTCCATGCCTGCCCCCATCTCCGCATCTTGGGGTTCGTCAACAAATAACTCTGACAATTCAACTTTATTTTTTTCACTTTTTACGAGCTTTTTGTCACAACCCTATTTTTTGAGGCAAAATACACAATATTTTCCCCCAAAAAGATTTTCAAAGTGAAATATTTAATGTGAAGTTATTGGATCCCTAAACGGGTTAATAATTCATAGCAAAATTGATTTAAATTCATTATTATTATTATTATTTTTGCAAAGACAGTTATTAAATTCCACTAAAATCCTTAGGGGATCCAAAAGTGCCCCACTCATAAAAAGGTCATGTTTTTTAAAATTATTTTTATTTTTCATTCAACAGTTAAATCTTTATATCAGCTTTAGATAATATATATTGTAATTGGTTTAGTATATTTCTAATAACAATCAATAAGATAATTAGTATAAGTGTATAATTAGTATGGACATTTTTTATTTCAAATTCTCATATTTTTCTTTTTTTTATTGTTGTATTCATGTCCTTTATTTCCTTAATCAATAATTCATAGCAACATTGATTTTTATTCATTATTATTTTTTGAGAAATTATTTTAAAAAATTGTGTTATTAGAGTTAAGAATGCAACTTTTTCTCGTTGCATTTCACCAATTGGCTCTTTTATTCGACTTTTTATTGTTTAAAAAATATATATTTTTAGAACGATGTGCTGCGGGCTGGTAAAACATTAGCTGCGGGCCGCAAAATGGCCCCCCGGGCCACACTTTGGACACCCCTGTTCTAGTTCAACTCAAGATCTTTGCTATTTAAAGTGTTAAATGTTAATATATACTTATTTTTTTCACATGCCGTTTCCTGTTGACTTTATGGTGTGAAAAGGTGTCCCGAGCTGACATTGGTGTCTTTTCTCAGGTGTCGGAGCGACGAGGCTGGCTGGGGGGGTGCAGGGCCGCAGCGACGTCGCCCTCTTCCTGATTGTAAGAAACTAAACTGAAGAGTACTGTACCCCACATTTTCTTCTTTATTCCACGGAGCTTTTTGGGATTTTTGATTTTTTTTTTTTTTTGCCAGTTATTTAGATGTTTTAACCTTCTTCTCATCCTTTTTGTTTTTAGTACTTAACGTCCTTTCGTGCTGTTTGTGAATCACTTCATTTATTACGTAGACAAATAGACACTTATTTACAGCCTTGTGGTAGCAAAGACACGTATTCATCAGTCTTAGATAGAACATTTACGGTGGAACCTCGATTTACCAAATGGATTGGTTCTTGTTAAACCACAAAGTTTGTATGAGAAACGACGTAAATATTAATGGTGGGTTTCAGCCTGGACAAAAGTCTGTGTATTAGCAAAGGTTTGTACACTTTGAACACAATATAAAGTGCCATACAGTACTGTATATCAGGCAAACATAAAAAAATGAATCAACTTTCTCTTTATTAAACAAAAACAAGCCAATTTGCCACAGAAATCCCTTTGGTGCCCTCACAAACGATCAGAAATCACACAAATCCTTAACTTTAACATCGGGAGAGAAAGGGAATGAGAGGTAGCGTTTTTTTCCTCCGCAGTGAAATACCGTATTTTTCGGAGTATAAGTCGCACCTACCGAAAATGCATAATAAAGAAGGAAAAAAACTTAAGTCCCATTTTTTGGGGGAAATTTATCCGATAAAACCCAACACCAAGAATAGACTTTTAAATGCAATTTAAAATAAAGAATAGTGAACAGGCTGAAAAAGTGTACGTTATATGAGGCATAAATAACCAACTTGGGGGCGGTATGGCGTAGTGGGTAGAGCGGCCGTGCCAGAAACCTGAGAGTTGCAGGTTCGCTTCCCACCTATGGACATCAAAGTCGCTGCCGTTGTGTCCTTGGGCAGGACACTTCAGCCTTTGCCCCCGGTGCCGCTCACACCGGTGAATGAATGATTGGTGGTGGTCGGAGGGGCCGTAGGCGCAAACTGGCAGCCACGCTTCCGTCACTCTACCCCAGGGCAGCTGATGTAGCTTACCACCACCAGGTGTGAATGAATGATGGGTTCCCACTTCTGAGTATATAACAATAGAAAAGCGCGATATAAATCTAATCCATTATTATTATTATTATTATTATAACTGAGAAGGAGCCTGCTATGTTAACCTAACAGATTATGGTAATAGTCATTCAAATAACTATAACATATAGGAAATGCTATAAGTTTACCAAACAATCTGTCACTCCTAATCGCAAAATCCGATGAAATCTTATACGTCTAGTCCCTTACGTGAATGAGCTGAATAATATTATTTGGTATTTTAGGATAATGTGTGGGCTTCACGGTGGCAGAGGGGTTAGTGCGTCTGCCTCACAATACGAAGTTCCTGCAGTCCTGGGTTCAAGTCCAGGCTCGGGATCTTTCTGTGTGGAGTTTGCATGTTCTCCCCGTGAATGCGTGGGTTCCCTCCGGGTACTCCGGCTTCCTCCCACTTCCAAAGACATGCACCTGGGGATAGGTTGATTGGCAACACTAAATTGGCCCTAGTGTGTGAATGTTGTCTGTCTATCTGTGTTGGCCCTGCGATGAGAGGGCGACTTGTCCAGGGTGTACCCCGCCTTCCGCCGGATTGTAGCTGAGATAGGCGCCAGCCCCCCCGTGACCCCGTAAGGGACAAGCGGTAGAAAATGGATGGATGGATGGAGGATAATGTGTTAGTAATTTCACACATAAGTCGCTCCTGAGTATAAGTCGCACACTATGGAACTATGGAAAAAAAAACTGCGACTTATATTCCGAAGAATACGCTAAGTCTGCTCTGGCATATTTTTCCAGAAAACTGTAGGAACCTCGCTTCGTCAATTCTCCAATACTTGTGAGCTCTCTCAATGTTTCGGGAACTCATCGAGTTAGCAAAATGCACAAAACCTGACAAAGGGCGTAGAAACACAGAAAGCCGGCGTGGAGAAGTGACGTGAAAAGCCGCGCCCTGCTTTTTCTTATTTGCAGGCGGAAAGCAGAATAAATGTAAAAGTGTGTGAATGGAGAAGTCCGCAAATGGCGCGGTTGGTAAATCAGGGTTCCACTGTACACACACATGGATAATGTATCCAACATAGGCAAGTGTGAGAAACCAATAAAACATGGATTTATGAACCTGGGTAAAAGAATTAATTTAGTGGGACGGGAGAAGGTGGTGTGGAGTGTTTAGCAATCAGAGTTTCCTCCAGGCCTCACCATGTCGGGCGATTGAGTTAAATAACATTGGTAGCAAAGAGGATGATGAGGATGAGGACGACCAGAACCACCACGCCGATTATGATCATCATTTTGATGTTCTTCCACCAGTACTTCCTGGCCACCTGCGTGGAGGTCCTTTGGAAGGAGTCGGCCTGGCGGGAGAACACAATATTCAAAACGGAGGGACAAAAGATATATTTTGAAATGGCGTGGAAGGAGCACGGGAACTAGCCGAGGCCTGCAGGTCGTCCGTCTTGCCGATCAGGTCGTCCAGTCGGTCGCCTCTTTCCAGCACTTTGTCGATGTTGTCTCTCAGGATCACCTTCACCTCGTTCACCTGACCCTGCACCGCGTCCAGCTTGGGTGCCGAGCCGGACGGCTGGAAGTGTGGGTTGTCCTGCCGCGTGTTCGAGAGATTTTTTTCAGAAGAAGGGATGGGGTTCTTGTGCCAACTGAAAGCCGCGTCTTAAGCAGCCCTCGCGGACGTTTTTCTCATGGACAGAGCAAACGTGCGTGTGTCCTAACTTCTTACACTTCTTCAGTCTTTAAGAAAACATGCATGGTTTAGGGCACATCTGGCCAAAGTAAGGCCCGCTGGACATTCCAAATACTTTTTTTTTTTAGATCTTTAAGATGGAAAGTGTAGCTGCCTTTGTGACATGCAGTCATGTTTTCTAATGACCGTAAGTCTTGGAATCTGCGCTTTTGCAGGATATAACAGTTACTATTGTCATATAATTAGTTACTATTGTCATATAATTAGTTACTATGGTCATCTAATTACTTGCTATGGTCATCTGATTACTTACTATAATCATATAATTACTTACTATGGTCATCTAAGTAGTTAATATGGTCATCTAAGTAGTTAATATGGTCATCTAATTAGTTACTATGGTCATCTAATTGGTTACTATGGTCATCTAATTAGTTACTATGGTCATCTAATTGCTTACTATGGTCATGTAATTAGTTACTATGGTCATCTGATTACTTAGTATGGTCATCTAATTAGTTACTATGGTCATCTAATTAGTTACTATGGTCATCTAAGTAGTTACTATGGTTATCTAAGTAGTTACTATGGTCATCTAATTACTTACTATGGTCATCTGATTACTTACTATAATCATGTAATTACTTACTATGGTCATCTAAGTAGTTACTATGGTCATCTAAGTAGTTACTATGGTCATCTAAGTAGTTACTATGGTCATCTAATTAGTTACTATGGTCATCTAATTACTTACTATGGTCATCTAATTAGTTACTATGGTCATCTAATTGCTTACTATGGTCATGTAATTAGTTACTATGGTCATCTGATTAGTTACTATGGTCATCTAATTAGTTACTATGGTTATCTAAGTAGTTACTATGGTCATCTGATTAGTTACTATGGTCATCTAATTAGTTACTATGGTCATCTAAGTAGTTACTATGGTTATCTAAGTAGTTACTATGGTCATCTAATTACTTACTATGGTCATCTGATTACTTACTATAATCATGTAATTACTTACTATGGTCATCTAAGTAGTTACTATGGTCATCTAAGTAGTTACTATGGTCATCTAAGTAGTTACTATGGTCATCTAATTAGTTACTATGGTCATCTAATTACTTACTATGGTCATCTAATTAGTTACTATGGTCATCTAATTGCTTACTATGGTCATGTAATTAGTTACTATGGTCATCTGATTAGTTACTATGGTCATCTAATTAGTTACTATGGTTATCTAAGTAGTTACTATGGTCATCTGATTAGTTACTATGGTCATCTAGTTACTATGGTTATCTAAGTAGTTACTATGGTCATCTAATTACTTACTATGGTCATCTGATTACTTACTATAATCATGTAATTACTTATTAGGGTCATCTAAGTAGTTACTATGGTCATCTAAGTAGTTACTATGGTCATCTAATTAGTTACTATGGTTATCTATTTAGTTACTATGGTCATCTAATTAGTTACTATGGTCATCTGATTACTTACTATAATCATGTAATTACTTACTAGGGTCATATAAGTAGTTACTATGGTCATCTAAGTAGTTACTATGGTCATCTAATTAGTTACTATGGTCATCTGATTAGTTACTATGGTCATCTAAGTAGTTACTATGGTCATCTAATTAGTTATGGTTATCTAAGTAGTTACTATGGTCGTTTAATTAGTTACTATGGTCATCTGATTACTTACTATGGTCATCTAATTAGTTACTATGGTCATCTAATTAGTTACTATGGTTATCTAAGTAGTTACTATGGCCATCTAATTACTATGGTCATCTGATTACTTACTATAATCATGTAATTACTTACTATGGTCATCTAAGTAGTTACTATGGTCATCTAATTAGTTAATATGGTCATCTAATTAGTTACTATGGTCATCTAATTGCTTACTATGGTCATCTGATTAGTTACTATGGTCATCTAAGTAGTTACTATGGTCATCTAATTACTTACTATGGTCATCTGATTACTTACTATAATCATGTAATTACTTACTAGGGTCATCTAAGTAGTTACAATGGTCATCTAAGTAGTTACTATGGTCATCTAATTAGTTACTGTGGTCATCTATTTAGTTACTATGGTCATCTAATTAGTTACTATGGTCATCTAATTAGTTACTATGGTCATCTGATTACTTACTATAATCATGTAATTACTTACTAGGGTCATCTAAGTAGTTACTATGGTCATCTAAGTAGTTACTATGGTCATCTAATTAGTTACTATGGTCATCTGATTAGTTACTATGGTCATCTAAGTAGTTACTATGGTCATCTAATTAGTTATTATGGTCATGTAATTAGTTACTATGGTCATCTAATTAGTTAATATGGTCATCTAATTAGTTACTATGGTTATCTAATTAGTTACCATGGTCATCTGATTTGTTAATATGGTCATCTAATTAGTTACTATGGTTATCTAATTAGTTACCATGGTCATCTGATTTGTTACTATGGTCATCTGAGTTACTATGGTCCTCTGATTAGTTACTATGGTTATTTAATTAGTTACTAGGGTCATCTGATTAGTTACTATGGTTATTTAAGTAGTTACTATGGTCCTCTAATTAGTTACTATGGTCCTCTGATTTGTTACTATGGTCATCTAATGAGTTACAATGGTCATCTGATTAGTTACTATGGTCCTCTAATTAGTTACTATGGTCCTTTGATTTGTTACTATGGTCATCTAATGAGTTACAATGGCCATCTAATTAGTTACTATGGTCCTCTGATTAGTTACTATGGTCATGTAATTACTTGCTATGGTCATGTAATTAGTTACTATGGTCATGTAAGTCACAATAGCTCAGAAGAGGTACCAAGCAGTGTAGGTGAGGAGTGTTTCCACAGTGTTTCCAGAGCCTGAAATGTGGATGTCAGGGACAGACGAGGAAGGAGATTTTTACAACAAAGTTCTAAAACTTAGTGATACATCAGATTGTGGGTGGGTTTATTATTTTACTCTTCACGTTCATATTTCTCCGTGTATTTTGCATTTAGTTTGGTTGTAAAATATGTGGCTGGAGAGGGGGTGTGACGTTCCTATGTTGTCAATATTCAGTGTTTTATCCTTGATAGTTAATATTGTATATCACACATTCTATATTTAAAAACATTTTTGAATGACATTCCGCTTTTTCAGGCGGTCTTTCATATTGTTTTTAGCATTCAATCCGAGTGAGGTTTTGTATGAGTGTTCCTAAAAAATCAGATATACCGGCCCTCAGACATTTTTTTTTTTACAAATTTATACATACATATATATATGTGTGTATAGATATATATATGTGTATGTATGTATGTATGTATATGTGTATGTATGTATATATGTATGTATATATATGTATGTATATATGTATGTATATATATGTATGTATATATATATGTATGTATGTATATATATATATGTATGTATGTGTGTGTATATATATGTATGTATGTATGTGTGTATAAATATATATTTATGTTTTTATATATGTATATATATATTTATGTTTTTATATATGTATATATATATGTATGTATATGTGTATATGTATGTATGTGTGTGTATGTATGTGTGTGTGTGTGTATATATATATATGTGTGTATATATATATGTGTATATATATGTATGTATGTATATATATGTGTATATATATATGTATGTATGTATATGTGTATGTATGTATATATATATGTGTATATATATGTATGTATGTATGTGTATATATTTATATATATATGTATGTATGTGTGTGTATGTATGTGTGTGTGTATATATATATATGTGTGTATATATATATATGTGTGTATATATGTATGTATGTATGTGTATATATTTGTATACATATGTATGTTTGTGTTTTATATATATATGTATGTATATACATACATATTTATGCATATATGTGTATACATATGTATATGTGTATATATGTATGTATTTATGTATGTATGCATATATGTATATAATTATATATATAATTATATACACATGTATATGCATATATATGTGTGTATATATAATATATATATGTGTATGTATATATTTGTGTATAAATACATGTATGTATGCTTATATGTATATAATTATATATACATGATTATATATATATATAATTATATACACATGTATATGCATATATGTGTGTGTATGTATGTATATATTTGTGTATAAATAAATATATGTATGTGTATATATATGTATATTGTGTATATATATTTGTATGTGTATTTGTGGGTGTACATATATGTGTGTAAATATGTGTGTTTGTACTGCATATGTATATATATTTGTGTGTGTGTGTGTGTGTATGTATGTATGTATATATCTGTATGTATGTATGTGTGTGTGTGAATATAAATGTTTATATATCACAAACAATACACATCAGCTCGGTGCCTACAACTCAAGAGAGGTTTGTACGAATAATAATTATCAGGTTCTCAATCATATTTCAATATGGAGTGTAAAACCCATGTCAAAAAAAATAAATTAAAAAGCACTGAGCAAACCAGCAGTAAGAAAGGGATTTATAGGGCCGTATTCCTGGGTGGATCTCCCGTGAGAGGAAGAGGAAGAGTCTGCTGAAAATGATGGAAAGTGCCACTCGACATAGCAACTGTGGTCAAAGTAGGAATTGCCACAAAACACATGTTAATATGTTCAACACCCTACTGCCATCTCAGGGCTGAAGCGTATGTGTCACGTTTCATGTGTCGGGTAAACCGCCAAAAAGGGAGTGGTTTAAATCCCCTTCTCACTCTGTTTTTGTAAACATTGAAACCTGCCTAGAACCTTCCTTCTTTACGACCAGGAAGTTGTGAAGCTGTAAACTGATTGAGCGCATTACCTCAGTGGAACTATCCACGGTCACTTTAGTTTTAGTCACAGGAGCACAGTACCTGGTTGGAACTATCTATGGTCACTTTAGTTTTAGTCACAGGAGCGCAGTACCTGGTTGGAACTATCTATGGTCACTTTAGTTTTAGTCACAGGAGCACAGTACCTGGGTGGAACTATCTACGGTCACTTTAGTTTTAGTCACAGGAGCCCAGTACCTGGTTGGAACTATCTATGGTCACTTTAGTTTTAGTCACAGGAGCACAGTACCTGGTTGGAACTATCTACGGTCACTTTAGTTTTAGTCACAGGAGCACAGTACCTGGTTGGAACTATCTACGGTCACTTTAGTTTTAGTCACAGGAGCACAGTACCTGGTTGGAACTATCTACGGTCACTTTAGTTTTAGTCACAGGAGCACAGTACCTGGTTGGAACTATCTACGGTCACTTTAGTTTTAGTCACAGGAGCACAGTACCTCAGTGGAACTATCCACGGTCACTTTTGTTTTAGTCACAGGAGCACAGTACCTGGTTGGAACTATCTATGGTCACTTTAGTTTTAGTCACAGGAGCACAGTACCTGGTTGGAACTATCTACGGGCACTTTAGTTTTAGTCACAGGAGCACAGTACCTCAGTGGAACTATCCACGGTCACTTTAGTTTTAGTCACAGGAGCATAGTACCTGGTTGGAACTATCCACGGTCACTTTGGTTTTAGTCACAGGAGCACAGTACCTGGTTGGAACTATCTACGGTCACTTTAGTTTTAGTCACAGGAGCACAGTACCTGGTTGGAACTATCTATGGTCACTTTAGTTTTAGTCGCAGGAGTGCAGTACCTGGTTGGAACTATCTACGGTCACTTTAGTTTTAGTCACAGGAGCACAGTACCTGGTTGGAACTATCTACGGTCACTTTAGTTTTAGTCACAGGAGCACAGTACCTGGTTGGAACTATCTACGGTCTCTTTAGTTTTAGTCACAGGAGCACAGTACCTGGTTGGAACTATCTACGGTCACTTTAGTTTTAGTCACAGGAGCACAGTACCTGGTTGGAACTATCCACGGTCACTTTAGTTTTAGTCACAGGAGCGCAGTACCTGGGTGGAACTATCTATGGTCACTTTAGTTTTAGTCACAGGATCACAGTACCTGGGTAGAACTATCTACGGTCACTTTAGTTTTAGTCACAGGAGCACAGTACCTGATTGGAACTATCTATGGTCACTTTTGTTTTAGTCACAGGAGCGCACTACCTGGTTGGAACTATCTATGGTCACTTTATTTTTAGTCACAGGAGCACAGTACCTGGGTGGAACTATCTACGGTCACTTTAGTTTTAGTCACAGGAGCACAGTACCTGGGTGGAACTATCTATGGTCACTTTAGTTTTAGTCACAGGAGCACAGTACCTGGTTGGAACTATCTACGGTCACTTTAGTTTTAGTCACAGGAGCACAGTACCTGGTTGGAACTACCCACGGTCACTTTTGTTTTAGTCACAGGAGCACAGTACCTGGTTGGAACTATCTATGGTCACTTTAGTTTTAGTCACAGGAGCACAGTACCTGGTTGGAACTATCTACGGTCACTTTAGTTTTAGTCACAGGAGCACAGTACCTGGTTGGAACTATCCACGGTCACTTTAGTTTTAGTCACAGGAGCACAGTACCTGGTTGGAACTATCCACGGTCACTTTAGTTTTAGTCACAGGAGCACAGTACCTGGTTGGAACTATCTACGGTCACTTTAGTTTTAGTCGCAGGAGTGCAGTACCTGGTTGGAACTATCTACGGTCACTCTAGTTTTAGTCACAGGAGTGCAGTACCTGGTTGGAACTATCTACGGTCACTTTAGTTTTAGTCGCAGGAGTGCAGTACCTGGTTGGAACTATCTACGGTCACTTTAGTTTTAGTAGCAGGAGTGCAGTACCTGGTTGGAACTATCTACGGTCACTTTAGTTTTAATCACAGGAGCGCAGTACCTGGTTGGAACTATCTACGGTCACTTTAGTTTTAGTCACAGGAGCACAGTACCTGGTTGGAACTATCCACGGTCACTTTAGTTTTAGTCACAGGCGCGCAGTACCTGGGTGGAACTATCTATGGTCACTTTAGTTTTAGTCACAGGATCACAGTACCTGGGTAGAACTATCTACGGTCACTTTAGTTTTAGTCACAGGAGCACAGTACCTGATTGGAATTATCTACGGTCACTTTAGTTTTAGTCACAGGAGCACAGTACTTGGGTGGAACTATCTATGGTCATTTTAGTTTTAGTCACAGGAGCGCAGTACCTGGTTGGAACTATCTACGGTCACTTTAGTTTTAGTCACAGGAGCACAGTACCTGGTTGGAACTATCTATGGTCACTTTAGTTTTAGTCACAGGAGTACAGTACCTGGTTGGAACTATCTATGGTCACTTTTGTTTTAGTCACAGGAGCACAGTACCTGGTTGGAACTATCTATGGTCAGTTTAGTTTTAGTCACAGGATCACAGTACCTGGTTGGAACTATCTACGGTCACTTTAGTTTTAGTCACAGGAGCACAGTACCTGGTTGGAACTATCCACGGTCACTTTAGTTTTAGTCACAGGAGCACAGTACCTGGTTGGAACTATCCACGGTCACTTTAGTTTTAGTCACAGGAGCACAGTACCTGGTTGGAACTATCTACGGTCACTTTAGTTTTAGTCACAGGAGCACAGTACCTGGTTGGAACTATCTATGGTCTCTTTAGTTTTAGTCACAGGAGCACAGTACCTGGTTGGAACTATCTACGGTCACTTTAGTTTTAGTCACAGGAGCACAGTACCTGGGTGGAACTATGGTCACTTTAGTTTTAGTCACAGGAGCACAGTACCTGGGTGGAACTATGGTCACTTTAGTTTTAGTCACAGGAGCACAGTACCTGGTTGGAACTATCTACGGTCACTTTAGTTTTAGTCACAGGAGCACAGTACCTGGTTGGAACTATCCACGGTCACTTTAGTTTTAGTCACAGGAGCACAGTACCTGGTTGGAACTATCCACGGTCACTTTAGTTTTAGTCACAGGAGCACAGTACCTGGTTGGAACTATCTACGGTCACTTTAGTTTTAGTCACTGGAGCACAGTACCTGGTTGGAACTATCTATGGTCTCTTTAGTTTTAGTCACAGGAGCACAGTACCTGGTTGGAACTATCTATGGTCACTTTAGTTTTAGTCACAGGAGCACAGTACCTGGTTGGAACTATCTATGGTCACTTTAGTTTTAGTCACAGGAGCACAGTACCTGGTTAGAACTATCTACGGTCACTTTTGTTTTAGTCACAGGAGCACAGTACCTGGTTAGAACTATCTATGGTCACTTTAGTTTTAGTCGCAGGAGTGCAGTACCTGGTTGGAACTATCTACGGTCACTTTAGTTTTAGTCACAGGAGTGCAGTACCTGGTTGGAACTATCTACGGTCACTTTAGTTTTAGTCACAGGAGCACAGTACCTGGTTGGAACTATCTACGGTCACTTTAGTTTTAGTCACAGGAGCACAGTACCTGGTTGGAACTATCCACGGTCACTTTAGTTTTAGTCACAGGAGCACAGTACCTGGTTGGAACTATCTACGGTCACTTTAGTTTTAGTCACAGGAGCGCAGTACCTGGGTGGAACTATCTACGGTCACTTTAGTTTTAGTCACAGGAGCACAGTACCTGGTTGGAACTATCTACGGTCACTTTAGTTTTAGTCACAGGAGCACAGTACCTGGTTGGAACTATCCACGGTCACTTTAGTTTTAGTCACAGGAGCACAGTACCTGGTTGGAACTACCTACGGTCACTTTAGTTTTAGTCACAGGAGCGCAGTACCTGGTTGGAACTATCTACGGTCACTTTAGTTTTAGTCACAGGAGCACAGTACCTGGGTGGAACTATGGTCACTTTAGTTTTAGTCACAGGAGCACAGTACCTGGGTGGAACTATGGTCACTTTAGTTTTAGTCACAGGAGCACAGTACCTGGGTGGAACTATGGTCACTTTAGTTTTAGTCACAGGAGCACAGCGCCACCGAATGTTCAGTGTCACCAAATGAGGACGGAAAGAAAAAGTCAGAACTCACCATGGTCTGCAAACACAGCAGGACTCCAAACTAACCCAGGACGGAAGATCTGCTTGTGTTCTTGTCAGCGCTCTGACGCCTGCTGAAGGTTGCACCTCCACCGGGTTACTCATTAACTTTCCCCGTGGAAAAAAAAAAAGAAATCAGAAAGTCTTCATGGCTGGAGAGGAGCCAGCAAAAAAGGGGTTCGGCCTCAATTCTGTCTCTGCACTTTCATTTCCTCCTTTTCCTGAGCAAACCTCAGCAAAAACCAGCGGGGGGTGGGGAAGGGTTGGCACCTTTTTGGTGGTTTTAGCAGCGCCCTGGGACTGACGCAGATGGGAGCTGTGAGGTCAAAGGGCGCCCGAGTCAGCTGACTGCGGTCTCTTGATTGCCTCTGTTGTCTTGGCTTGATGACATCGACTCTTGCAACGATGTGTTGTCACTTTATAAGCGAGCAGGAATAGAACGTGGAGACAATACATCTCTGTTCAAAGACACACTTTGTGAAATTGTTTCAATTTATGCATAAAAAAACTAAGATTTATTTTGGTATTTCTTAAATTTGTATTTAATTTTTTGCTATATATATATATATTTGTATATATTAATATATGTATATATATATGTGTGTGTTTATATTTATATATGTGTATATATGTATGTATATATATATACATATATACATACATATATTTACATATGTGTTGGGAAATTGTGTTAGATGTAAATATAAACGGAATACAATGATTTGCAAATCCTTTTCAACCCATATTCAGTTGAATATGCTACAAAGACAACATGTTTGATGTTCAAACTAATAAACTTTATTTTATGTGCAAATAATTAACTTAGAATTTCATGGCTGCAACATGTGCCAAAGTAGTTGGGAAAGGGCATGTTCACCACTGTGTTACATCACCTTTTCTTTTAACAACACTCAATAAATGTTTGGGAACTGAGGAAACTAATTGTTGAAGCTTTGAAAGTGGAATTCTTTCCCATTCTTGTTTTATGTAGAGCTTGAGTCCTTCAACAGTCCGGGGTCTCCGCTGTCGTATTTTACGCTTCATAATGCGCCACACATTTTCCATGGGAGACAGGTCTGGACTGCAGGCCGGCCAGGAAAGTACCCGCACTCTTTTTTTTGACAAAGCCACGCTGTTGTAACACTTGTCTTGCTGAAATAAGCAGGGGCGTCCATGATAACGTTGCTTGGATGACGACATATGTTGCTCCAAAACCTGTATGGACCTTTCAGCATTAATGGTGCCTTCACAGATGTGTAAGTTACCCATGCCTTGGGCACTAATACACCCCCATACCATCACAGATGCTGGCTTTTGAACTTTGCGCCTATAACAATTCGGATGGTTATTTTCCTCTTTGTTCCAGAGGACACCACGTCCACATTTTCCAAATATAATTTGAAATGTGGACTCATCAGACCACAGAACACTTTTCCACTTTGCATCGGTCCATCTTAGATGAGCTCGGGCCCAGCCAAGCCGGGCGGCGTTCCTGGGTGTTGTTGATAAATGGCTTTCGCTTCGCACAGTAAGAGTTTTAACTTGCACTTACAGATGTTGCGACCAACTGTGGTTACTGACAGCGGTTTTATGAAGTGTTCCTGAGCCCATGTGGTGATATCCTTTACTCAGTGATGTCGGTTTTTGGTGCAGTACCTCTCAAGGGATCAAAGGTCCGTAATATCATCGCTTACGTGCAGTGATTTCTCCAGATTCCCTGAACCTTTTGATGATTTTACGGACCGTAGATGGCCTTGCAATAGCTCATTGAGAAATGTTGTTCTAAAACTGTTCGACGATTTGCTTACAAATTGGTGACCCTCACCCCATCCTTGTTTGTGAATTACTTAACATTTCATGGAAGCTGCTTTTATACCCAATCACGGCACCCACATGTTCCCAATTACCCTTGCACACCTGTGGGATGTTCCAAATAAGCGTTTGAGGAGCATTCCTCAACTTTATCAGTATTTATGGCCATCTTTCCCAACTTCTTTGTCACGTGTTGCTGGCATCAAATTCTAAAGTTAAATGATTATTTGCACACAAAAAAAATGTCGGTCAGTTTGAACATCAAATAATTCAAACATTCAACTGAATATGGGTTGAAAAGGATTTGCAAATCTGTTTATATTTACATCAAACACAATTGTCCAACTCATATGGAAACAGGGTTTGTATGTGTGTATATATATACATACACACTCTCATACTTTGTTGAGATATGGTAGATATATTAGATCTTGCGGAGTGTGTGGTAGCAAGACCTGCTGACCCAAAGCATGTAGCAGTTAAAGTAGTAGAATCTGTTATCTGGAATATGTTCCGCCTTTTGACAGAATAGAACGTCCTGGAATTGGCCCTCGTTCTGCTGGAAGAGAGACAACACATGATGAGCTCAGCCCGTTTCCTTATCTGTGCCCTCTCACACACACACACTCTGTTCTCCAGTTTAATGGTGTCATGAAGCGGCAGCTTGGAGGAACCGTGCTCGGCTCACACACACACACACACGCCCGTCAAGTTAACTCTCAGTTTCGATACCTGTCCAGGCGATGCAACCTAAGTGGACAAAAATAATCAGTTGATGGATAGACTTATATTCATCCCACAGTGGGGACATTTTGTTGCTGAAGTGCAGGTTTTTTCATAGAAGTAAAATAACACGTTGCCTACTAAAGATTGCAATATTTTTGTGTTTTTTTCCCAAGATAGCGCCTCTCCTGTGGCATCAAATTGTGTTCCTGGTGTTTGCCCTATTGATTTTGTGTCTTTTGGTTGGGGACCCTTTGGGACTGTGCAACAAGGGCTGGCACTTTCCTGTCTTCTGCAGTGCTGTTTTGTAAAAAAACTTCTGGATCTTCCTCCCGGGGAGCCTTTTGGCCATGGAGACCAGCTGCTGGGGTCTCTGCCCCACTGGAGTCTGTTTGGAGACACTTCACAGTGTCTTGGCTGAATGAGCGGGTATCGGACACCTCGGTCTCCTTGGACGTATCTTCGCTCACCCACGCCGACTGGACACTGGCAGAGAGTCGGTGGGTTGCTTCGTTGGGTCTGCTCCTGTCTCTGGCTATGCTCACCCCCGCAGTGTATATAGTTTTTCTTTGTTGTTGTTTTTGCTTTTGTAGCTGTGCGGGGGGGTTGGAGCCTATCTCAGCTGCATACAGGCGGAAGGCGGGGTACACCCTGGACAAATCGCCACCTCATCACAGGGGCCAACACAGATAGACAACATTCACATTGAGCCAATTTAGTGTTGCCAATCAACCTATCCCCAGGTGCATGTCTTTGGAGGTGGGAGGAAGCCGGAGTACCCGGAGGGAAACGACACCAAAAAGGGACAAGCAGTAGGAAATGGATGGACGGATATCGAAATGGCTGGTTGCTCTGCTCTTTTAATGTCCTTTGGGTTCTTTGATGTTTCCGTATTACACACATTCTTATGTGTGCTGTGGCTATGAGGGTTTTTTCACCTACGCTTCAGTCGGGACCTCCTCTCCAGGGACTGAATATTTTATTTTGTAATAGTGTGAGAGTCCAGTCCATAGTGGATCTAACATAATAGTGAGAGTCCAGTCCATAGTGGATCTAACATAATAGTGGGAGTCCAGTCCATAGTGGATCTAACATAATAGTGAGAGTCCAGTCCATAGTGGATCTAACATAATAGTGAGAGTCCAGTCCATAGTGGATCTAACATAATAGTAAGAGTCCAGTCCATAGTGGATCCAACATAATAGTAAGAGTCCAGTCTATAGTGGATCTAACATAAGAGTCCAGTCCATAGTGGATCTAACATAATAGTAAGAGTCCAGTCCATAGTGGATCTAACATAATAGTGAGAGAGTCCAGTCCATAGTGGATCTAACATAATAGTGAGAGAGTCCAGTCCATAGTGGATCTAACATAATAGTGAGAGTCCAGTCCATAGTGGATATAACATAATAGTGAGAGTCCAGTCCATAGTGGATTTAACATAATAGTGAGAGTCCAGTCCATAGTTGATCTAAAATAATAGAGAGTCCAGTCCATAGTGGATTTAACTTAATAGTGAGAGTCCAGTCCATAGTGGATCTAACATAATAGTGAGAGTACAGTCCATAGTGGATCCAACATAATAGTGAGAGTCCAGTCCATAGTGGACCTAACAAAATAGTGAGAGTCCAGTCCATAGTGGACCTAACATAATAGTGAGAGTCCAGTCCATAGTGGGGCCAGCAGGAGATCATCCAAGCGCTGGTTTGTACTTATTTTGAACAATCAATATTTCTCGATTGTTTGTAAATGTTGCAAATAAAAAATAAAAAAAACATGCCCGGTGTTTACCTGCCATTACTACCCAGCGCCACCAGGGGGTGTCATAGGCAACACTACGACCCCAAAGCAGGCGACAGGAAGAGGCGTCAATGTCGTAAACCTCGCTGAAACTTGGCTGCAGTGGCCTGATTGTACAAATAATCACGTACAACCGACTTGAATGCGAGAGATCTGGGAACAAATGTCTATTTTGGACAGTCGTTGATGTTCAGGGGCAAACAAAGGCGAGAGTTTGCACCAATCGCAGGCCACGGCGTAGCCACGTCGTTGAGTATCGAGCGACGTGATTGGCTGACGCGACGGAAGCGCACTCTCCAGCACATCCACTGGAAAAGTTAGCGACATTTTTTTTTTGTTTTTTTTTTTCAAAAATGTTCTTTTCCTGCAAAGCACCGCGCGTCATTTTCTATATTTGGATGATGTGCCTCCTTTTTGGGGAGAGGAAGAAGCACGTCGATGAATAACCATCACAGCACCGGCTGCGTCGCCACATTCGGACGTCGACGTTAAACATTGGAGGACATTATTATTATTATTATTATTATTATTCCTCTTCTAGAGTAAAGACACAGTTGGGAGCGCCGCCATGCTGGGAAACGTCGGCGTGTACGCGGTGAAGAGGAGGAAGAAGCCCGTTCAGAAGAAGTACGTACTTTCTTTAATATGGAGGAGGGGGGGTGTAGTTTGGCGCGAACACGACAAACATTGCGCTATTTGGATAGAAGTCATCTATAAACACTCCGGCTCTGCCACCGGAGGTCGTGGTCAACTATTTAAACACTTCCATGCCGAACATGGCTCACTTTGGCGGCGTTATTTAGCCACTTCCGGACTACAGGTCGGGCAGGTCGGTGCCTGTTGCTGAGGTGGTGACGTCACAAGTTGTAGAGAAGTCTAGGTCGGGGGTCGCAGCCTCTTTATCAATCAATATAGCCCTAAATCACTAGTGTCTCAAAGGGCTGCACAAACCACTACGACATCCTCGGTAGGCCCACATAAGGGCAAGGAAAACTCACACCCAGTGGGACGTCGGTGACAATGATGACTATGAGAACCTTGGAGAGGAGGAAAGCAATGGATGTCGAGCGGGTCTAACATGATACTGTGAAAGTTCAATCTATAATGGATCCAACACAGTCGCGAGAGTCCAGTCCAAAGCGGATCCAACACAGCAGCGAGAGTCCCATTCACAGCGGAGCCAGCAGGAAACCATCCCAAGCGGAGGCGGATCAGCGGCGCAGAGACATGGCCACCGGATCGGACCGGACCCCCTCCACAAGGGAGAGTGGGACATAGAAGAAAAAGAAAAGAAACGGCAGATCAACTGGTCTAAAAAGGGAGTATTTAAAGGCTAGAGTATACAAATGACTTTGAAGGTGAGACTTAAATGCTTCTACTGAGGTGGCGTCTCGAACTGTTACCGGGAGGGCATTCCAGAGTACTGGAGCCCGAAATGAAAAAGCTCTATAGCCCGCAGACTTTTTTTGGGCTTTGGGAATCACTAATAAGCCGGAGTCTTTTGAACGCAGATTTCTTGCCGGGACATATGGTACAATACAATCGGCAAGATAGGCTGGAGCTAGACCGTGTAGTGTTTTATACGTAAGTAGTAAAACCTTAAAGTCACATCTTAAGTGCACAGGAAGCCAGTGCAGGTGAGCCAGTACAGGCGTAATGTGATCAAACTTTCTTGTTCTTGTCAAAAGTCTAGCAGCCGCATTTTGTACCAACTGTAATCTTTTAATGCTAGACATGGGGAGACCCGAAAATAATACGTTACAATAATCGAGACGAGACGTAACAAACGCATGGATAATGATCTCGGCGTCTATAGTGGACAAAATGGAGCGAATTTTAGCGATACTACGAAGATGAAAGAAGGCCGGTTTTAGTAACGCTTTTAATGTGTGACTCAAAGGAGAGAGTTGGGTCGAAGATAATACCCAGATTTTTTACAGAGTCACCTTGTTTTATTATTTGGTTGTCAAATGTTAAAGTTGTATTATTAAATAGAGGTCGGTGTCTAGCAGGACCGATAATCAGCATTTCCGTTTTTTTGGCATTAAGTTGCAAAAAGAACAAATGAAAAAACAGAGTGAGATGTTTGCATCCTTTGCGAGCACATACACTTGGTGGCCTTGCAGGTGAACAGTGAACGTGAATGGAAGACCTGAAGGATGAAATAATTTACGGGTGCGCGTCATCAGTAGTGTTCCTCTGGGTCACTGGGTGTTTCGGGCTTTAACACTATACACCATGGATGTCAAACTGGCCAAATTTGGCCCGCCCTGTAATTAAATGTACACTTGTTTTACCATATTTGAGTTACTGTCTAGAAGTTTGGGGAAATACATACAGGACGAACATCCAACCACTATTCATAATGCAAAAAAGGGCCATCAGACTGATACATAACACAGGACCCCGAGAACACACTAATGGATTATTTATAAAAAACATTTGATTTAAAACTACCAGATCTCATCCAACTCAAGACTGCCCAAATGATTTATAAAGCAAGTAAAGATTCACTTCCAACTGGGTTACAGAGAAGATTTTTACAGAGAGAAGGGAATTATAATTTAAGAGGAGAACTACATTTTAAGATCCAATATTGTAGAACAACGCAGAAACGAATGAGTATAACAATAGCAGGGGTTAAAATATGGAACTGTTTAAAGGATGAAATAAAACACAGCACCGACATAAACCAGTTTAAAAAGCTTTTTAAATCATTTATCATTAGTAAATATAAGAAAGAAGAGCAAACATTGTTTTAGAAAGACAATAATATATAATATGTATATAAATACAATTTATGATTTCATAATTATAGGTTATATTAAAATGTATATATTACCACTTTATATGGAATTTAAATAAATTGTGTATATATAATATATATATATATATATATATATATAAGTGTACAAATGTATATGTTTGATTTAAATGTTAAACTGTATATGAGACGTGTGCTACATATATGTTGCTTATATATTGTTTAAAAAAAAAAGTAATATAAGTGAAGCATGTTTTAGATTTTATATATTTGAACCTTGTTCTTGTGATGGGGTAGGTTTATATCAGCGTTGCTTCAACCTACACCCTTTCGGCTCAATCATTGCTCAAATTAGTGGGTTTTTTTTTTTTTTTTTTTTTTTTTTTTATGTGAAGATTGACGAAATAATAAAGTTATTATTAAGACACGAAAGAAAAAAAAAGAAAAAATAAAAATGTGGCCCTTGAGGCAATATTTAGTACAAGTTTATTGTTCTTCGGTCAATGGTCAACAAAGCAAACAAACAGTTGTACATTCATAGATTGAAAATAAAAAGTTGTACATTCGTAGATTGAAAATAAAAAATGTTACGGACCGAAAGGGTTTAGGCTGACATTAAACACTTATTGCGCCGAACCCTATAAACAATTTCAAGTACAAAATAAACTTCCGAAAATTATAAAATGTCCTTTGCACAACTTATTGTAAATACACATCATAAACATTATAAACATGAATTCAATTTTATACACAGTACAGGCATGTGAAATATCCCTGTGTACATATAGACCTTTGCACTAATTATATATACAATATATACAAACAATTGTACTTCTGTTATTATTTATATCTCATGTTTAATTTTTAATTAACATTAATCATAGTATTAACTACAATGTTAATTCAAGAGTGATATATTTTTTCAAGACATTGGTCTGCCATGTCTGCCTTGGCACCGCTGGTAAATAGCATGTTAGCGTCGATTAGCGTAGCATGTTAGCATCGATTAGCTGGCAGTCACGCCGCAACCAAATATGTCTGATTAGCACGTAAGTCAACATCAACAAAACTCACCTTTTGTGATTTTGTTGACTTTATCGTTGCAAATGCATCTGCAGGTTATCCATACACATCTGTGCCATGTCTGCCTTAGCACCGCCGGTAAATAGCATGTTAGCGTCAATTAACGTAGCATGTTAGCATCGATTAGCTGGCAGACACGCCGCAACCAAATATGTCTGATTAGCACATAAGTCAACATCAACAAAACTCACCTTTGTGATTTCGTTGACTTTATCGTTGCAAATGCATCTGCAGGTTATCCATACATCTCTGTGCCATGTCTGTCATCGCCGGTATAATGTGGAGACACTCTGGCACATTCAATGGGGGTCTGGCGGCAGACACTTTGGCATCTTCGGGCCAGTGGTGCAACATGAATCGCTCCCTGTTAGTGTTGTTACACCCTCCGACAACACACCGACGAGGCATGATGTCTCCAAAGTTCCAAAAAATATTCGAAAAAACGGAAAATAACAGAGCTGAGACCTGTTGTTTTGTAATGTGTTGAAAATGAAAATGGCGGCTGTATTACCTCGGAGACGTCACGTTCTGACGTCATCGCAAAAAGAGCGATAAACAGAAAGGCGTTTAATTCGCCAAAATTCACCCATTTAGAGTTCGGAAATCGGTTAAAAAAATATATGGTCTTTTTTCTGCACCATCAAGGTATATATTGACGCTTACATAGGTCTGGTGATAATGTTCCCCTTTAACCACTATTTTCTCACCGAAACCTGCTGGTTGACATGTCCATGTCCGCTGATCCTTAGGAAAGTTTCACCTCCAGGAATTTTAAATAAGGAATCACCGTGTGTTTGTGTGGCTAAAGGCTAACGCTTCCCAACTCCATCTTTCTTCTGTGACTTCTCCAATATTAATTGAACAAATTGAAAAAGATTCAGCAACACAGATGTCCCAAAAAACTGTATAATTATGCCGTTAAAGCAGGCGACTTTTAGCTGTGTGTGTGTGCGCAGCGCTCATACTTCCTAAAAACCCGCGACGTCTTGCGTACACATCATCATTACACAACGTTTCGAAGACGAAACTCCCGGGAAATTTAAAATTGTAATTTAGTAAACTTAAAAAGGCCGTATCGGCATGTGTTGCAATGTTAATATTTCATCATTGATATATAAACTATCAGGCTGTGGTGGGTAGTGAAGTGAAGTGAATTATATTTATATAGCGCTTTTCTCAAGTGACTCAAAGCGCTTTACATAGTGACACCCAATATCTAAGTTACATTTAAACCAGTGTGAGTGGCACTGGGAGCAGGTGGGTAAAGTGTCTTGCCCAAGGACACAACGGCAGTAACTAGGATGGCACAAGCGGGAATCGAACCTGCAACCCTCAAGTTGCTGGCACGGCCACTCTACCAACCGAGCTATGCCGGTAGTAGTGGCTTTCAGTAGGCCTTTAAGGTGCGGTAGTGGGAACAAATATGGGGTGATATAAATAACACAAGAGGTAATAAAGGAAAAAACTAACAGTTGAAATAAACAGACTACTATCCAATAAAAATAATAAACAATCCTGTACAATATACAAAACACTATAGAAATACAGAATACTGTACAATATACAGAACAAGACAAAAGTACCGAAGTAATAAATAACAATCAGTGTCGGACGTATTGCACTGGAAGAGTAGTATTGCACAGTAGGGTATTAGGGCATGATATTGTATAGGGGGGATTTATTATTATTATTATTATTATTATTATTATTATTATAAGTTAGAGTTCAACTTGGTGACAGCTTTGGGAAAGAAGCTGTCTCTGAGCCTGTTTGTTCTGGCTCTGATGCACCTGTAGCGCCTGCCTGGTGGTAGCAAGTCGAACAGGTGGAAGCCAGGGTGTGTGATGTTTTTTTCTCTGTTGAGGCGCCGCCCTAGTGGAAATGTGTGGAAATGGAAAATGATGAAGAGAAAAACATTTTTTTTGTAGGAGTATAAACCTTCCTAATGGTTCCAAACTCCACTGTTTATATCCAACATGCTTCGCTGGTGAGAGGATTTGGCAAACACCGTTTTCTCCGACTAATTTCAGCGGTCCTTGAACTCACCGTAGTTTGTTTACATCAGGGGTCACCAACCTTTTTGAAAGCAAGAGCTACTTCTTGGGTACTGATTAATGCGAAGGGCTACCAGTTTGATACACACTTAAATGAATTGCCAGAAATAGCCAATTTGCGAAATTTACCTTTAATAAATAAATATATATATATATAAAAGAATGAGTATTTCTGTCCATCATTCCGTCGTACGTTTTTTTTCCTTTTACGGAAGATTTTTTTGTAGAGAATAAATGATGTAAAAAACACTTAATTGAACGGTTTAAGAGAGGAGAAAACACGAAAAAAAAATCAAATTAAATTTTGAAACAGTTTATCTTCAATTTTGACTCTTTAAAATTCAAAATTCATCCTGAAAAAATCAAGAGAAAAACTAGCTAATTCGAATCTTTAAAAAAAAAAAAAAAAAATTATTCATGGAACATCATTAGTCATTTTTCCTGATTAAGATTCATTTTTAGAATTTTTATGACATGTTTTAAATAGGTTAAAGTCCAATCGGCACTTTGTTATAATATATAACAAATTGGCCCAAGCTATATTTCTAAAGACAAATCATTATTTCTTCTAGATTTTCCAGAATAAACATTTTAAAAGAAATTCAAAAGACTTTGAAATATGATTTAAATTTGATTTCACAGAATGTCAGAATCTCCCACAACTTGTCCCAATCCTTTGTGTTGCAATGTTTTTGTCTATCTCTGTTTTTTATGTTATTTGTTATAGTTTTGTTATTAATGTGTAATTATCATGTTTTTGTTTATAACCAGCCCCCCCCCAAACATGTCAACATTTTCCCAAACTTGTCACAATTTTTTGTGTTGCAATGTTTTTGTCTATCATTGCTTTTTATGTTGTTATAGTTTTGTTATTAATGTGTAATTAACCTGTTGTTATTCGTAACCAGCCCCCCCAAACATGTCAACATTTCCCCAAACTTTTCACAATTTTTTGTTTCAATGTTTTTGTCTATCATTGTTTTTTATGTTATTTGTTATAGTTTTGTTATTAATGTGTATTTATCATGTTCTTGTTTATAACCAGACGCCCCCCAAACATGTCAACATTTCCCCTAACTTGTCACAATGGTTTGAGCTGCAAATAAATGTTATCCAATTATTATAGTTCTTCTGTTATTGTTTTTTTAGTTTGTATGTTATTAATGTGTAATTAAGGTGTTATTATTTATAGCCAGCCCCCCCCAAACATGTCAACATCTCCCAAAACTTGTCCCAATCGTGTTTTCTGCAATGTTTTGGTCTATTATTTCGTAGTTTTATGTTATTTGTTATAGTTTTTGTTATTAATGTGTAATTAACATTTTATTTATAACCAGACACCCCCTAAACGTGTAAACATTTCCACAAACTTTTCTCAATCGTTTGTGCTGCAAAGGTTTTCGTCCAAATATAGTTCTTCTGTTATTAATGTTTTTTAGTTTGTATGTTATTAATGTGTAATTAAGGTGTTATTATTCATAACCAGCCCCCCCCCTCCAAAACATGTCAACATTTTGCCAGCCTTTTCACAATCGTTTGTGCTGCAATTTGTTTTTTGTCTATTATAGTTTTTATGTTTTGACTTTTTAGTTTGTATGTTATTGTGTAATTAAGGTGTTATTATTCATAACCAGCCCCCCCCCCCCCAAACTTGTCAGAATCTCCCACAAGTTGTCCCAATCCTTTGTGTGCAATGTTTTTGTCTATCATTGTTTTTTATGTTATTTGTTATAGTTTTGTTATTAATGTGTAATTAACATTTGTAACCAGCCCCCCCCCAAACATGTCAATATTTCCCCAAACTTTTCACAATTTTTTCTTTCAATGTTTTTGGCTATCATAGTTTTTTATGTTATTTGTTATAGTTTTGTTATTAATGTGTACTTATCATGTTCTTGTTTATAACCAGACGCCCCCCAAACATGTCAACATTTCCCCTAACTTGTCACAATGGTTTGTGCTGCAAATAAATGTTATCCAATTATTATAGTTCTTCTTTTATTAATGTTTTTTTTAGTTTTTAATTTATTAATGTGTAATTAAGGTGTTATTATTTATAGCCAGCCCCCCAAACATGTCAACATCTCCCAAAACTTGTACCAATCCTTTTTGTTGCAATGTTATTGTCTATTATTTCGTAGTTTTATGTTATTTGTTATAGTTTTTGTTATTAATGTGTAATTAACATTCTATTTATAACCAGACACCCCCTAAACGTGTAAACATTTCCACAAACTTTTCTCAATCATTTGTGCTGCAAAAGTTTTCGTCCAAATATAGTTCTTCAGTTATTAATGTTTTTTAGTTTGTATGTTATTAATGTGTAATTAAGGTGTTATTATTCATAACCAGCCCCCCCCCCTTCCAAAACATGTCAACATTTCGCCAGCCTTTTCACAATCGTTTGTGCTGCAATTTGTTTTTTGTCTATTATAGTTTTTATGTTTTGACTTTGTAGTTTGTATGTTATTGTCTAATTAAGGTGTTATTATTCATAACCAGCCCCCCCCCCCAAACTTGTCAGAATCTCCCACAAGTTGTCCCAATCCTTTGTGTGCAATGTTTTTGTCTATCATTGTTTTTTATGTTATTTGTTATAGTTTTGTTATTAATGTGTAATTAACATTTGTAACCAGCCCCCCCCAAACATGTCAATATTTCCCCAAACTTTTCACAATTTTTTCTTTCAATGTTTTTGGCTATCATAGTTTTTTATGTTATTTGTTATAGTTTTGTTATTAATGTGTACTTATCATGTTCTTGTTTATAACCAGACGCCCCCCAAACATGTCAACATTTCCCCTAACTTGTCACAATGGTTTGTGCTGCAAATAAATGTTATCCAATTATTATAGTTCTTCTTTTATTAATGTTTTTTTTAGTTTGTAATTTATTAATGTGTAATTAAGGTGTTATTATTTATAGCCAGCCCCCCAAACATGTCAACATCTCCCAAAACTTGTACCAATCCTTTTTGTTGCAATGTTTTTGTCTATTATTTCGTAGTTTTATGTTATTTGTTATAGTTTTTGTTATTAATGTGTAATTAACATTCTATTTATAACCAGACACCCCCTAAACGTGTAAACATTTCCACAAACTTTTCTCAATCATTTGTGCTGCAAAAGTTTTCGTCCAAATATAGTTCTTCAGTTATTAATGTTTTTTAGTTTGTATGTTATTAATGTGTAATTAAGGTGTTATTATTCATAACCAGCCCCCCCCCCTTCCAAAACATGTCAACATTTCGCCAGCCTTTTCACAATCGTTTGTGCTGCAATTTGTTTTTTGTCTATTATAGTTTTTATGTTTTGACTTTGTAGTTTGTGTGTTATTGTCTAATTAAGGTGTTATTATTCATAACCAGCCCCCCCCCGCCCCCCCCAAACATGTCAGAATCTCCCACAACTTGTCTCAATCCTTTGTGTTGCAATGTTTTTGTCTATCATTGTTTTTTATGTTATTTGTTATAGTTTTGTTATTAATGTGTAATTAACATGTTAATATTCGTAACCAGCCCCCCCCCTCAAACATGTCAACATTTCCCCAAACTTGTCACAATGGTTTGTGTTGCAATGTTCTTGTCCATCATTGTTTTTATGTTATTTGTTATAGTTTTGTTATTAATGTGTAATAAACATCTTATTATTTATAACGAGACACCCCCTAAAGATGTCAACATTTCCCCAAACTTGTCACAACCGTTTGTGCTGCAAAACTTTTTCTGTCTATTTTATTTTTTATTTTTTTTTACTGTGTAGGCTAATGTTATTAATGTGTAATTAACATTTTATTATTTATAACCAGCCCCGCCCCCAAACATGTCAAAATCTCCCCCAACTTGTCCCAATAATTTGTGTTGTGTTCAATTGTTATTGTCCGTATCCTGTCAGTTTTTTTTTTTAGTTTGTATGTTATTAATGTGTAATTAAGGTGATATTACTCTTAACAGCCCCAAACGTGTCAAAATGGTTCGTGCTTCAATTTTTGTCGTCCAATTATTATAGTTGTTGTTATTTCAGTTTGCTTATGACCATGTTTGGGGATATTTTGACACAGTTGCGGTTGAATAATGATTAATAACACATCCATAACAAACACCTTAATAGAAACAATATTTTGGGGGAGATTTTGACAAGGCGGGGGTGTGGGGGGGGGGGGGGGGGGTTCTGGCTGACTTCACGAGTTCGAAAATGTATTTTAGAATAAATTAAAAAGTTTTAAATGAGTGTAATATTGAATATTTGCAAGTAGGCCAGCAGTGATACATGTGTGTGTGATATCAGGGGGTCTCTACCATGTGCACACACACTTGTCGTGTTCATTGTCTCACGTGTGTGTGTGTGTGTGTCTGTGTGTGTGTGTGTGTGTGTGTGTGTGTGTGTGTGTGTGTGTGTGTGTGTGTGTGTGTGTGTGCTCGACACCCAGCGCCTCGCACCCGCCCGTCAAAAGCAACCCGTCCAAGCGCCACCGGGACCGCCTCAACGTGGAGCTGGAGCGCCTGACCAGCCTGCTGCCCTTCTCCGAGGCGGTGCGCGGCCGCCTGGACAAGCTGTCGGTGCTGCGGCTCAGCGTGGGCTACCTCAAGGTCAAGAACTACTTCCACGGTCAGTGAACGCCTCACGACACACACACACACACACACGTTCAGGATTTCAACTACATCAGGCAAGTCCTGGTGTGAATCAGAGGTGGGTAGTAATGCGGTACATTTACTCCGTTACACCTACTTGAGTAACTTTTGGGATGAATTCTACTTCTAAGAGTAGTTTTAATGCAACATACTTTTACTTTTACTCGAGCATATTTATAGAGAAGAAACGCTACTTTTACTCCGCTCCTTTTATCTACATTCAGCTCGCTACTCGCTACTGATTTTTATCGATCTGTTAATGCACGCTTTGTTTGTTTTGGTTTGTCAGACAGACCTTCAAAGTAGGATCGATCACATGCCTGCGTTTCACCAATCAAATGCAGTCACTGGTGACGTTTGACTCCATTTCGCCAATCAAATGCAGTCGCTGGTGACGTTTGACTCCGTTTTGCCAATCAAATGCAGTCGCTGGTGACGTTTGACTCCGTTTCGCCAATCAAATGCAGCCGCTGGTGACGTTTGACTCCGTTTCGCCAATCAAATGCAGCCGCTGGTGACGTTTTGACTCCGTTTCGCCAATCAAATGCAGTCGCTGGTGACGTTTGACTCCGTTTCGCCAATCAAATGCAGTCACAGGTGACATTTGACTCAGTTTCGCCAATCAAATGCAGTCGCTGGTGACGTTTGACTCCGTTTCGCCAATCAAATGCAGTCGCTGGTGACGTTTTGACTCCGTTTCGCCAATCAAATGCAGTCACTGGTGACTCCGTTTCACCAATCAAATGCAGTCACTGGTGACTCCGTTTCACCAATCAAATGCAGTCACTGGTTACGTTTTACTCCGGTTCGCCAATCAAATGCAGTCGCTGGTGACGTTTGACTCCGTTTCGCCAATCAAATGCAGTCGCTGGTGACGTTTGACTCCGTTTCGCCAATCAAATGCAGTCACTGGTGTCTCCGTTTCACCAATCAAATGCAGTCACTGGTGACTCCGTTTCACCAATCAAATGCAGTCACTGGTTACGTTTGACTCCGTTTCACCAATCAAACGCAGTCACTGGTGACGTTTGACTCCGTTTCACCAATCAAACGCAGTCACTGGTGACGTTTGACTCTGTTCCACCAATCAAACGCAGTCACTGGTGACTTTGACTCCGTTTCACCAATCAAACGCAGTCACTGGTGACGTTTGACTCCGTTTCACCAATCAAACGCAGTCACTGGTGACGTTTGACTCCGTTTCACCAATCAAACGCAGTCGCTGGTGACGTTTGACTCCGTTTCACCAATCAAACGCAGTCGCTGGTGACGTTTGACTCCGTTTCACCAATCAAACGCAGTCACTGGTGACGTTTGACTCCGTTTCACCAATCAAACGCAGTCACTGGTGACGTTTGACTCCGTTTCACCAATCAAACGCAGTCACTGGTGACGTTTGACTCCGTTTCACCAATCAAACGCAGTCACTGGTGACGTTTGACTCCGTTTCACCAATCAAACGCAGTCACTGGTGACGTTTGACTCCGTTTCACCAATCAAACGCAGTCACTGGTGATGTTTGACTCCGTTTCACCAATCAAACAGAGCCAGGCAATCACATGATTAACTGCACACTTCTTTTTTTAAAATTATAAACCTTTATTTGTAAATTTCAACATTTACAAACAGTTGAAAATAATAATCAAAGTAAAAATCGTACAAAACAGCGCCTGGAGTTTGTAAATTCAAAGTAAGTAAAATAAAATGCAAAAACAATATGTATATACAAAATAAACAAAGTGCAAAGCCATAGGCTCACTCAATCTCAGTAAATAACTTAAATTTGGAACCCAGCATCATCGTTTTAACAGCTTTTTGCTTGTTAGAGGTAGATTGTTTTAATGTAGAGTTTTAAATCTTTTTTAAAGGCACAAAAAACAGGTCGGGTATTGAGAAACTTACATTTATGAAAATAAAAGTTACAGGTTACTCATCAGTTACTCAGTACTTGAGTAGTTTTTTCACAACATACTTTTTACTTTTACTCAAGTAAATATTTGGGTGACTAATCCTTACTTTTACTTAAGTAATACATTTGTAAAGTAACAGTACTCTTACTTGAGTACAATTTCTGGCTAGTCTACCCACCTCTGGTGTGAATGGTGAAGTAGAAGTGAAATACTGGCAGAACGTAGTGTGAATGTAAGAATGTTTTCAAGAATGTTTCAATTTCACGGGAAAACAGGAAATTGGTTTGGATAGATTGAATGTCCAGAGTGAGTGGAATGTGTTGATATTGGAAGGGTTTGAATCGGTTGAAAAATGTGGGAATTGTGCAACTTGGAAATATGTCTCGTTCATTTCAATGGGAACTTCCTGGACATTTTTTAAATTTTCGGAAAAGTGGGATTATGATGATTAGGAATGTTTGACAGTGTCAAAACACTGCACTAAAAAAGGTTGGAAATAAGGTTTGAAAAAACAGGAATTCCTGGAGTTTTGTTGCACGTGGAAGAATGTTTTTTTTTAATTTTCAGGATGAATTGAGTGTGTTGATGTTGGAATGGTTTGAAACGGCTGAAAAATGTGAGAATTGTGCAACTTGGAAAAAATGTCCCATTCATTTCAATGGGAACTTCCTGGAAATTTGAGAATTTTGGGAAAAGCGGGATTTTTTTTAAAAAAGATGAGCATGTATGTCCTGAATGAGCTGAATTGATTGATGTTAGAATTGTTTAAAGGCCTACTGAAATGAGATGTTCTTATTTAAACGGGGTTAGTATATGTGTCATACTTGATCATTTAGCGATATTACCATATTTTTGCTGAAAGGATTTAGTAGAGAACATCGACAATAAACTTCGCAACTTTTGGTCGCCAATAAAACAAAAACTTGCCTGTACCGGAAGTAGCAGACGATGTGCGCGTGACGTCACGGGTTGTGGAGCTCCTCACATCTGAACATTGTTTACAATCATAGCCACCAGCAGTAAGACCTATTCGGACCGAGAAAGCGACAATTTCCCCATTAATTTAAGCGAGGATGAATGATTCGTGGATGAGGAAATTTAGAGTGAAGGACTGGGAAAACAAAAGTTAATTGCAGTGGGAGCGACTCAGATGTTATTAGACACATTTACTAGGATAATTCTGGAAAATCCTTTATCTGCCTATTGTGTTGCTAGTGTTTTAGTGAGATTAAATAGTACCTGAAAGTCGGAGCGGTGTGGCCACGGGTGTGTTGAGGGAAGTCACGGCAGCTGCAGCAGGGCGGAAGCGCCGCTGATGTCTCCGGTAAGAGGCGACTTATTACCACAATTTTATCACCGAAAACTGCCGGTTGACATGTAGTCGGGATCCATGTTCGTTTGACCGCTCTGATCCAAAGTAAAGCTTCATCTTCAGGAATTTTAAACAAGGAAACACTGGCTGTGTTTGTGTGGCTGAAGGCTAAAAGCTTCCCACCTTCATCTTTCTACTTTGACGTCTCCATTATTAATTGAACAAATTGCGAAAGATTCAGCAACACAGACGTCCAGAATACTGTGTAATTATGCGGTTAAAGCAGACGACTTATAGCTTGGATCGGTCTGGAAAATAATGTCCGCTACAACCGGTGACGTCACGCGCACGTGTCATCATACGTGTCATCCTACCGCAATGTTTTCAACAGGATACGTGGCGCGAAATTTAAAATTGCAATTTAGTAAACATAAAAGGCATGTGTTGAAATGTTAATATTTCATCATTGATATATAAACTATCAGACTGCATGGTCGGTAGTAGTGGCTTTCAGTAGGCCTTTAAAACGATCAAGAAATGTTGAAGTACTAAGTTTTTTTAAATTTCAAAAGGGTTAAAAACAATAAAAATCAGTTCCCAGTGGCTTGTTGTATTTTTGGAATTTTTTTCAAAATTTTACCGGTCCCGGAATATCCCTAAATAAAGCTTTAAAGTGCCTTATTTTCGCTATCTTCGAAACCACTATCCATTTCCCTGTAACGTCATACAGTGCTGCCAATGTAAACAAACAATGGGAATACCGTAGCAAGATATAGCGACATTAGCTCAGATTCAGACTCAGATTTCAGCGGCTTAAGCGATTCAACAGATTACGCATGTATTGAAACAGATGGTTGGAGTATGAAAATATTGAAGAAGAAACTGAAGCTATTGAGCGAATAGCTATTGACGCTATTCATAGCCACAGCATGGCTGAATAGCTGCGTTAGCATCGCCGGTAAAATGTGCGTACCAAACGATCAGGACTTTCGCATTTTGTGATAATGGAGCAACTTAAATCCATCGATTGGTAAGTGTTTTTTTCGCATTAAATGTGGGTGGAAGGAAACGTAATATAGTTGCAAATGCATCTGCAGGTTATCCATACATCTCTGTGCCATGTCTACTTTGGCACCGCCGGTAATTAGCATGTTAGCCTCGATTAGCTGGCAGTCACGCCGCGACCAAATATGTCTGGTTAGCACATAAGTCAACATCAACAAAACGCACCTTTGTGATTTCGTTGACTTTATCATTGCAAATGCAACTGCAGGTTATCCATACACCGGTTTAGCTCGGTTGGTAGAGCGGCCATGCCAGCAACTTGAGGGTTGCAGGTTCGATTCCCGCTTGTGCCATGCTAGTCCCTGCCGTTGTGTCCTTGGGCAAGACACTTTACCCACCTGCTCCCAGTGCCACCCACACTGGTTTAAATGTAACTTAGATATTGGGTTTCACTATGTAAAGCGCTTTGAGTCACTAGAGAAAAAGCGCTATATAAAATATAATTCACATAATTCACATCTCTGTGCCATATCTGTCATCGCCGGTAAATAGCATGTTAACATCGATTAGCGTAGCATGTTGGCATAGATTAGCTGGCAGTCACGCCGCAACCAAATATGTCTGATTAGCACATAAATCAACAACAAAACTCACCTTTGTGATTTTGTTGACTTTATCGTTGCAAATGCATCTGCAGGTTATCCATACATGTCTGTCATCGCCGGTCAAATGTGAAAACACTACAGCACATTCAATGGGGGTGTGGCGGCAGATTTCTTGCCAGTGGTGCAACTTGAATCCCTCCCTGTTAGTGTTGTTACACCCTCCGACAACACACCGTCGAGGCATGATGTCTCCAAAGTTCCAAAAAATTGTCGAAAAAAACGGAAAATAACAGAGCTCAGACCCGTGTGTGTAATGTGTAGAAAATGAAAATGGTGACTGTATTACCTCGGTGACGTAACGTTCTGACATCATCGCCACCAGAGCAATAAACAGAAAGGCGTTTAATTCGCCAAAATTCACCCATTTAGAGTTCGGAAATCGGTTAAAAAAATAGATGGTCTTTTTTCTGCACCATCAAGGTATATATTGACGCTTACATAGGTCTGGTGATAATGTTCCCCTTTAATAAAAAAATGGTATTACGGAATTTCGGGAAAAACGGTAATTTTTCAAGTCCATAGAGCAACTCGATTTTTTGTCCTGACTAAGAGAGATGTTTTGACAGTGGAACGGTTTAAATGTGTTGAAAAATGTGAAAGGAGTCATCGCTCTAAAAAAGGAAATAAGGTTACAAAAAAACAAAAATTCCTGGAAATTTTTTGACTGGGAAAATTTTGGGGGGGGAATCTCCAGGATGAGTTGAATGGTTTGAATCGGTTGAAAAATGTGATAATTGTGGACGTTTAAAACAAGGACTAATCAACGGTTTGAATCGGATAAAAAAAAGTGGGAGTTGTGAAATTTAGAAAAATGTCCCACTGGGAATTTCATGGAAATTTTGGGAGAAGCGTGATTTTGTTGAAAATGATTATGAGCATGAATGTCCTGAATGAGCTGAATTGGTTGGTGTTGAAATTGTTTACATCAGTCAAGGAATGTTGAAGTAGTAACAGTTTTTTAATTAAAAAGGAATTTTGGGAAAACCGGGAATTTTTCAAGTTCTTAAACCAACTTGTTTTTTTGTCCTGACCAAGAGGAATGTTTGGACGGTTGAAGAATGTGAAAGGAGTCGTCGGTATAAAAAAAAAAAGGTTGAAAATAAGGTTAGATAAAAAAACGTAATTCCTGGAAATTTGTTGAGCTTGGAAAAATTGTTGTTTGAATTTCCAGGATGAGTTGAATGTGTTGATGTTGGAATGGTTCGAATAGCTTAAAAAATGTGGGAATTGTGCAACTTGGAAAAATGTCCCATTCATTTCAGAGGGAACTTCCTGGGAAGTTTTTTAATTTGGGAAAAGCGGGATTATTTTGAAAATGATTATGAGCATGAATGATCTGAATTGGTTGGTGTTGGAATTGTTTGACTCGGTCAAGAAATGTTGAAGTAGTAACAGTTTTTTCTTGAAAAATGGAATTTGGGGAAAACCGGGAATTGTTCAAGTTCTTAAACCAACTAGTTTTTTTGTCCTGACTAAGAAAAAAAAAAAAGGTTGGAAATAAAGTTAGATAAAAAAAACTGGACTTCCTGGAAATGTGTCAACCGTGGAAAAATGGTTGTTTGAATTTCCAGGATGATTTGAATGTGTTGAAGGTGGAACGGTTTGAATCGGTTGAGAAATGTGGAAATTGTGCAAGTTTGAAAAATGGATAATTCATTTTGATTGGAAAAAGATGGGAATTCCAGGAAATCTGGGAATTTTTTAAAATAATTGTTGAAAGGGAGCACACAATTCCTGAACAGGCTGAATATTTTAAAGCTATAATGGTTTAAATTGGATGAAAAATGTAGGAGTTGTGGAGCTTTGACAAATGTCCCATTCTTTTCAATGGGAATTTCATGAAAATTTGGTAATGCCGGGAAAAGAGGGAATTTTATTGAAAATTGTGAACAATTTGAATGTACTGGCACTAACCACTGACATAGCTGCAGCTGCTTCTAAGAGGGGTCATAAACAGTTCAAACAAAAAGGAGCTTAGAGCGGTGTCAGGTGTGCCCCCTCTCTGCTTGTAGATTTCGGGTCCTTCCTGTGGCAGTCCAATAGATCAAAGAAACATACACCTCCACGGCGCATTCCACCGCACACAGTGGAGGTTTACAAGCCGCCCGCCTTTTGCTTGATAAGATCAAAGACGGCTTTGTAAGCAGCAGTGGATCGTAACCACAGGCTGTGGGGCAACCTGAACTCAAAGCAAACAAGTTGTGTGATAACTTATATACAATTATTTTGACAGCAACCTTGTGGACAGCCTTCCCAGAAGAGTTGAAGCTGGAATAGCTGCAAAATGTCACATAATACCCTATGGGTTAGGAATGCGATGGCACTTCAAGTTCATACGTGAGTTAAGGCAGGTGGCCAAATACTTTTGGAAATGTAGTATACTTTGCAGGGTGTGAGTCAGACAGGAAGGAAGCCAGCAGGTTCTGCTGCCAGCGAGACAGCGGGGCATCAAGGGGTCACACTCAAATCACTCGGTCAACATTTGAACGGCGATTCGGGCTGTGAGCGAGCAAGGCAGACACGGCGGTAAAAGATAGGATCGGGTGGGGGCCGATGCCAGCGCGGGCTCCCGCTGCAACAACAACACCCAAGATTCCTGCAGACATGACTCCCTCGCTCTTGACCGCCATGTCGGGGGAAATTCCTGGGGCAGGTTTGTTTTGCATGGGGGTGGGGGGGTTGGCGTGCCATGGAGTCATTAGTGTAAGGGAAAGGAGGCGTGGTGGATCACAGATTAGATGGAAGGGTGAAAGGTCACAAGTGGGATATTCACAGTCCCCAAAACCTGCTCACCCTCTTGGTGAAAAACTAAACCGGGGATGACTTTGACACCACGTCACACACACACAGTGGAAATGTTGCACAACCGTGACTCATCCCTATCGTCTTGCACGCTCAAACCCACTCGCTCTTTGCGGTATAAGTCCAAATCCCACACCCGGGCGCAGGATGGCCGAGGACGCCGGCTCTTAGGGGGGGGGGCCACGCTCATTTTGGGAAGGAAATGCAAAAAACACAAAACTGCTTCGCCTTTCTGTAAGCACTTTTTTTAAGGAAACATAGTAAACAAAACACAACAACTCCAAACTATGTGAGTAGTAGTGTTGTCCCCATACCAATTATTTGGTGTTTGAACCGCTACCAAAATGTATTTTCATACAAGCCCCGTTTCCATATGAGTTGGGAAATTGTGTCAGATGTAAATAAAAACGGAATACAATGATTTGCAAATCCTTTTCAACCCATATTCAGTTGAATATGCTACAAAGACAACATATTTGATGTTCAAACTCATAAACTTTTTTTTTTTTTTCCCCAGATAATAATTAACTTTGAATTTCATGGCTGCAACACATGTCAAAGTAGTTGGGAAAGGGCATGTTCACCACTGTGTTACATCACCTTTTCTTTTAACAACACTCAATAAACGTTTGGGAACTGAGGAAACTAATTGTTGAAGCTTTGAAAGTGGAATTCTTTCCCATTCTTGTTTTATGTAGAGCTTCAGTCGTTCAACAGTCCGGGGTCTCCGCTGTCGTATTTTACGCTTCATAATGCGCCACACATTTTCCATGGGAGACATGTCTGGACTGCAGGCGGGCCAGGAAAGTACCTGCACTCAAGGGACGGCGTGGCGCAGTGGGAGAGTGGCAGTGCGCAACCCGAGGGTCACTGGTTCAAATCCCACCTAGAACCAACCTCGTCACGTCCGTTGTGTCCTGAGCAAGACACTTCACCCTTGCTCCTGATGGGTGCTGGTTGGCGCCTTGCATGGCAGCTCCCTCCATCAGTGTGTGAATGTGTGTGTGAATGGGTAAATGTGGAAGTAGTGTCAAAGCGCTTTGAGTACCTTGAAGGTAGAAAAGCGCTATACAAGTACAACCCATTTATCATTTATTTATCACCCTTTTACTACGAAACCACGCTGTTGTAACACGTGGCTTGGCATTGTCTTGCTGAAATAAGCAGGGGCGTCCATGTTTGGATGACAACATATGTTGCTCCAAAAACTGTATGGACCTTTCAGCATTAGTGGTGCCTTCGTAGATGTGTAAGTTACCCATGCCTTGGGCACTAACACACCCCCATACCATCACAGATGCTGGCTTTTGAACTTTGCGCCTATAACAATCCGGATGGTTGTTTTCCTCTTTGTTCCAGAGGACACCACGTCCACATTTTCCAAATATAATTTGAAATGTGGACTCGTCAGACCACAGAACACTTTTCTACTTTGCATCAGTCCATCTTAGATGAGCTCGGGCCCAGCCAAGCCGGCGGCGTTCCTGGGTGTTGTTGATAAATGGCTTTTTCTTTGCATAGTAGAGTTTTAACTTGCACTTACAGATGTAGCGACCAACTCTAGTTACTGACAGTGGTTTTATGAAGTGTTCCTGAGCCCATGTGGTGATATTCTTTACGCACTTATGTCGGTTTTTGATGCAGTACCGCCTGAAGGATCAACGGTCCGTAATATCATCACTTAGGTGCAGTGATTTCTCCAGATTCGCTGAACCTTTTGATGATTTTACGGACCGTAGATGGTAAAATCCCTGAATTCCTTGCAATAGCTCGTTGAGAAATGTTGTTCTAAAACTGTTCGACAATTTGCTTACAAATTGGTGACCCTCGCCCCATCCTTGTTTGTGAATTACTTAGCATTTCATGGAAGCTGCCTTTATACCCAATCATGGCACCCACCTGTTCCCAATTAGCCTGCACACCTGTGGGATGTTCCAAATAAGTGTTTAATGAGAATTTCTCAACTTTATCAGTATTTATTGCCACCTTTCCCAACTTCTTTGTCACATGTTGCTGGCATCAAATTCTAAAGTTAATGATTATTTGCAAAAAAAAAATGTTTATCAGTTGCAGCATATTCAACTGAATTTGAGTTGGAAAAGGATTTGCAAATCATTGTATTCCATTTATTTGACATCCAACACAATTTCCCAACTCATTTTGAAACGGAGTTTGTACTTTTCTAAACAAAGGGGATTACAAAAAATGTCATTATTGATTTTTTTTTAACCACAAAATCTTAAGAGTACATGAAACATGTTTATTATTTTCATCCATACATCCATTTTCTACCACTTATTCCCTTTGGGGTTGTGGGGCGCTGGTGCCTATCTCTGCTAAAATCGGGCGGAAGGCGGAGTACACCCTGGACAAGTCGCCACCTCATCGCAGTTTATTATTGTCATTTAGTCCTTTAATAAAATGTTGAACATACTAGACAACTTGTCTTTTAGTAGTAAGTAAACAAACAAAGGCTCCTAATTAGTTTGCTGACATATTGTCATTTATACACCTATTATTTTGTACACATAAAGGACAAACTGTAAAAAATGATTACTAATCCACTTGTTCATTTACTGTTAATATTTGCTTATTTTCTGTTTCAACATGTTCTATCAACACTTCTGTTAAAATGTCATAATCACTTATTCTTCTCTTATTTGATACTTGACATTAGTTTTGGAAGATACCACACATATTGGTATCGATACGATACCAAGTAGTTACAGGATCATACATTGGTCATATTCAAAGTCCTCATGTCCCCAGGGACATGTTTACTGAGTTTATAAACATAATGTAAATTTTTATTAAAAGAAAAAATATTTTGTGACAACAAAAAATATCGATATAATCATAGTAGTATCGACTAGATACGCTCCTGAACTTGGTATCATTACAGTGGTCACATCAAAGTCACATCTTGAGATTGATTAAAGGTCAAAAAGCATGTTGTGTCAACGTGGTATTTGTGTTGTAGAAGATTTCGTGATGCTAAAAAATATCGATGTAATCATAGTAGTATCGACTAGATACGCTCTTGTACTTGGTATCATTACAATGTATTTCAGGCGTAGATCCACCAATGGCGTTTGTTTACATTGCGACGGCGGTGAGTTATTGTATCCTCCTACGGTGTGTAGTGAAGCATGTTTAGCTATTCCTCCTCCTCCTCCTCCAGTGATAATGCTACATGTCAAAAATGTACTTTGTCGCCATGGAGACAAGGATTAGTGATTTGGAAGTAGCTAAAACACTGAACGTGATACCAAAATGCATCCGTTCTCCCTTTTCCGTCGACACACTGTGTCTGCTTGTGAGTACTCTGTGTGCGCGCGCTGCCGAACATGCTCCCCTGCTTGGAAAACCAGCAATAACACGACGGATACGCCACCGATACTTTTTAGTACCGAATATGATTCATTAGTATCGCGGTACTATACTAGTACCGGTGTACCGTAGAACCCTAATAAGCACCCAGAGTTGGTCTTTTTCTCAATTTTTTTCAGGCTATTTACTAAAGGTAAACATTTAGGGGGCTACTGGCAGCTACACAGAAGCTAAGCACATTATAGCACAGAAGCGATACATATTATTAGAAGGCCCCCTATGACGGGGGTCCTCAACTGCATGCAGCTTTTTAGTGGCTCCCTGGATCTTTTACAAAAATGTATAAAAATGGACAAAGATGCGAGAAAAATACATTTGTTGTTTTTCTGTAGGAAGACAAACATGACACAAAGTTTCCTAACTGTTAGAAACCCCACTCTTTATATCAATTATGCTTCACTGGGAAGCACCGTTTTGTCCTACTAATTTTGTCGGAAAAAAAGTCCATAATTGAACCGCACGGTTTTATAGGCCGCAGGGTTCAAAGTGTAGGACAAAATGTACGGTGGTTTGTCGTCCTGAACACACTTATCCACTTGCCTTTGTCCGTCTCACCAGTCATCGGGAAGGCCAAGTGTTCAAACCGTACTATAACAGAAGTGTTTTCGAGCTCCGGCTCCTCCTTGGCACCGACGCCGTTTAGTTTGTGCCCATTATCATTGTTGTTGTATTTTTGTCCTCAGAGGGACTCCACAGCAAAAGCGCCGCGCGCCCTGTGGACGACCGGGCGGTGACCCTGGACGGCGTCAGGTTCTCGGAGGGCGAGTTCCTCCTGAAGGTCCCCGGGGAGAGAGGGCTTTGAGCTTGGTCCTCGCCATGAATGTCATCTTTTGTTTCCCCCGCCAGTCGCTCAGCGGCTTCGTCCTGGTGGTGACGAGAGACGGCACCATCTTCTACACCTCGCCCACCATCCAGGACTTCCTGGGCTTCCATCAGGTATTGATCTTTTTATCAGGGACCGAATGTCCCTTTGGGACCGAGGACCCTATTGTATTTCTAAGGTTTTATCATGATTATACCGCCGCTTCTTTGAGCTGTAATTTGACCCCCTTAACATGCTTCAAAACTCATCCAATTTAACACACACATCAGGACTGGTGAAAATGGCCATCTGATCAAAAAAACAAAACTCAAAATTGCGCTCTCGCGCCCCCTAGGAAAAACACACAGACAAAAATGCTTGTAACTTCCGTTTGGAATGTCATAGAGACATGAAACAAAAACCTCTACGTAGATCTGACTTAGACCTAGATTTCATACACTGACCTCCTTCAGCAAAAATCAACAGGAAGTTGGCAAAAAACCCTTTAAAACAAAAGTTTCCTAAAAAATGTCATTTTTGCCTCTTTGAGCTGTAATTTGACCCCCTTAAATACTTCAAAACTCACCAAACTGGACACACACATCAGGACTGGTGAAAATGGCCATCTGATCAAAAAAAACAAAACCCAAAACTCAAAATTGCGCTCTCGCGCCCCCTAGGAAAACACACAGACAAAAATGCTTGTAACTTCCGTTTGGAGTGTCATCGAGACATGAAACAAAAACCTCTACGTAGGTCTGACTTAGACCTAGATTTCATACACTGACCTCCTTCAGCAAAAATCAACAGGAAGTTGGCAAAAAACCCTTCAAAACAAAAGTTTCCTGAAAAAATGTCATTTTTGCCTCTTTGAGCTGTAATTTGACCTCCTTAACATGCTTCAAAACTCACCAAATTTAACACACACATCAGGACTGGTGAAAATGGCAATATAATAAAATAAAATAAAAAATAAATAAAAAACTCAAAATTGCGCTGTAGAGCCCCCTAGGAATAAAACACAGACAAAACTGCTCTTAGGAAGAAAACACAGACAAAACTGCTTGTAACTTCCGGTAGGAATGTCGTAGAGACATTAAACAAATACGTCCATGTAGGTCTCACTTAGACCTACATTTCATTAATTGACATCATTCAGCAAAAATCCACAAGAAGTTGGCAATTACCCCTTCAAAACAAAAGTTTCGTGAAAACCGTCACCCTTTTTCAAATATTATCTCCTCTGAGCACGTTTGTTGTGTCGGCTTCAAAATCGCACAGGAAAGAGATTGAACCCTTCTAATTAAAAATTGCGCAAAGAGTTTTTCTAACTGCCCAAGGATGCAGGGAAGGTAGGTAAAGTGCAGGTAAAGATATGTTGAATGGGTAGGCAGGATTCACCAGCAAAAGTCCGTCCTGTCCATCGCTGCTTGCAGCTTTAATATTTATTTACTTCTTGAGCACACATGCCAACTTCATCTCGCAGGATGCTATGGTGTGACATGTTTCCGTCTCTCACATGTACTTCTCCTCTCTCAGTCCGATGTGGTGCAGCAGAGCATCTTGGACCTGGTCCACGTTGACGACCGAGAACTGTTCAGCTGCCAGCTGCAGCCCGGGGTCCAGCTGGGCGACGCCAGTGAGTCTCAAGGTGCGCTGAAGTCTGATGGAAAGGATGTTTCTCCATGTTGAAACTGTGTCACGCAGCTCCCATGTTGCCAACGGAGGACTCCTTTTTCCTGGAGAGAAGTTTCTGCTGCCGCCTTCGCTGCCTGCTGGACAACACGTCTGGATTCTTGGTGACACAAATAACTACCTTCAGTTTTTCAGTTGGTGTTATGCTGCCATGGAGCATTCCATCCCATTCCTGGGGTGACGGTTGGATTCACAATCCAATATCTGGCAATATACACTTAATTGCCAAAAGTATTTGGCCACCTGCCAATGAACCTGAAGTGCCATCCGATTTCTAACCCACGGAAGGCTGTCCACAACGTTGCAGAGTGTGTTTATAGGAATTTTCCCCCATTCTTCCAAAAGCGGATCACACACTGAAGTCCTGGCTCTCAGTCTCTGTTCCATTTCACCCCAAACGTGTCCTATGGGGTTCAGGTCAGGACTCTGTGCAGGCCAGTCAAGTTCATCCACACCAGACTCTGTCATCCTTGCTTTGTGCACTGGTGCAAAGTCATGTTGAAAGAGGAAGGGGCCCCCCTCCAAACTGTCCCCACAAGGTTGGGAGTGTGGAATTGTCCAAAATGTTTCGGTATCCTGGAGCATTCAAAGTTCCTTTCACTGGAATTAACTCCTGCAAAACAACCCCATACCATAATTCCTCCAACACCAAATTTCACACTCAGCACAATGCAGTCCGAAATGTAGCGTTCTCCTGGCAACCTCCAAACCCAGACTGGTCCATCAGATTGCCAGATGGTAAAGCGTGACTCATCAGTCCATAGAAGGCGTCTCCACTGCTCTAGAGTCCTGTGGTGACGTGCTTTACACCACTGCATCCCACGCTTTGCATTGGACTTGGTGACGTATGGC
>NC_084618.1:14995828-15063328 GCF_033978795.1 Nerophis ophidion | reverse complement strand
CACTTCAGGTTCATATGTGAGTACAGGTAGGTGGCCAAATACTTTTGGCAATATAGTGTATTATTTATATTTATAATTTATATTATTATTAAAATGGTGTCCAAAAAATGTATTTTCGAATTGATCGCGATTTTTATTTTTTTTTGTAACTATTCTTAGGCTTGAATTAAAAAATTAAATTTGGTTTAAAAAAAAAATAATAATAATAATAATGATTGTTTTTAATGAGTTTTTTCCAGACAGGCAGGTCACATTGGTGATGTAGGAAAATAACACAAACATGTATCGAAGGTGTTTTGTCTCTTTCATGGAGGAATGTAATTAATGGTGGAAGTGGCACAAGAAGTATTGATTATGAATCCACAATCATTTTGAATCCAGAGTGGATTCTGAATGAAAGGGATTAGCTCAAAGAATCGGATCGATTCGTTTGGTGCCCGAAGATTCACAGCCCTGATCATTATTATTATTTCTTTTTTGAAGGAAAAAAATATATAACATTAAACGACCAAATGTGTGTGTGTATGTATATATATATATATATATATATATATATATATATATGTATATATGTATGTATATGTGTATATGTATATATATATATATATATATATATATGTATATGTGTATATATGTATATATATATGTGTATATATGTATATATATGTGTATATATGTATATATATATATATGTGTGTATACATGTGTATATATATGTGTATATACGTATATATATATATATATGTGTATATATATGTATATATATATATATATATGTGTATATATGTATATATATATATGTATATATATATATATGTGTATATATATGTATATATATATATGTATGTATATATATGTGTATATATTAATATATATATGTGTAAATATATATATATATATATATATATATATAGTTTTTATTTTTTTAACCCCCCGGAAAAAAATAAAATCTATATTCAGATATATATTTATATATTTTTGATTGGTGACAAGTTGTGTTCTAAATCCATGCCTCGGAGAACTCAAGCGTTTCTAAAAAGCCAGAGGTGGTGCAACACAGCACAAGTGGTGTGTTTGTTTTCTATCATTCCCCTCTTTTTTTTTTTCTCAATTGACTGATTCCATCATTTGGTTTCCTGCTCTGCTTGATCTAAAAGTGAAAATGAAAGTACCACAATTCATTTTCTTCTTTCTTCAAGGCCGAAAGTTGTCTTTTGTCTTTTCCCACCAGGAGTTGAGTTAGTATACCTCAGACGACAACAAAACTCAACCAAAACTTTTTTTTTTTTTTTGGGAGCTTGAGCCATGTCCGTTTGGTTTGGAACTTTAAATCGGGGGTGTCCAAAGTGCGGCCCGGAGGCCATTTTCCACCCCGAGCTAATTTAATGGTTAGCATTGTAATAGCAACATGCTAACTTTTCTGCAGGCGCACAATGTAAAATATTTTCTTACTTGACAAATGATATTATGCCAGCTTTTAGCTAATATTTCTAGGTATACCCCCTCAGTAGGGGTGTATAGCAAGTACCGGTATCTTTTGGTACCAGTTCCTATTTAGCTCGGTTAATGAGGACCATGAAGACTCTGGACTAACGATACTGCTATCTGCATTTTTACCGCTGACTAACGTAATTATGACACACTGTCCCATTCCCTTTAGCTGCGGCTACTACACATTACAATTAGCTTTGAATAATGACAAATAAGGAAGCAACACCACACAAAAGTTTCCAACACAACGATAGTTCCTCCTCAAAAGTCCCGCCGTTTGAAGTGAACGCGCTTTTTACCACCCGCCCTCCGAGTGAGCCATCAATCCACTCCAAAAAGTGACAAATTGAGGAAATATAATAATCCTTAAAGTTGCTTTGAGGCAATATAGACTTAATTAACATAAAAAATAAAAAAAATTCCACACCACGAATTACATATAGTATCGATAAATACTGGAATCGATAAGGGTATCGTATCGATGAATCTTAACAATATACATCCCTACACCTCAGTCACATTTTGGTGCTTGATGCATGCTAATGTTAGCAGGCGAGCATTTTACACACAATTTTCATGTACAAACCTTTTAGAGTTCAGTACTCAACCCATGCTACAGTTAGCATTTTAGCATGCTAACTTTAGTGTTCTAGTTTTTTATTTTTTTTTAGCTAATTTAGCAGGTATACACCTCAGTGTTGTATATTTTGGTGTTTCACTCATGCTGACTGTAAGCGTTTTACTGTTAGCATTGTACTGTTAGCATGTTAGCTTTTCATTTGTAGACTTGGACAAAATGTAATGATCCACACAGTAGCTCAGTTACAAAGGATGGAAAGGATAATGCACGCAACAGTGAAGACAAAAGGTATAAAGTAGACAAAAAAATGTACCATAGTAGCAATTTAAATATAACATATATGTAATATTTACATATTTTTTATACAGTATATAATACCTACAATACATATAACAAATCCCAATTACATTGTACAATATTACAGTATTTTAGTATATTTTTATTATTATTATTTTAGCAGTATTTTTGCTGATTTTTTTCGTTACTTGACGCTATTTGTCCAGCTTGTTAACTGTTAGCATTTCAGTTGGGCTTTCACACACAATTTCTACTGAAATCACATTTTTTTGGTGTTCTTTTGTGAATTTTTTTTTTTCATATTGTACTGGTTTTTGAAGGTAAAAAAAAACAACTAAAATAGCATCCTTTGATTTCTGTGGCCTCTCAGTGGAAAAAGTTTGGGCACCCCTGTTTTAAATGAAGTGCCAATTATGTGCCGTGTTTTAATTAAATAGATTCTAACACACAGGTGTCAAACTCGAGGCCCGTGAAAGCCTGGAAAAAATGGGTTTCAATACATTTGTTTTTTTTAATGTATTTATTTTTTTACTAAATGCATTCGTTCTGTCAATTTTGACAGGGGGGCAAAAAAGCATATTTTCAACTTTAATATGATCTGATCATGGCAATCAGATTATTATGTACTGTATTGCTAAAACTACTTATGTGGAAAAAAAAACAAATAGTTCAATATCTCCTTGTCACCTTTATTTAGGATTTTAAAGCAAGTTATACAAACATTATTTTTTATGTTGTATTTCCTTGAATTTAGTATGCGCCTGCCTTGAATTACTGCCGGGTCAAACTCGTGAGGTCACGAGTGACACTTTCCCTATCATCGTTTTCAAAGTGGAGGAGGCTGATTTCAACACCGGTAATTTGAAATCGCAAAAAGGGAAGAAGATTAAGAGCTATTCAGTAGGATTTACGGTCCAAGCTAAACAGTAAGCAGCTATGTTTTATTGAATATACCGGTACCTGTGGAGAGGTGGAGCCGACGGTCTGACAGACAGGCAGGGCACCCTGGAGCCCGGCCCAAGATGGCGGCGAGCGACCTGGACTGAGGTTTTATTGAAAAATAAACAGTCAAACTCCTCAAGCCATGTCCTTCCTGGGTGGTCCTGGGAACCCGCAAGACGACGGCTTGAGATCGTCACAATACCGTAGCTGCGTGTGTCAAATATGAGTCATTAAATGACTCCCGCCTCCTGGTGGTAGAGGGTGCTATTGAACCTTCTTTCGACTACTCGGCTGCAGAAGAAGTGACTGAGCGACGTGATATGTGCTGGGACGGATATGACGGACCTTCTGATAGCAGTTTTCTAAACTGGACTTTCAATGGAAGCAGGAGGTAGTAAAGGAATATCTCCTTTGAGACAGAGAGACTTTTAAAACTTTAGAAAGATAAGGAAGACTTCTATAATAGCTCGGTTGGTAGAGCGGCCGTGCCAGCAACTTGAGGGTTAGAGGTTCGATTCCCGCTTCCGCCATCCTAGTCACTGCCGTTGTGTCCTTGGGCAAGACACTTTACCCACCTGCTCCCAGTGCCACCCACACTGGTTTAAATGTAACTTAGATGTTGGGTTTCACTATGTAAAGCGCTTTGAGTCACTAGAGAAAAAGCGCTATATAAATATAATTCACTTCACTATAATCAAGTTTTCGATGATTTTGATCAGAAGGAGCTGGCATGGACTATATTTATAAGTAAAGGTAAGACCGTAATAACGTTTTTTTTTTTTTCAATTGTGGTTTTTCATGATGGTATCTTTACATCACACTCAAATTTTTACTGCATGCCTTTGGTAAGCGCCGGAGTGAGAAGAGGTTTTAAAATAATTAGCGCCCCGGTGGTAATTCAAGGAACTACGGTAATCATGATTAATCACAGGTTATTGCCCGCATGCATTATGTCAATTATTTATCCAAAAGTGGCCCCCTGAGAGCAGATGTGGCCCTCAATGACAATGAGTTTGACCCCCCCTGTGTGCTAATACAGTCTTATAGAGAATAATGTATCTTATCAAAGCCCCGACCTTTGCATTTACAAGACAAATAATGTCAAGACTTTGTATTAAGCCATTTATTGTGATTATAATCACTGTTTATGACGTGTTTGTGTGTGCACTAAATGTCAATTTCACCGCCGGTGAAAGAAACGTAAACGAACATTTTGCTACATTGTAAGAAAAGCTTTATTTTTTTTGTGGCCTTTTTGAACTTGATGTCGCCGCGTCTCGCACTTCCCAGAAGAAACGACGCCTTTTTTGAACGCTGCTTGAATGATTTGTCACTTCCCCGGCAGCTCGGTCAGTGCGGTGTCGAGAAGAAGCTCCGCCTCTTTTTCTTGCCGCCGTCTTTTATATTAAAATGACTCCACGCCCATGATTTTGTTGTTTGTTTTTTTATTTGCCATTGTTGTACACTTGCACTGTGATACTACATGTATGGGAAAAAAAAGTAGGTAGGAGTACATGTTTTTCAGCCCTACCCTTTCTGTGTCACGGCAATTACTGATCTTGTTTCACTTCCTGTATTCAATTTGTACTTTGTGACCCTTTTTTTTTTTAATAATAAAATAAAATGATAAAGATGTGTAATAGCATTTCTAGATGGCTGTCATAGTCATCCAAGTTGAATAAGCCAACGGTGATGAATGAGTACAGAATGTACAAACCCCGTTTCCATATGAGTTGGGAAATTGTGTTAGAGGTAAATAAAAATAGAATACAATGATTTGCAAATCCTTTATATTTAATTTAATGCACTACAAGGACAAGATATTTGATGTCCAAACTCATAAACTTTTTTTCTTTTCGCAAATAATAATTAACTTACAATTTCATGGCTGCAACACGTGCCAAAGTAGTAGGGAAAGGGCATGTTCACCACTGTGTTACATCACCTTTTCTTTTAACAACACTCAATAAACGTTTGGGAACTGAGGAAACTAATTGTTGAAGCTTTGAAAGTGGAATTCTTTCCCATTCTTGCTTGATGTACAGCTTAAAGTTGTTGTATTTTATGCTTCATAATGCGCCACACATTTTCCATGGGAGACATGTCTGGACTGCAGGCGGGCCGCACTCTTTTACTACGAAGCCACTCTGTTGTAACACGTGGCTTGGCATTGTGTTGCTGAAATAAGCAGGGGCGTCCATGATAACGTTGCTTGGATGACAACATATGTTGCTCCAAAATCTGTATGGACCTTTCAGCATTAATGGTGCCTTCACAGATGTGTAAGTTACCCATGCCTTGGGCACTAATACACCCCCATACCATCCCACATGCTGGCTTTTGAACTTTGCGCCTATAACAATCCGGATGGTTATTTTCCTCTTTGTTCCGGAGGACACCACGTCCACAGTTTCCAAATATAATTTGAAATGTGGACTCGTCAGACCACAGAACACTTTTCCACTTTGCATCAGTCCATCTTAGATGAGCTCGGGCCCAGCCAAGCCGGCAGCATTCCTGGGTGTTGTTGATAAATGGCTTTCGCTTTGCATAGAAGAGTTTTAACTTGCACTTACAGATGTAGCGACCAACTGTAGTTACTGACAGTGGTTTTATAAAGTGTTCCTGGGCCCATATGGTGATATCCTTTACACACTGATGTCGGTTTTTGATACAGTACCACCTGAGGGCTCAAAGGTCCGTAACATCATCGCTTACGTGCAGTGATTTCTCCAGATTCTCTGGACCTTTTGATGATTTTACGGACCGTAGATGGTAAAATCCCTAAATTCCTTGCAGTAGCTTGTTGAGAAATGTTTTTCTAAAACTGTTCAACAATTTGCTTACAAATTGGTGACCCTCACCCCATCCTTGTTTGTGAATTACTTAGCATTTCATGGAAGCTGCTTTTTATACCCAATCATGGCACCCACCTGTTCCCAATTAGCCTGCACACCTGTGGGATGTTCCAAATAAGTGTTTGATGAGCATTCCTCAACTTTATCAGTATTTATTGCCACCTTTCCCAAATTCTAAAGTTAATGATTATTTGCAAAAAAAATTAAATGTTTATGAGTTTGAACATCAAATATGTTGTCTTTGTAGCATATTCAACTGAATATGGCTTGAAAATGATTTGCAAATCATTGTATTAAGTTTATATTTACATCTAACACAATTTCCCAACTCATATGGAAACGGGGTTTGTACAATAATGTTCTCAGTATGGATCAAATAGATTAATTTGAATAAAGAAGTACAACATGTATAAGACTTTTTTTTTTTAATCCAAAAATAAGGATGGTATTTGGGACAAATAAAGCATGGATGTGTTGTAAAAACCAACAAAAAAAGGTTTTATTTTTATTTTATTTTTTCCCCTCCGCGGTCTCGTCTTTAAATAGCAACTTCCAGTTCCGGTGTCAGAAAATGTGAAAAAAAACATTTCACTCCGGACTGTTTTTTCCCCTGTTACTGCTGACTCAGTTGTATTTTTGTTTTAAGTAATAACAATAAAACAGTTTTTTAGGCAAGTTTTTTCTCTTTGACACCGAAAAAGAAGAGCGCTCTATTTTTTCCAATCGTATTGTTCTTGTTTCAGAATACAATTCCAATAAACCCTTTTTTTTTTTTAAGTGAAACCGAAACAGATGATGACCGTTTTGGTCATGAAAATTACGTCATAAAGACCAGATGATCATGCATCAACAAACTTTATACATAAACATCACAACATTGTTTTCCTACAAGCAGGTAAATGGTTTATAAAATAGCAACTTCCGGTTCTGCTGTCGAAATATGTGAAAACCTCTGTGGTCCGTTTTATGTTTTTGATGACCGCTCATTTTGATTGTGTTTGTATGAAATGTAAAATTTAAATAAAAAATGTAAAAATTCTTGCAATTTCTCATTGACAGGGAATTAGACGAATGCTTTGTTTATTAATTCTTTCAAAATAAAATTACCCCCCCAAAAAACAATCAGTAAATTGTTTTTTTCAATAGCAATTCATGAAAGAAATTACCAAAACATACTGCGACTCATTTTAATTTATTTTATTGTTATTAGATGAAAAATATGTATCACTCCATAACACAACGCCAGTCCGCTGTCCCGTCTTTTAAATAGCAACTTCCAGTTCATTCTTGACCGTTTTTTTCCGTTTCCTCTGTCTAGTGATTTGTACTTTTGTTTTAGGTAATAACAATCAAACAGTTTTTAGGCAAGTTATTTCTCTTTGACACAGAAAAAGAAGAACGCTCTGTTTTTTTTCAATCAGATTTGTTTGTGTTTCAGAATAAATCCTTGTTGATGAATGAGTCCGTTGTTTCGTCCTTAAAATATCAACTTCCGGTTTCGGTATCAGAAAATGTGAAAAAAACATCTGACTTTTTTTTTTGTTTCCGCTCACTAGTAGTTTGTACTTTTGTTTTGAATAAAAACAATACAATCGTTTTTTAGGCAATAATATTGTTTTCCTAAAAGCAGGTGAATAGTAACTTCCGGTTCTGCAGTCGAAATACGTGAACACGTCTGTGGTCTGTTTTATGTTTTTGCTGAACGGACATTTTAATTGTGTTTATACAAAAATGTAACATTTTAATCAAAAAAAATAATTTATCTTTGACAGTGAATGAGAAGAACGCTTTATTTTTTAATTCTTTCAAAATAAAATTCCCCAAATAAACCAATGTTTTTTTTTTTCGATACCGATTATGTTTTTTTTTCAATACCGATTTATTAAAAAAAAAAGACCAAAACATACAGCGACCCATTTTTCACAAATTTTGCTTCTGTATTTAGTAATTACAACCGTTTTTTAGGCAGGTAAATCCACGGCTTGGTCTCTATAATAGCAACTTCCGGTTCTGCTGTCGAAATACGTGAAAACATCTGTGGTCCGTTTTATGTTTATGCTGTGGATCATTTTAATTGTGTTCATATGAAATATAAAATTGTAATTAAAAAAACAATTCGTTTTTTGACAGTGAATGAGAAGAACGCGTTGTTATTCAATTCTTTCAAAATAAAATTTCCCAAATAAAACAATCGATATTTTTTTTTTCCCAACACCGATTAATGAAAAAATTTACCAAAACCTACTGCAGGCCATTTCATTTATTTATTTATTTATTTTTTATTGGACTAAAAAGATACAGCACTCAACAACACGACACCAGTCCGCCGTCACGTCTTTAAATAAAAACTTCCGGTTCCGTTGCCTAAAAATGTGAAAAAAACATCTCACCCTGGACCGTTTTTTCCCCATTTCTGCTTACTGGTGATTTTTACTTTAGTTTCAAGTAATAACAATCAAACAGTATTCAGGCAAGTTATTTTTCTTTGACACCGAAAAAGAAGAACGCTCTATTTTTTTCCTAACGTATTGTTTGTGTTTCAGAATAAAATTCAAATAAACAAATGTGTTTTTTGAAAATGAAACCGAAACAGATGATGGCCGTTTTGGTCATGAAAATTGCGCCAGAAAGACCAGATAATCATGGATCAACAAGCTTTATTCATTAACACCAAAATATTGTTTTCCTACAAGCAGGTAAAACCACGGTCCGGGCTTTATAATAGCAACTTCCGGTTCTGCTGTCGAAATATGTGAAAACATCTGTAGTCTGTTTTTATGTTTTTGATGACCGGTCATTTTAATTATATTTATATAAAATATATAATTGAATAAAATGATAATTTACTTTTGACAGTAAATGACAAGAACGTGTTGTTTTTCAATTATTTCAAAATAAAATTCCCCAACTAAACCTATGTTGTTTTTCTTCAATACTGATTCATAAAAATAAAAATGAGCAAAACATTATGCGAACCATTTTGCACTAATTCTGCTTCAGTATTCAGTAATTATCTTTCTTCGCCATTGCGATTGCTTGGTTGGCTCGTCTGACGTCACGTCCCTCACCGGAAGTCTTTATGCAGAGTCGCGGGTGTTGTTGACACCGGGAAGGGCGACCATGGCTACCGACGTGCGGCAAGAGCTCGCACAGCTCATGAACTCGAGTGGCTCCCACAAAGACCTGGCGGCCAAGTACGTGACGTTTACTACAAACCTTTTGTTGCGTCTTATGGGGAAAATTATCAGTTATTTCTCACCTGGAACGCATGGACGAGATGCTAAGCTAACGTGTGTAGCCCAGCTGGCCGTGTTCAAAGTGTGTCGGGAAATAACATGCGGGAAATAACACGCGGGGATATATCGTGGGGACTTAACCTTGTCACCACGGTTACCGAGCCACGCAAATGTCAGCATCTTTTTGCGTGATTTCCGGTTCAAAGTAGCTAGCAGCTACCGTTTAGCCAACCGTGGATTTGATTTAGTTCAATGTCAATCAATCAATCAATCAATGTTTATTTATATAGCCCTAAATCACTAGTGTCTCAAAGGGCTGCACAAACCACAAGGACATCCTCGGTAGAGCCCACATAAGGGCAAGGAAAACTGACACCCAGTGGGACGTCGGTGACAATGATGACTGTGAGAAACCTTGGAGAGGACTGCATATGTGTGTCTTTGGAGGTGGGAGGGGCTTATCCCCGGGTGCATGTCTTTGGAAGTGGGAGGGGCTTTCTCTTGACGGATTCCAAAAAGTCCCAGAATTCCAGGTTTTCCGGGACAATTTTTCCCCGTTCAAAATGAATTGGCCATTTTTTTCAAACTTCCACCATTCCCACATTTTTCCAGCTATTCAAAGCATTCCGCCTTCAACACATTCCGCTCATCCCGGACATTCAAACTAACACTTTCCCCAAGTCCCAAACCAAATTCTGTTTTTTTTCCTGGAAATTCAAACTCTTCAACATTCAAACCCTTCATTCAAACTGCTGTATTTCCTTGAATTGTCGCCGGGGCGCTAATTAATTTAAAACCTCTTCTCACTCCTGCGCTTACCAAAGGCATGCGGTAAAAGTAAGCATGCGCTAATTATTTTAAAACCTCTTCTCACTCCGGCTCTTACCAAAGGCATGCAGTAAAAATTTGAGTGTGATGTAAGGATACCATCATGAAAAGCACATTTTATAAAAAAAAACGTTATTATGGTCTTACCTTTACTTATAAATGAAGTCCATGTCAGCTCCTTCTGATCAAAAGCATCGATAACTTGTTTATAGAAGTCTTCCTTATCTTTCTTCAGTTTTAAAAGTCTCTTTGTCTCGATGGAGATCTTCCTTTATTACCTCATCCGGCACATATCACGTCACTCATTTCACTTCTTCTACAGCCGAGTAGTCGCAAAGAGGATCACTAGCGCCCTCTACCACCAGGTGGCGGGAGTCATTAAATGACCATATTTGACAGACGCAGCTACGGTATTGTGACAGTCTCAAGCCGTCGTCTCGCGGGTTCCCAGGACCACCAAGGAAGGACATGGCTTGAGCAGTTTGACTAATTATTTTAAAACCTCTTCTCACTCCGGCACTTACCAAAGGCATGCAGTAAAAATTTGAGTGTGATGTAAGGATACCATCATGAAAAGCACATTTAATAAAAAAACGTTATTATGGTCTTACCTTTACTTATAGATGAAGTCCATGCCAGCTGCTTCTGATCAAAAGCATCGATAACTTGTTTATAGAAGTCTTCCTTATCTTTCTTCAGTTTTAAAAGTCTCTCTGTCTCGATGGAGATCTTCCTTTATTACCTCATCCGGCACATATCACTTCACTCATTTCACTTCTTCTACAGCCGAGTAGTCGCAAAAAGGATCACTAGCGCCCTCTACCACCAGGTGGCGGGAGTCATTAAATGACTCATATTTGACACACGCAGCTATTGTGACGGTCTCAAGCTGTCGTCTCGCGGGTTCCCAGGACCACCAAGGAAGGACATGGCTTAAGCAGTTTGACTTTGTTTATTTTTCAATAAAACCTCAGTCCAGCTCGCTCGCCGTCTCCTCGCCGCCATTTTGGGCCGGGCTCTAACGTGCCCTGCCTGTCTTGCGGACTGTCGGCTCCACAGGTATATTAATAAAACATAGCTGCTTACTGTTCTTTTTAGCATACCAGTATTCAATAGCTTGGACCTTAAATCCTACTAAATGGCTCTTGATCTTCTTCCCTTTATGCAATTTCAAATTACCGGTATTGAAATCAGCCTCCTCCATTTCGAAAATGATGACAGGAGAAGTGTCACTGGTGACGTCACAAGTTTTACCAGGCGGTAATACTAAGCATGCGCTAATTATTTTGCGAAGCGAGTTTAACCCGGCAGTAATTCAAGGCAGGCGCATACTATATGCCCTGCGGCAATTCAAGGAAATACGGTGTATATATATATATATATATATATATATATATATATATATATATATATATATAATAAATACTTTGATTTCAGTGTTTATTTATTTACACACTCATAACTCATCTACTCATTGTTGAGTTAAGGGTTGAATTGTCCATCTTTGTTTTTCCAACCATATGCATGTACAGTAGATAGCAGTATTGTCCTGTTTAAGAGTGTCACAACATTGCTGTTTACGACAGACAAACTGCTTTACGGTAGTCGAAAACGTGACTGCTGTTGTGTGTTGTTACCGCGCTGGAAGGACGTTGATGAGACTGCCTAACAATAAACCCACATGAAAAACCAAGACCTCGCCCTCGATCATTCTACAGTTATAACGTCATTGGGCAGACATGCTGTTTATATTGTGGGAAAGCGGACGTGAAAACAGGCTGTCGACACGTCACTCGGGTCCGCATGGAGCTGGAGGGGGCGTGGCCTCCAGCTCCGCCTGAATTTCGGGAGAAAATTTGTCCCTGGGAGGCGCTGAATTTCGGGAGTCTCCCAGAGAATCCGGGAGGGTTGGCAAGTATGCCTTCACCTCATCCTGAACATTCAAACTAACACTTTCCCAAGTTCCTAACCAATTTCCAGTTTTTCCTGGAAATTCAACATTCAAACTTTTCCAACATTCAAACTATTCTTACATGCATCCATGAATAAATAATCCTGTTATTAATCGTGAATTAAATATCAATCTTGAGTCTTATTTTTGCCATGATGGTGTGATATCACCCAGGTATCGACAAATCCTGGAAAAGGCGGTCCAGTTCACAGATGCGGACCAACTGGAGTCCTTGAAGGCCTTTGTGGAAGCGAGTAAGCCCTGCTTTCATTCCGTTCCACCCTGACTTTGCACTTTGTCTTCACGGCAGTTAAGAGTAGAGTTTGCTTGTTTCCCCCCCGCATACTTAGTGGTGAATGAAAACGTGAGCCTGGTCATCTCCAGACAGCTGCTCACCGACTTCTGCACACATCTCCCCAACTTGCCGGACGCCACAGCCAAGGCGGTCTACCACTTCACCTTGGAGAAGATCCAGCCCAGGGTCATATCCTTCGAGGAACAAGTAAGGACTTTGTGCCCCCCCTCCCGCGCCGGATCCCGGTCAATGCCGTCTTCTTGTCCGTGTGCAGGTGGCGTCCATCAGACAGCACTTAGCCACCATTTACGAAAAGGAGGGCGACTGGAGGAACGCGGCCCAGGTTTTGGTGGGGATCCCCCTGGAGACGGGACAGAAGTACGCCACCTTTTCTTCTTTCCCCGCCCACCCGCCAGTCCGTCCTGGTCACTAAGCGTGTCTCCTCAGGCAGTACAACGTGGACTACAAGTTGGACACCTACCTGAAGATCGCCCGCCTCTACCTGGAGGACGACGACCCCGTGCAGGCCGAGGCCTACATCAACAGAGCCTCGCTGCTCCAGAACGAGTCCTCTAACGAGCAGCTGCAGATCCACTACAAGGTGAGGGCGGGGCTTCTTCAGCTTTCCGGCCTCGGGGCCCAACTTTTCCACTACATGCAGGCCCCGGGGCCCCCACTCAAACATTAACACTAAATTAATAATCTTGATGTTGACTTGAATCCTATTCAATAATTATATTTAGTTGTGATCAAAATTATTCGACCCCCACACAATGTTGGTGTTTTAGCAAGTTGGACATTTATTCCGTATTTTGTTCATAGTGAAGTGAAGTGAATTATATTTATATAGTGCTTTTCTCTAGTGACTCAAAGCGCTTTACATAGTGAAACCCAATATCTAAGTTACATTTAAACCAGTGCGGGTGGCACTGGGAGCAGGTGGGTAAAGTGTCTTGCCCAAGGACACAACGGCAGTGACTAGGATGGCGGAAGCGGGAATCGAACCTGCAACCCTCAAGTTGCTGGCACGGCTGCTCTACCAACCGAGCTACACCGCTTGATATAGTCATATCAAATAAAAATGTGTCAAATAGACAAATGCAACTTCAATTGTAACACAGTATTTTACAAAATAGCAAAAAAAGGAAATTTTTCTTAATATCTGATTGACAAAATGATTCAACCCCCTAGTTCCATGCATCTTTAGTGTGAATTATATTTATATAGCGCTTTTCTCTAGTGACTCAAAGCGCTTTTTACATAGTGAAACCCAATAACTAAGTTACATTTAAACCAGTGTGGGTGGCACTGGGAGCAGGTGGGCAAAGTGTCTTGCCCAAGGACACAACGGCAGTGACTAGGATGGCGGAAGCGGGAATCAAACCTGCAACCCTCAAGTTGCTGGCACGGCCGCTCTACCAACCGAGCTACACCGCTTGATATAGTCATATCAAATAAAGATGTGTCAAATAGACAAATGCAACTTCAATTCTAACACTGTATTTTAAGAAATAGCAAAAAAAGGACATTTTTCTTAATATCTGATTGACAAAATGATTCAACCCCCTAGTTCCATGCATCTTTAGTGTGAATTATATTTATATAGCGCTTTTCTCTAGTGACTCAAAGCGCTTTACATAGTGAAACCCAATATCTAAGTTACATTTAAACCAGTGCGGGTGGCACTAGGAGCAGGTGGGTAAAGTGTCTTGCCCAAGGACACAACGGCAGTAACTAGGATGTCGGAAGCGGGGATCGAACCTGCAACCCTCAAGTTGCTGGCACGGCCGCTCTACCAACCGAGCTATGCCGTTCTACTAATACTTAGTAGAACAGCCTTTGGCAGTAATGACATCCTTCAAAGGTGACACTTAAGCGGACACAAGCTTCTTGCAAGCATCTACAGCAGGGGCGCTCACTCTTTTTCTGCAGGCGAGCTACTTTTCAATTGACCAAGTCGAGGAGATCTACCTCATTCCTATTTATAATTTATATTTATTTATTTATGAAAGAGACCTTTTTGTTAACAAGTTAATGGTGTTTAATGATAATACAAGCATGTTTAACACACATAGATTCCTTTCTTTCATGAAGACAAGAATATAAGTTGGTGTATTACCTGATTCTGATGACTTGCATTGATTGGAATTAGACAGTGGTGCTGATAACGTCCGCATTTTCAAATGGAGGAAAAAAAAAAGTCCTCCTTTCTGTCTAATACCACATGAAAGTGGTTGGATTTGGCATCTCATTTGTCCAACTTGCATACTCGTTTTTAAACACTTTGTTATGAGAGTAGCATATGTGTGTGGCCCTTTAATGTCTGGCAGCAGGTGAGTGACGTCAGTGACTGTGCGGGTGGGCAAGCAAGTGAGAAAGCGGTCGCTGAGGGCGGGGGAGAAATACATTGGCATCAAACTCCGTCGCTTGCCAGCTTGTGCACGCTAGCTTTCTGAGACTCTTATTTTGTTAGCACAGGCAGGATGAAACAGGTCTTTTATGGTGAAGATAGGAACTGTGCTGTCGGCCTTTAGAGTTTTGACGGAAGGGACGGAGTCTCTAGAAATAAAATATGTTTCTCTGCGTCCGCCCTGTTAGTGATTTTTTTCTTAAATATGAGCTCGCAGCAGCCAGCGTCATCTCCCAAGATCCTCGGGTGCCGAGAATGTCAAACAACTGACGAAAGTGAAGTCTTGGTATGATTGATGATTGCTCATTTTTATGTCTATTTTTTAATGCCTGGCTTGAGATCGACTGACACACCCTCCGAGATCGACCAGTCGATCGCGATCGACGTAATGCCCACCCCTGATTTACAGGTATTTTAGCCCATTCCTCTTGGGCAAAGGCCTCCAGTTCATTCATATTCTTGGGCTTGCGTGCTGCAACTGCCTCCTTCAAGTCCCACCACAGCTTTTCTAGAAGATTTAGGTCTGGCGACTGTGAAGGCCACTCCAGAGTCTTCCAGCCCTTCTTCTGCAACCACTCTGATGTTGATTTGGAAGTATGCTTGGGACCCTTGTCCTGTTGGAAGGTCCAACGTCTCCCAAGCCTCAGCTTCCTCACTGACTTCATGACATTTGCTAGGAAATAGAATTCATAATGCCTTGAACGCGCTGGAGATTCCCGGTACCTGAGGCAGAAAAACAGCCCCAGAGCATGATTGACCCCCCCACCATGCTTAACAGTAGGCAAGGTGTTCTTCTCTTTGTAAGCTTCATTTTTTTCTCCTCCAGACATAACGTTGATTCATAGGCCCAAAGAGTTCCTGTTGTGTCTCATCACTCCATAGAACAGTTTCCCAAAACCTTTGGGGTTTGTCCAGATGATTTTTGGCATACTGGAGTCTATTTTCCTTGTGCCTGGTAGTCAGAAGTGGGGTGCGCCTGGGAGTTCTAGCACGGAGGCCTTCATCCCTTATTGTCTGGGACTAAACCTGCGTTCCCCCCTCTGCAATGTCTGTTGTAGTTCCTCAGCGGTTTTTCACCACTGTAGGCTTCAAATACTGGACAGCAGTTGCACACAGCATCCAGGTAGTGTTTCCACTTTGCCTTTAGCTTTAAACTTGCGAATTATGCTCCCAACTGTGTCTCTTGGAATGTGTAATGTCTTTGCCGTATCATTTCTTATGAAGAGAAATGACCGACTCTCTTGACTTCTTTGACCACTCCCTGGACTTCACCATGTTGCAAATACACCATTGACTATCTACAAGAAGCTGAGCGTCACAGTCTTTTTCAATCAGTTTATTTGTTGCTCGTTATGCTTCTAATCACATCTACAGGTGTTTTCAACACCTGATTGAAAAGACCTTATTCAAATTCTGTTCTTAAGAGTTATGATTTTCAAAGGGTTGAATCATTTTGTCAATGAGATATAAAGTAAAATGTCATTTTTTGGTATTTTGTAAAATACAGTGTTTCAATTGAAGTTGCATTTGTCTATTTGACACATCTTTATTTGATATGACTATGAACAAAATACGGAATAAATGTCCAACTTGCTAAAACACCCAAATTGTGTCGGGGTTGAATAATTTTGACTGTATTATTATTTTTTGTGTGACACCTAGAGAACACAATAGTTTATCAAGTTAAGCTCATGGCCCAGTAAGTTGAATGATGCGGACACGCTTGTTACTGGAGACTTTGTTTGTGTCGGTAATATGCCACCGCAACATTGTTCAACGATTGTTACCTACGTCCAGCTTGTGTGCTTAGCTGTTGTGTAGCTGCTATTTATGAGTTATTTAGTTTGAATTGCCTGGAATACACTTTTGCTGTCTTTAAATTGAAGCAAAGTGATAAAAGTTTAGATAAAATTAAAATTAAAATAGTGCTGCGGAGGGCAAAGGAATGGTTGACAAAAAAAAATATATATATAAATAAAATAAAGTGAAGTGAATTATATTTATATAGCGCTTTTCTCTAGTGACTCAAAGCGCTTTACATAGTGAAACCCAATATCTAAGTTACATTTAAACAAGTGTGGGTGGCACTGGGAGCAGGTGGGTAAAGTGTCTTGCCCAAGGACACAACGGCAGTAACTAGGATGGCGGAAGCGGGAATCGAACCTGCAACCCTCAAGTTGCTGGCACGGCCACTCTACAAGTGCTGCTGAGAGCAAATAAATTGTTGTTTAAAAAGAATAAATAAATACAACTTAAAAAAAACATGAGTGCAGCAGAGAGTGAATACATGTTTCATAGACAACTATAAATAAATTAAAAAAATTGAAAATGTAAATAAAATAAATGAGGCAACACGTTTTAGCACATTTTCACCATTTTGTGTGCAAAAGTAAAAAAGTTGGAAGTACCAGAGGACTCCAAACTACTCACTCGCGAGACTACATAAGATTAAAAAGCGGTCTGGAAAACGTAAGTTACTCGGGTCATTGATTGTGAATGACAGTAGCACAGCATTTACTAATACCACCAAATCCAAACAACCTTCCCAAGTAATGGTGCGGGGGGGAAAAAATAAAGTGCAAGCAACACAAAAAGTCATCACACACAACACAACCTGCTCACTGAACCTTGTGCGTGTTATAAAAGAGGAAGACATTTTAAAATGACACCCATTCAAAACCCTTGCAAAGCATGATGGGAAAAAGGTCAAACCCTATCCACGCTTATCATGTTGCTTGATATTTCTGACCCAATACAGAACTTTAAAAACCTCTTAAGGCCCAAGCTGTTTGTTTACATGCTTGTTTTTTTATTTCTCTTTGCTATTTGGGATTATTGGACCCTAATTAGAATAACAACTAAGAATCATCCTGTGATATGATGTACTTAGTCCATAAGTACACAAACGTGTACTTCATGTGTAGTGACATGCTCATTCTTATTTTTACACTTTTTTCTCCCCCAAATTTCATTGCATGTTATACTCTTCTGACACCACCAGATGGCAGTATAAGTGTCCACATAAGTGGCCGTAAGACCCCAATTCAGTAGTGGGCACAATTTTGGAAATAAGAGCTACAAATGATTCCCGGGCGCGGCACTGCTGCTGCCCACTGGGGAGGGGTCAAATGCAGAGGTCACATTTCACCGCACCTAGTGTGTGTGTGTGTATGTGTGTGTGTGAGACAATCCTTGCTACTTTAACTTGAACTTCAAAAGGTGCTGTCCACGTATGTGGCCACTAAGCCTTTAAACCAGGGGTCACCAACGCGGTGCCCGCGGGCACCAGGTCGCCCATAAGGACCAGATGAGTCGCCCGCTGGCCTGTTTTAAAAATAGCTCAAATAGCAGCACTTACCAGTGAGCTGCTTCTATTTTTTACATTTTTATTTATTACCCCCGTGACCCCAAAAGGGAATAAGTGGTAGAAAATCGATGGATGGAGGGTATTTATTTACTAGCAATCTTTCTCTGATCGCCATTTTTAATTCTAAGAGAGACAAAACTCAAATAGAATTTGAAAATCCCCAAAAATATTTTAAAGACTTGGTCTTCACTTATTTAAATAAATTCATTTATTTTTTTACTTTGCTTCTTATAACTTTCAGAAAGACAATTTTAGAGAAAAAATACAACCTTAAAAATGATTTTAGGATTTTTAAACACATATACCTTTTTACCTTTTAAATTCCTTCCTCTTCTTTCCCGACAATTTAGATAAATGTTCAAGTAATTTTTTTTTTTTTATTGTAAAGAATAATAAATACATTTTAATTTAATTCGACGAAGAATATTTGTGAAATATTTCATCAAACTTATGATTAAAATTCAAAAAAGATTATTCTGGCAAATCTAAAAAATCTCTAGAATCAAATTTAAATCTTATTTCAAAGTCTAATGAATTTCTTTTAAAATTTTTGTTCTGGAAAATGTAGAAGAAATAATGAATTGTCTTTTTTAGAAGTATAGCTTGGTCCAATTTGTTATATATTCTAACAAGGTGCGGATTGGATTTTAACCTATTTAAAACACGGCCTGCGATGAGGTGGCGACTTGTCCAGGGTGTACCCCGCCTTCCACCCGATTGTAGCTGAGATAGGCGCCAGCGCCCCCCGCGACCCCAAAAGGGAATAAGCGGTAGAAAATGGATGGATGGATGGATAAAACATGTCATCAAAATTCTAAAATTAATCTTAATCAGGAAAAATTACTAATGATGTTCCATAAATTATTTTGTACATTTTTTCAAAAAGATTCGAATTAGCTAGTTTTTCTCTTCTTTTTTTCGGTTGAATTTTGAATTTTAAAGAGTCGAAATTGAAGATAAACTATGTTTCAAAATTAAATTTTCTTTTTTTTCCCTGTTTTCTCCTCTTTTAAACCGTTCAATTAAGTTTTTTTTCATCATTTATTCTCTACAAAAAATCTGTAAAAGGAAAAAAAATACACGACGGAATGACAGACAGAAATAACCATTTTTTTTATATATATCCATCCATCCATCCATCCATCCATCTTCTTCCGCTTATCTGAGGTCGGGTCGCGGGGGCAACAGCCTAAGCAGGGAAACCCAGACTTCCCTCTCCCCAGCCACTTCGTCTAGCTCTTCCCGGGGGATCCCAAGGCGTTCCCAGGCCAGCCGGGAGACATAATCTTCCCAACGTGTCCTGGGTCTTCCCCGTGGCCTCCTACCGGTTGGACGTGCCCTAAACACCTCCCTAGGTGTTTTTATATATATATATATATATATATAGATTTATTTATTAAAGGTAAATTGAGCAAATTGGCTTTTTCTGGCAATTTAATCAATCAATCAATCAATGTTTACTTATATAGCCCTAAATCACTAGTGTCTCAAAGGGCTGCACAAACCACTACGACATCCTCGGTAGGCCCACATAAGGGCAAGGAAAACTCACACCCAGTGGGACGTCGGTGACAATGATGACTATGAGAACCTTGGAGAGGAGGAAAGCAATGGATGTCGAGCGGGTCTAACATGATACTGTGAAAGTTCAATCCATAATGGATCCAACACAGTCGCAAGAGTCCAGTCCAAAGCGTATCCAACACAGCAGCGAGAGTCCCGTTCACAGCGGAGCCAGCAGGAAACCATCCCAAGCGGAGGCGGATCAGCAGCCCAGAGATGTCCCCAGCCGATACACAGGCGAGCAGTACATGGCCACCGGATTTGACCGGACCCCCTCCACAAGGGAGAGTGGGACATAGGAGAAAAAGAAAAGAAACGGCAGATCAACTGGTCTAAAAAGGGAGTCCATTTAAAGGCTAGAGTATACAAATGAGTTTTAAGGTGAGACTTAAATGCTTCTACTGAGGTGGCATCTCAAACTTTTACCGGGAGGGAATTCCAGAGTACTGGAGCCCGAAATGAAAACGCTCTATAGCCCGCAGACTTTTTTTGGGCTTTGGGAATCACTAATAAGCCGGAGTCCTTTGAACGCAGATTTCTTGCCGGGACATATGGTACAATACAATCGGCAAGATAGGATGGAGCTAGACCGTGTAGTATTTTATACGTAATTAGTAAAACCTTAAAGTCACATCTTAAGTGCACAGGAAGCCAGTGCAGGTGAGCCAGTACAGGCGTAATGTGATCAAACTTTCTTGTTCTTGTCAAAAGTCTAGCAGCCGCATTTTGTACCAACTGTAATCTTTTAATGCTAGACATGGGGAGACCCGAAAATAATATGTCACAGTAATCGAGACGAGACGTAACAAACGCATGGATAATGATCTCGGCGTCTTTAGTAGACAGAATGGAGCAAATTTTAGCGATATTACGGAGATGAAAGAAGGCCGTTTTAGTAACGCTTTTAATGTGTGACTCAAAGGAGAGAGTTGGGTCGAAGATAATACCCAGATTTTTTACCGAGTCACCTTGTTTTAGTATTTGGTTGTCAAATGTTAAAGTTGTATTATTAAATAGAGGTCGGTGTCTAGCAGGACCGATAATCAGCATTTCCGTTTTTTTGGCGTTAAGTTGCAAAAAGTTAGCGGACATCCATTGTTTAATTTCATTAAGACACGCTTCCAACTGACTACAGTCCGGCGTGTTGGTCAGATTTCTTGCCGGTACATATGATACAATACAATCGGCAAGATAGGCTGGAGCTAGACCGTGTAGTATTTTATACGTAATTAGTAAAACCTTAAAGTCACATCTTAAGTGCACAGGAAGCCAGTGCAGGTGAGCCAGTACAGGCGTAATGTGATCAAACTTTCTTGTTCTTGTCAAAAGTCTAGCAGCCGCATTTTGTACCAACTGTAATCTTTTAATGCTAGACATGGGGAGACCCGAAAATAATACGTTACAGTAATCGAGGCAAGACGTAACAAACGCATGGATAATGATCTCGGCGTCTTTAGTGGACAAAATGGAGCGAATTTTAGCGATATTACGGAGATGAAAGAAGGCCGTTTTGGTAACGCTTTTAATGTGTGACTCAAAGGAGAGAGTTGGGTCGAAGATAATACCCAGATTTTTTACCGAGTCACCTTGTTTTATTATTTGGTTGTCAAATGTTAAAGTTGTATTATTAAATAGAGGTCGGTGTCTAGCAGGACCGATAATCAACATTTCCGTTTTTTTGGCGTTAAGTTGCAAAAAGTTAGCGGACATCCATTGTTTAATTTCATTCAACAGTCCGGCGTGTTGGTCAGATTTCTTGCAGGGACATATGGTACAATACAATCGGCAAGATGGGATGGAGCTAGACCGTGTAGTATTTTAAAATTTAAGTGTGTATCAAACTGGTAGCCCTTCACATGAATCAGTACCCAAGAAGTAGCTCTTGGTTTCCAAAAAGGTTGCTGACCCCTGCTTTAGAGGTTTTAAGGAGTGGCAATGTTGGTGTTTGAAGGGTAATTGCCGTCCTCCTCCTCAGGTTTGCTACGCCAGAGTCCTGGACTTCCGCAGGAAGTTCATCGAGGCGGCGCAGCGGTACAACGAGCTGTCCTACAAGTCCATCGTCCACGAGAGCGAGCGCCTGGAGGCCCTCAAGCACGCGCTCAACTGCACCATCTTGGCGTCGGCAGGTAGGACGCCAAACGCCCGGCCTCGCCCGGCGCCAGCCAGACCCTGACTGTGCGGGTGTTGCAGGCCAGCAGCGTTCCCGCATGCTGGCCACGCTCTTCAAGGACGAGCGCTGCCAGCAGCTGGCGGCCTACGGCATCCTGGAGAAGATGTACCTGGACCGCATCATCAGGGGCAACCAGCTGCAGGAGTTTGCCGCCATGCTCATGCCGCACCAGAAGGCCACCACGGCGGACGGTCAGCTGGCCGGATCCCGGGCGGAGGAAAGTCCTAAAGCTTAACTTGTGCTTCCGGCCTCAGGCTCCAGCATCCTGGACCGCGCCGTCATCGAACACAACCTGCTGTCGGCCAGCAAGCTCTACAACAACATCACCTTCGAGGAGCTGGGGGCGCTGCTGGAGATCCCGCCAGCTAAGGCCAGCACCTCCTCCATCTTTCTGCACGCCCTTGATGTGCCGCTGCTCACGTCTTTCTGCTGCAGGCGGAGAAGATCGCCTCGCAGATGATCACCGAGGGGCGCATGAACGGCTTCATCGACCAGATCGACGGCATCGTGCACTTTGAAAGTGAGTCCGCTTCGAGATAGGAGGAGTTCAATGCTCGCTCTCTGGTAACCTAGCAACGCAGGAAGTTGACACTGTCACACGCTGACAGCCAATCAGGTGACAGTATCAACTATCATGTCTGGTTGCACCTTATGGTTGTCGGGCGGAGAGCAAAGGAGTTCTTCATGCAAAAAAGTAGAAAGAAAGAAAGAAATACAATTTTAAAATATGCAAAAAAAAACTTGAGTGCTGCTTAGTGCAAAGAATTGAAAAAAAAAAAATTAAATAAATAATTAAAAATGAGTGTTGCTGAGAGCGGATAAATTGTCCATAAAAAGCAACAAATAAATAAAACAGAAAAAAAAAATAGAGTGCTGTAGAGGGCAAAACAATGTTGTTCCCAAAAATTATAACAAAATAAAATATATAATATATATATATTTTATTATTATTGTTTTAAAATAAAATAAAAAATCTGCAATGGGGTAGCGACTTGTCCAGGGTGTACACCGCCTTCCGCCTGATTGTAGCTGAGATAGGCACCAGCACCCCCCGCCACCCCAAAAGGGAATAAGCGGTAGGAAATGGATGGATAAAATAAAAAATATATAAATAAATTAAAAAATGTAATAAGTGCTGCTCGGAGCAAAAAAATTGTTGATTAAAAAATATAAATTAAAATGTTAAAATGAGTGCTGCTGAAAGCAAATTGTTGTTTGGGAACAATACATAAAACTGTAAAAAAATGAATAAAACATGATTGCTGCAGAGAGCGAACGCATTTTTTAATAGGGAACTATAAATAGATACTATTTGAAAATGTGAATAAAAAAATGAGAGCTGCTGAGTGCGAATAATTTGTTGATAAGTAATTAAAAATGAGTGTTGCTGAGAGCGAATAAATTGTCTATGAAAAGCAACAAATAAATACAACAGGGGAAAAAACAGTGCTGCAGACGGGAAAGAAATTGTTGATAAAAATAAAAAAAAATAAAACTTTTTTTTTTTTTTAAATAATTGCTGCTGAGAGCAAATTGATTAAAAACAATACATGAATAAGACTGTTAAAAATAAATTAAAACGAGTGCTGCAGAGAGCGAATACATTTTTCATAGGCAACTATAAATAAATACAATTTTAAAATGTAAATAAAAAATGAGTGTTGCTTAGTGTAAATGATTTGCTGATAAACAGCAATACATGAAAAATTAAAAATGAGTGTTGCCGAGAGTGAATAAAATGTCCATGAAAAGCAATAAATAAATAAAACAGAAAACGAAAGAAAAAAAACGAGTGCTTGCAGAGGGCAAAGGAATTGTTGGTAAAAAATGTTTTTTAAATTAAATTCAATAAGAATAAATAAAACATTTTTTTAAATAAGTACTGCTGAGAACAAAGAAATTATTGATTAACAATACATAAATAAAACTGTAAAAAATGAATTAAAACATGAGTGCTGCAGAGAGCGAATACATTTTTCACAGACAACTGTGAATTAATACAATTTTAAAATGTAAATTTTAAAAAATTAGTGTAGCTGAGAGCAAATAATTTGTCCATAAAAAACAACAAATAAATAAAATTGTAAAAAATAAAATAAAAAATTAGTGCTGGAGAGAGCATATGCATTTTTCATAAAAATATATATATAAATATATGTATGCATATATATATATATATATATATATATATATATATATATATATATATATATATATATATATATATGTGTGTATATACATGTATGTGTGTAGTGTGTGGATGTACAGTATGTAATGTATGTAGTGTGTGTATACATGTATGTTATGTGTGTATGTACAGTATGTAATGTATGTATGTTATGTGTGTAGTGTGTGTATACATGTATGTGTGTAGTGTGTGTATGTAATGTATGCATGTTATGTGTGTAGTGTATATGTACATGTATGTTATGTGTGTAGTGTGTGTATACATGTCTGTGTGTATACATGTATGTTATGTGTGTAGTGTGTGTATACATGTATGTTATGTGTGTAAGGTATATGTACATGTATGTTATGTGTGTATACATGTATGTTATGTGTGTAGTGTGTGTATACATGTATGTGTGTAGTGTGTGTATGTATAGTATGTAATGTATGCATGTTATGTATGTAGTGTATATGTACATGTATGTTATGTGTTTAGTGTGTGTATACATGTATGTTATGTGTGTAGTGTACATGTACGTGTGTAGTGTGTGTATACATGTATGTGTGTAGTGTATATGTACATGTATGTTATGTGTGTAGTGTGTGTATACATGTATGTTATGTGTGTAGTGTGTGTATACATGTATGTTATGTGTGTAGTGTGTGTATACATGTATGTGTGTAGTGTATATGTACATGTATGTTATGTGTGTAGTGTGTGTATACATGTATGTTATGTGTGTAGTGTGTGTATACATGTATGTTATGTGTGTAGTGTGTGTATACATGTATGTTATGTGTGTAGTGTGTGTATACATGTATGTTGTGTGTAGTGTGTGTATACATGTATGTTATGTGTGTAGTGTGTGTATACATGTATGTGTGTAGTGTGTGTATACATGTATGTTATGTGTGTAGTGTGTATATACATGTATGTTATGTGTGTAGTGTGTATATACATGTATGTTATGTGTGTAGTGTGTGTATACATGTATGTTATGTGTGTAGTGTATCTGTACATGTATGTTATGTGTGTAGTGTGTGTATACATGTCTCTGTGTATACATGTATGTTATGTGTGTAGTGTGTGTATACATGTATGTTATGTGTGTAGTGTGTGTATTTGTACATGTATGTTATGTGTGTAGTGTGTGTATACATGTATGTTATGTGTAGTGTGTGTATACATGTATGTTATGTGTGTAGTATGTGTATACATGTATGTTATGTGTGTAGCGTATATGTACATGTATGTTATGTGTGTAGTGTGTGTATACATGTATGTTATGTGTAGTGTGGGTATACATGTATGTTATATGTGTAGTGTGTGTATACATATCTGTGTGTATACATGTATGTTATGTGTGTAGTGTGTGTATACATGTATGTGTGTAGTGTGTGTATACATGTATGTTATGTGTGTAGTGTGTGTATTTGTACATGTATGTTATGTGTGTAGTGTGTGTATACATGTATGTTATGTGTAGTGTGTGTATACATGTATGTTATGTGTGTAGCGTATATGTACATGTATGTTATGTGTGTAGTGTGTGTATACATGTATGTTGTGTGTAGTGTGTGTATACATGTATGTTATGTGTAGTGTGTGTATACATGTATGTTATGTGTGTAGCGTATATGTACATGTATGTTGTGTGTAGTGTGTGTATACATGTATGTTGTGTGTAGTGTGTGTATACATGTATGTTATGTGTGTAGTGTGTGTATACATGTATGTTATGTGTGTAGTGTGTGTATACATGTATGTTATGTGTGTAGTGTGTGTATACATGTATGTTGTGTGTAGTGTGTGTATACATGTATGTGTGTAGTGTGTGTATACATGTATGTTATGTGTAGTGTGTGTATACATGTATGTTATGTGTGTAGTGTATATGTACATGTATGTTATGTGTGTAGTGTGTGTATACATGTATGTTATGTGTGTAGTGTGTGTATACATGTATGTTATGTGTGTAGTGTATATGTACATGTATGTTATGTGTGTAGTGTGTGTAGTGTGTGTATACATGTATGTTGTGTGTAGTGTGTGTATACATGTATGTTATGTGTGTAGTGTATATGTACATGTATGTTATGTGTGTAGTGTGTGTATACATGTATGTTATGTGTGTAGTGTGTGTATACATGTATGTTATGTGTGTAGTGTGTGTATACATGTATGTTATGTGTGTAGTGTGTGTATACATGTATGTTATGTGTGTAGTGTGTGTATACATGTATGTTATGTGTGTAGTGTGTGTACGTGGCCAGCAGGGGTCTCTGTGGTGCTAAAAGTGTGACTCTGGTCTAGCCCGTGAGCCGCTGCCCACCTGGGACAAGCAGATCCAGTCTCTGTGTTTCCAAGTCAACAACCTCCTGGAGAAGATCAGACAGGCGGCTCCTGAGTGGGCGGCCCAGGCCTTGGAGTCCCAGATGACTCAGTGACATCACTTCCTGCTCAGAGGACTCATTGAAACCTGGTCATGTGACCTCCTCAGCTTCATCTGGCTGGTCATGTGACCTCACCTTCATCTGGCTGGTCATGTGACCTCCTCACCTTTACCTGGCTGGTCATGTGACCTCACCTTTACCTGGCTGGTCATGTGACCTCACCTTTACCTGGCTGGTCATGTGACCTCACCTTCATCTGCCTGGTAATGTGATCTCACCTTTATCTGGCTGGTCATGTGACCTCCTCACCTTTATTTACCACCTGTGTCATAAGTGCCACCAAACCCGCACTTCGGATTAAAAGTAGGAAGTAGTCGCTGGACATTCACTCCTTTATAAGTCTTTGTTTTTGGTTTCTGCGGTTAGAAGGAACCATTGGCAGCTCATTGTCCAGCACAGCTCTTTTTTCACCCAACTTTATTTGTATTTGAATTGTTATTTTAATTTTTTAGCAGCAACGAGATCTGGTAAAAACCAGTACTGAGTATTCAAACATGCAAAAAGACCAAGAGCAGACGTTTAAATAAAGGTCGGGGATCATGTCAGTCCAGCACTGCTCTTCAGCAAGTCTAACAAGAGTTTTTGGTTTTTAATAGTTCCTGTTTCAAGTAACCTAATGTACAGAAGTAGCATTTTCATAAACATCCATGGTGGTCTGAACCAATTTTAATGTACATACAATGTTAGCATGCTAACATTAGCATGAAAACTGATAAATTAGCATCATTTTAATATTTTACCAAGTATCAAAATCCAAGATTTTTAATTTTAAAGATACAACCAGACACATAATTGGCTCAACTGCTAGCTGGAAATGTTAGCATGCTAACGCTAATGTCTCGCCAAGTACCCAAATCCATATTTCTTAGCTTCAAATGAGTAACATTAGCTAAAATATGAAAATAATATATTAGCATGATAACAGATGAATTAGCATCATTTTAATATCTCGCCAAGTATCAACCATATTTCTTAGCTTCAAATGAGTAACATTAGCTAAAATATAAAAATAATATATTAGCATGATAACAGATACATTAGCATAATTTATTGTCTCAACATCCGTGTTTCTTAGCTTCAAATGAGTAACATTAGCTAAAATATGAAAAGGATACATAAGCATGCTAAAATTAGCATGACAACCAAGACTTTAGCATACTTCTGATATGGCAACAAGTATCAAAATCCAAGATGTTTAGGTTAAAAGATATACACATAATTAGCTAAACTGCCAGAATAGGTAAAATATTAGCATGCTAGTGTTAGCAGAGAAATGAGCGTACTTCTAATATGGCGCCAAGTATTTAAATCCAAGTTTTTTAGGTTAAAAGATGTACACGTAATTACCTAAGTTGCTTGCTGAAAATGTTAGCATGCTAATGCTAATGTCTTGCCAAGTATCGACATCCATATTTCTTAAGTTCAAATGAGTTACATAAGCTAAAATATGAAAATAATATATTAGCATGCTAACATTTAGCATGAAAACAGATAAATTAGCATAATTTTAATGTTTTGCCAAGTTTTAAAATTAATATTTTTTCAGGTTCAAATGAATAAAATGAGGTAAAATGTTAGCGTGGTAAGATAGGAAATGTTAGCATACATCTAAGATCGGCACCGAGCTACATTTAGCGTGGTTGGTGTCTTTAACGAAGCAAAGTTGGACATTTTGGTAAATATGACACGCCTGCAGAAGAAGAAGGGATGAAGAAAGAACACCTGCACTTATCTCAACGTTATTACAGGTAATGTATTTTATTATCTTTTATTGCGTGATGTACTTTATGACTATTGTTTTTTTATTCAGGAAATGTTAGCATGTTAATGGTAGCGTCTAGCCAAATATCAACATCCCTATTTGTTAGATTGAAAATAATAAAAGGAGCTAAAATATGAGAAAACATGTTAACATGCTAATATTAGCATCATAACAGATAACTCAACATCATTTGAATGTTTCCAAAATCCAATATTTTTAGGTTTGAACATATACCCATTAGCCAAATTGCTATGGTTAGCATGCTAACAGTAATGTCTAGCCAAGTATCAACATCCCTATTTTTTTGGGTTCAAATAAAAAAAAAAGACAAAATATTTTGAATGTAGCGCCAAGTATCAAAATAAAAAATATTTAGGTTGAAAGATGAATTGCTAGCAGAAAATGTTAGCATGCTAATGGTAGTGTCTAGCCAAGTATCAACATCCATATTTTTTAGGTTGAAATGAATAAACGTAGCTAAAATATGAGGGACACATGTTAGCATGCTAACAGTAGCATGATAACAGATAAATTAGCAACATATGAATGTTTCCAAAATTTTTACATTCAAGCATATACTCATTAGCCGACTTGCTAGCTGAAAATGTTAGCATGCTAACAGTAACGTCTCACCAAGTATCAACATCCATATTTTTTTGGGTTGAAATGGGAAAAATATATATTTTTAATATAGCGACGGGTATCAAAATAAAATATTTTTAGGTTGAAAGATATACACAATTAGCTGAATTGCTAGAAGAAAATGTTAGCATGCTAATGGTAGTGTCTAGCCAAGTATCAACATCCATATTTTTTAGGTTGAAATGAATAAAAGTAGCTAAAATATGAGGAAAACATGTTAGCGTGCTAACAATAGCATGATAACAGATAAATTAGCATCATTTGAATGTTTCCAAAATTTTGACGTTCAAGCATATACCCATTAGCCGAATTGCTTGCTGAAAATGTTAGCATGCTAACAGTAACGTCTCACCAAGTATCAACATCCATATTTTTTTGGGTTGAAATGGAAAAAATATATATTTTTAATATAGCGATAGGTATCAAAATATTTTTAGGTTGAAAGATATACACAATTAGCTGAATTGCTAGAAGAAAAGGTTAGCATGCTAATGGTAGTGTCTAGCCAAGTATCAACATCCATATTTTTTAGGTTGAAATGAATAAAAGTAGTTAAAATATGAGGGACACATGTTAGCATGCTAACAGTAGCATGATAACAGATAAATTAGCAACATATGAATGTTTCCAAAATTTTTACGTTCAAGCATATACTCATTAGCCGACTTGCTAGCTGAAAATGTTAGCATGCTAACAGTAACATCTCACCAAGTATCAACATCCATATTTTTTGGGGTTCAAATGGGAAAAAAAAATATTTTTAATATAGCGATAGGTATCAAAATAATATACTTTTAGGTTGAAAGATATACACAATTAGCTGAATTGCTAGAAGAAAATGTTAGCATGCTAATGTTGGTGTCTAGCTAAGTACCAACATCCATATTTTTTAGGTTGAAATGAATAAAAGTAGCTAAAATATGAGGGACACATGTTAGCATGCTAACAGTAGCATGATAACATAAATTAGCAACATATGAATGTTTCCAAAATTTTTATGTTCAAGCATATACTCATTAGCCGACTTGCTAGCTGAAAATGTTAGCATGCTAACAGTAACGTCTCACCAAGTATCAACATCCATATTTTTTGGGGTTCAAATGGAAAAAATATATATTTTTAATATAGCGATAGGTATCAAAATATATGTTTAGGTTGAAAAATATACACAATTAGTTGAATTGCTAGAAGAAAATGTTAGCATGCTAATGTTGGTGTCTAGCCAAGTATCAACATCCATATTTTTTAGGTTGAAATGAATAAAAGTAGCTAAAATATGAGGGACACATGTTAGCATGCTAACAGTAGCATGATAACAGATAAATTAGCAACATATGAATGTTTCCAAAATTTTTACGTTCAAGCATATACTCATTAGCCGACTTGCTAGCTGAAAATGTTAGCATGCTAACAGTAACGTCTCACCAAGTATCAACATCCATATTTTTTGGGGTTCAAATGGGAAAAATATATATTTTTAATATAGCGATAGGTATCAAAATAATATATTTTTAGGTTGAAAGATATACACAATTAGCTGAATTGCTAGAAGAAAATGTTAGCATGCTAATGGTAGTGTCTAGCCAAGTATCAACATCCATATTTTTTAGGTTGAAATGAATAAAAGTAGCTAAAATATGAGGGACACATGTTAGCATGCCAACAGTAGCATGATAACAGATAAATTAGCAACATATGAATGTTTCCAAAATTTTTACGTTCAAGCATATACCCATTAGCCGACTTGCTAGCTGAAAATGTTAGCATGCTAACAGTAACGTCTCACCAAGTATCAACATCCATATTTTTTGGGGTTCAAATGGGAAAAATATATATTTTTAATATAGCGATAGGTATCAAAATAAAATATTTTTAGGTTGAAAGATATACACAATTAGCTGAATTGCTAGCAGGAAATGTTAGCATGCTAATGGTAGTGTCTAGCTAAGTATCAACATCCATATTTTTTAGGTTGAAATGAATAAAAGTAGCTAAAATATGAGGTACACATGTTAGCATGATAACAGATAAATTAGCAACATATGAATGTTTCCAAAATGTTTACGTTCAAGCATATACCCATTAGCCGACTTGAAGGCTGAAAATGTTAGCATGCTAACAGTAACGTCTCACCAAGTATCAACATCTATATTTTTTGGGGTTCAAATGGGAAAAAAAATATTTTTAATATAGCGATAGGTATCAAAATAATATATTTTTAGGTTGAAAGATATACACAATTAGCTGAATTGCTAGAAGAAAATGTTAGCATGCTAATGTTGGTGTCTAGCTAAGTATCAACATCCATATTTTTTAGGTTGAAATGAATAAAAGTAGCTAAAATATGAGGGACACATGTTAGCATGATAACAGATAAATTAGCAACATATGAATGTTTCCAAAATTTTTACGTTCAAGCATATACTCATTAGCCGACTTGCTAGCTGAAAATGTTAGCATGCTAACAGTAATGTCTCACCAAGTATCAACATCCATATTTTTTAGGTTGAAATGAATGAATACTAACCCCTCTGCCACTGTGAAGCCCACATATATATATATGTATATATATATATATTATTATTATTATTTTTTTTAATTTGTAACAGAGTGAAACATTTTTGGGCTCACAAGTTTTATTCAATTAAATTGTCAGTGTATTTTTTTTTACGCTGAAATTTTATACTATTTTTACACACTGTATTTCAATTAAGATATTTTTTAAACCCACACATTTTTGCTCCCAAATTTTTTATTATTTTACATTGTCAGCATATATTTTTTTTACACAAAATTTGTACTCACACTTAAATTTTAAACCCTGTATTTAAAATGTTTTAATAGTTTCATTTTTTATTCTATTAAATGGTCAGCATATTTTTTACATACAGTATTTTAAAACCCCATTTAAATTGTCAGCGTCATTTATTTTACACTGAATTTCAAAATGCTGTATTTTAACAAAGTCAATTTCATAAAATTTCCATACTGGTTTTTTTATCCACAATTTTTACACATTGTATTTTAATAAACATAATTTTTAAACCCACACATTGTTTTCTCCCAAATATTTTATTCTAATAAATTGTGAGCATATTTTTTACACAAAATTTTTACATACAGTCATTTTAAACCTTGTATTTACATTTTTTTTTAACAATTAAATTTTTTTATTCTATTAAATTGTCAGCATATATTTTTACATGCAGTATTTTAAAACCCGGGGCTTCACGGTGGGAGAGGGGTTAGTGCGTCTGCCTCACAATACCAAGGTCCTGAGTAGTCCTGGGTTCAATCCCGGGCTCTGGATCTTTCTGTGTGGAGTTTGCATGTCCTCCCCGTGAATGCGTGGGTTCTACTCCGGTTACTCCGGCTTCCTTCCACCTCCAAAGACATGCACCTGGGAATAGGCCCCTCCCACCTCCAAAGACACGCACCTGGGGATAGGCTCCTCCCACTTCCAAGGACATGCACCTGGAGATAGGTTGATTGGCAATACTAAATGGTCCCTAGTGTGTGAATGTGAGTGTGAATGTTGTCTGTGTTGGCCCTGTGATGAGGTGGCGACTTGTCCAGGGTGTACACCGCCTTTTGCCGGATTGTAGCTGAGATAGGCACCGCGACCCCAAAGGGAATAAGCGGTAGTAAATGGATGGATGGATGGATTTAAAAACTCTGTATTTTGACATTGTTAGCCCATTTCTTTGTTCAACGTCAACGTCATTTATATTACACTGAATTTTAAAATACTGTATTTTAACAAAGTAAATTTGATAAAATTTCCTCACTGATTTTTTTCTACTCTCATTTTTATTAGCATGATAACAGATGAATTAGCATCATTTTAATATCTCGCCAAGTATCAACCATATTTCTTAGCTTCAAATGAGTAACATTAGCTAAAATATAAAAATAATATATTAGCATGATAACAGATACATTAGCATAATTTATTATCTCAACATCCGTATTTCTTAGCTTCAAATGAGTAACATTAGCTAAAATATGAAAATAATACATAAGCATGCTAAAATTAGCAGGACAACCAAGACTTTAGCATACTTCTGATATGGCAACAAGTATCAAAATCCAAGATGTTTAGGTTAAAAGATATACACATAATTAGTTAAACTGCTAAAATAGGTAAAATATTAGCATGCTAATGTTAGCAGAGAAATGAGCGTACTTCTAATATGGTGCCAAGTATTTATACTCTCATTTTTATTATTATTTTTACACACTGTATTTTAATAAACAGAATTTTTCAACCCACCAATTTTTGCTCCCAAATGTTTTTTTCTATTAAATTATCAGCATCATTTTACACAACATTTTTTTACATACAGTAATTATAAAATATGTATTTTTAATTCTAATAAATTGTCAGCATATCTTTTTTTACATACAGTATTTTAAAACCCTCTATTTTAAAATGTTTAACATTTCTTTATCCATCCGTTTTCTACCGCTTATTCCCTTTTGGGGTCGCGGGGGGCGCTGGCGCCTATCTCAGCTACAATCGGGCGGAAGGCGGGGTACACCCTGGACAAGTCGCCACCTCATCGCAGGGCCAACATCCATCCATTTTCTACCGCTTATTCCCTTTCGGGGTCGCGGGGGGCGCTGGCGCCTATCTCAGCTACAATCAGGCGGAAGGCGGGGTACACCCTGGACAAGTCTCCCCCTCATCGCATGGCCAACATCCATCCATCCATCCATTTTCTACCGCTTATTCCCTTTTGGGGTCGCGGCGGGCGCTGGCGCCTATCTCAGCTACAATGGGGCGGAAGGCGGGGTACACCCTGGACAAGTTGCCACCTCATCGCAGGGCCAACACAGATAGACAGACAACATTCACACTCACATTCACACACTAGGGACCATTTAGTGTTGCCAATCAACCTATCCCCAGGTGCATGTCTTTATTCAATTAATTTTGTTCTTACACTGAATTTTAACCACACACCTTTTGCTCTCGCAATTTTTTATGAATTTAAATATTTGAAGTACAAAAAAGGCTTTTTTTGTAAAAAAAAAAAAAAAAAGCTGGGTAATAAAACCCGCTGCAGTTCCACAGCCGCCCGCAGGGTGTCACGGCCGCCCACACAAAGTTAAGCCTCTCCTTTGACAAAGTGATGGAACTTCCGCACGTAAAGAGCGGCCGTGTCCGCAAAGTCTGCGGGCAGAAAGTCTCACAGACGCGGGCAAAGTTTCCCAAAAATGTGCCTGGTCACCCAACACGTGTCCTTCCCTGCAACGTAACCATTCATCCTGCTATCAAATATAACAATACTCCTTTTTATCCGGGTGTCATTTCAGTCAAGCACATGCGCATAGATGAGCTTTTTTTTCTTTTTTCTTTTTTTCTAAAGCGAGCACATCTGCAGTGACGTCACGCCCTCCCCTTGAAAGAAAAGGTGCAAAAAGGGCTGCGGATGAGATGCGGCACCGCAGCGGCCAGCAGGACCTTTTTGTCCTCGCATCACTTTGTAAGAAGATTACAACGGCGGACGCAAATATCCACGCCTGTCAACAACACATTTATTCAATCATCAGTCGGGGATTTTAGGTTTGTTTTTGTTTTTTTGTGTGCGGGGAAGGACGACCGGAGATGAGCGAGAGCCTGACGTCCGCCGCACGAACTCGCGGAGCGACTCTGCAAGTCCTCGGACCGCAGCTCCCCGCCAACATGGTAAATATCCGCCCCACGCACACCGGACACCGCACACCGTGACCGGACACTGCACACCGTGACCGGACACCGCACACTTCCTTCCACAGGTGACCGACACTTCATTAGGCACACCTGCTCGGCACACCGACGCATGCTCAACAACAACAACAACAACAACCACAACAACAACAACAAAAAGAGCCAAAACGTTGTCTTATTTTGGCGGGCTCCCACGTTTTCACGCCGAGTCTCGACTATCGCGATGTCGTGATGAGAAACAGCTGTGCGAAGACGCGAGGGATGGGACGTTGGCGAACGAACGGAGCTTTTGGACCGGGTCTTTGTAAACCAGCGATGAGTTCTTTTAACTGGACTAGAAAATGACTTTGAAAAGAAACTCAGCATTAACTTTTTTTTTCTTTTTTAAAAAAAAAAGAAAAATCAACACTAAATTGGCCCTAGTGTGTGAATGTTGTCTGTCTATCAAAATCAAATATTTTGTTACGTAACAAATGCTACTTGTTAGCATGCTAGCTTTACTGGCTAATTTTGCACATTGTGCAAATTTTACAGTTATACAGCTCAGCATCAAATATCTTCTTACGTAACAAATGCTACTTGTTAGCATGCTAGCTTTACTGGCAAATTTTGCAAATTGTGCAAATTTCACAGTTATACAGCTCAGCATCAAATATCTTCTTACGTGACGAATGCTACTTGTTAACAAATTTTAACTGTAAAAGTCAAATATTCTGTTACATAATGAATGCTACTTGTTAGCATGCTAGCTTTACTGGCTAATTATGCAAATTGTGCAAATTTTACAGTTATACAGCTCAGCATCAAATATCTTCTTACGAGATGAATGCTACTCGTTAGCAAATTGTAACTGTCTGCACATCAAAATAAAATATTTTGTTACGTAACAAATGCTACTTGTTAGCATGCTAGCTTTACTGGCAAATTTTGCAAATTGTGCAAATTTTACAGTTATACAGCTCAGCATCAAATATCTTCTTACGTGATGAATGCTACTCGTTAGCAAATTGTAACTGTCTGCACAACAAAATCAAATATTTTGTTACGTAACAGATGCTACTTGTTAGCATGCTAGATTTACTGGCAAATTTTGCAGGTGTACACCTCGGCGTCAAATATTTTGTTGCGTTTTGCGCAGTGTCAAATATTTTCTTACTTGACGTATGCTATTTGTTAGCAAATTTTAACGATAAAAGTCAAATATTTTGTTCAGGAATGAATGCTACTTGTTAGCATGCTAGCTTTACTGGGTAATTTAACTTGTGTACACCTCAACGTCAAATATTTTCTTACAAGACAAATGCTAACTATTGGTGTGCTAACGTGAGTAGGCTAGCTTTTTTGGCTAATTTTGCTGGTGTACAGCTCAGTGTCAAATATTTTCTTACTTGACGAATGCTATTTGTTAGCAAATTTTAACTGTAAAAGTTAAATATTTTGTTACATAATGAATGCTACTTGTTAGCATGCTAGCTTTACTGGCTAATTTTGTAGGTGTACACCGCAGTGTCAAATATTTTCTTACAAGACAAATGCTAACTGTAGGTTTGCTAACCCGAGTAAGCTAGCTTTTTAATGTAGTAGTTTTTTCTGCGTGTGTCAAGATAGTTGAAGATAGTTATTTACTAACACAAAACATGCTCACGCACACGTTCTCCAACATCTCACGCCCCCTCAAGTGACGTAATATTTTTTCACGCCCCCCTGAAGTTTATGGTCATATTTTATCCGTATGTGTCAAGATAGTTCTTTACCAGCACAAAATTCCCTAACACCTCACGACCCCCCGACCTTAGTAACGGAACATTTTTTCACGCCCCCCCTGAAGTTAATGGTCCTATTTTATCCGTATGTGTCAAAATAGTTCTCTACCAGCACTAAATTCCCCAACACCTCACGCCCCCCTAAGTGATTTAATGTTTTCACGCCCCCCCCGAAATTAATCGTCATATTTTATCTTTGTCAAGATAGTTCTTTACTAACACTAAATTCCTCAACCCCTCACGTCCCCCCTAAATGACGTAGTATTTTTTCACGCCCCCCCCTCCCTGAAGTAAATGGTCATATTTTATCAGCATTTGTCAAGTTAGTTCCTTACTAACACTAAATTCCCCAACATCTCACGCCCCCCAAGTGACGTAATATTTTTTTTTCACGCCCCCCCTGAAGTTGATGGTTATATTTTATCAGCATGTGTCAAGATAGTTCTTTACCAACACTTAATTCCCCAACACCTCACGCCCCCCTAAGTCATGTAATATTTTTTCACGCCCCCCCTGAAATAATCGTCATATTTTATCCATGTCAAGATACTTCTTTACCAACACTAAATTCCCCAACACCTCACGCCCCCCGAAGTGACGTAATATGATTTCATGCCCCCCTGAAATAATCGTCATATTTTATCTTTGTCAAGATAGTTCTTTACTAACACTCAATTCCCAAACATCTCACGCCCCCCCAATTGACGTAGTATTTTTTTCACGCCCCCCCTGAAGTTGATGGTTATATTTTATCTGTATGTGTCAAGATAGTTCTTTACCAACACTAAATTCCCCAACACCTCACGCCCCCCTAAGTCAGGTAATAAGATTTCACGCCCCCCCTGAAATAATCATCATATTTCATCTGTGTCAAGCTAGTTCTTTACTAACACTAAATTCCACAATTTCTCATGCCCCCTAAGTGATTTAATATGTTTTCGCGCCCCCCGAAATTAATCGTCATATTTTATCTTTGTCAAGATAGTTCTTTACTAACACTAAATTCCTCAACCACTCACACCCCCCCTAAATGACGTAGTATTTTTTCACGCACCCCTTCCCCGAAGTAAATGGTCATATTTTATCAGCATTTGTCAAGATAGTTCTTTACTAACACTAAATTCCTCAACCCCTCACGCCCCCTAAGTGACGTAATATTTTTTCACGCCCCCCCCCGAAAGTTAAAGGTTATATTTTATCTATATGTGTCAAGATAGTTCTCTACCAACACAAAATTCCCCAACACCTCACGCCCCCCCTAAGTGACGTAAAAAAAAATTCACGCCCCCCCCTGAAGGTACTGGTCATATTTTATCTTTGTCAAGATAGTTCTTTACTAAAACTCAATTCCCCAACATCTCACGCTCCCCCAAGTGACGTAATATTTTTTCACGCCCCCCCTGAAGTTGATGGTTATATTTTATCAGTATGTGTCAAGATAGTTCTCTACCAACACTAAATTCCCCAACGACTCACGCCCTCCCTAAGTGACGTAAAAATGTTTTCACGCCCCCCCTGAAGGTACTGGTCATATGTTATCTTTGTCAAGATACTTCTTTACTAACACTCAATTCCCCAACATCTCACGCCCCCCCAAGTGACGTAATATTTTTTCACGCCCCCCCCCCCCCCCCCCCGAAAGTTAATGGTTATATTTTATCAGTATATGTCAAGATAGTTCTCTACCAACACTAAATTCCCCAACACCTCACGCTCCCCTAAGTGACATAAAAATGTTTTCACGCCCCCCCCGAAGGTACTGGTCATATTTTGAGAGCACAGTTTGGAGGTGAAGGAGGACTTGTATCAGCCTTTAACTCGTGCCGGGGTCTTCTTGGCAGGACTGCGGCTGGACGGTCCGAGGCGAGGTTCCGGTCTAGATCCTGTGGGCGTGGCCCCGAGCAGCCTGATGGACGGCCGTGTTGTTTTGGGCGAGCGGACCTGGACTCGGCACTGGGACTAGAACCTGTGCACAAACCATGGAACCCTTATGGCTTGTCCTCGGACTGAGAACACGCTTGTGAGCCCGCTTTAGCCCCTCCCCCTCCTCCTCTTTTCGTCCCACGGCCCCGCCCCCAACGCCCCGCCCCATGTCCCATCTCTGCCAAGAATGATGGAAATGTTGTGGAGGACGCTGACTTGGACTTTGAGCCTGGTGGTCATGGCCGCCTCCCACTTCCACTTCCAGAACCTAGACCCACTCTCACGCCACTCCCAAGGTAGGACCTCACCTTCAATCGCTAGCTGACAACTAGCAAGCTAATCGCTAGCCGACAACTAGTGCGTTAATTGCTAGCTAAAAACTAGAATGCTAGTCACTAGCTGACACGCTAATCGCTAGCCAGCAACTAGTGCGTTAATTGCTAGCTGACAACTAGAATGATAGTCACTAGCTGAAAACTTGCACGCTAATCGCTAGCCAGCAACTAGTGTGTTAATTGCTAGCTGAAAACTAGAACGCTAGTCACTAGCTGACACGCTAATTGGTAGCCGGCAACTAGTGCGTTAATTGGTAGCTGACAACCAGAACGCTAGTCACTAACTGACACGCCAATCGCTAGCCAGCAACTAGTGCGTTAATTTCTAGCTGACAACCAGAACGCTAGTCACTAGCTGACACGCTAATCGCTAGCCGGCAATCAGTGTGTTAGTGGCTAGCTAACAACTAGAATGCTAGTCACTAGCTGACAACTTGCACGCTAATCGTTAGCCAGCAACTAGTGCGTTAATTGCTAGCTGAAAACTGGAACGTTAGTCACTAGCTGACACGCTAATCGGTAGCCGGCAACTAGTGCGTTAATTGCTGGCTGACAACTATAATGCTAGTCACTAGCTGAAACCTAGCACGCTAATCGCTAGCAAGCAACTAGTGCGTTAATTGCTCACTGACAACCAGAACGCTAGTCACTAGCTGACACGCTAATCGCTAGCTAGCAACTAGTGCGTTAATTGCTAGCTGACAACCAGAACGCTAGTTACTAGCTGACACGCTAATCGCTAGCCAGCAACTAGTGCGTTAATTGCTAGATGACAACCAGAACGCTAGTCACTAACTGACACGCTAATTGCTAGCCAGCAAATAGTGCGTTAATTGCTAGCTGAAAACTAGAACGCTAGTCACTAGCTGACACGCTAATCGGTAGCCGGCAACTAGTGCGTTAATTGCTAGCTGACAACCAGAACGCTAGTCACTAGCTGACACGCTAATCGCTAGCCAGCAACTAGTGCGTTAATTGCTAGCTGACAACCAGAACGCTAGTCACTAGCTGACACGCTAATCGCTAGCCAGCAACTAGTGCGTTAATTGCTAGATGACAACCAGAACGCTAGTCACTAACTGACACGCTAATCGCTAGCCAGCAACTAGTGTGTTAATTGCTAGCTGAAAACTGGAACGTTAGTCACCAGCTAACACGCTAATCGGTAGCCGGCAACTGGTGCGTTAATTGCTAGCTGACAACTAGAATGATAGTCACTAGCTGAAAACTTGCACGCTAATCGCTAGCCAGCAACTAGTGCGTTAATTGCTAGCTGACAACTAGAATGATAGTCACTAGCTGAAAACTTGCACGCTAATCGCTAGCCAGCAACTAGTGTGTTTATTGCTAGCTGAAAACTAGAACGTTAGTCATCAACTAACACGCTAATTGGTAGCCGGCAACTAGTGCGTTAATTGCTAGCTGACAATTAGCACGCTAATCGCTGGCCGGCAACTAGTGCGTTAATTGCTGGCTGACAACCAGAACGCTAGTCACTAGCTGACGAATTGCACGCTAATCGCTAGCCAGCAACTAGTGCGTTAATTGCTAGCTGAAAACTAGAACGTTAGTCACTAGCTGACACGCTAATCGGTAGCCGGCAACTAGTGCGTTAATTGCTAGCTGACAACCAGAATGCTAGTCACTAGCTGACACGCCAATCGCTAGCCAGCAACTACTGCGTTAATTGCTATCTGACAACTAGAACGGTAGACACTAGCTGACAACTAGCACGCTAATCGCTAACCAGCAACTAGTGCGTTAATTGCTAGCTGAAAACTACAACATTAGTCACTAGATGACAACTAGCACGCTAATCGATGGCCGGAAACTAGTGTGTTAGTTGCTAGCTGACAACTAGAATGCTAGTCACTAGCTGACAACTAGCACGCTAGCAGTTGGTTGGCAACTTGTGCGTTAATTGCTAGATGGCAACTTGTGTGCTGATTGCGAGGTTGAGACTTGCATGTTAATGGCCAGCCGGAAACATGTGTGATAATCGCTAGATGGCAACTTGTGTGCTGATTGCTATGTGGAGACTTGCATGTTAATGGAAAGCTGGAAACTTGTGTGCTAATCGGTAGATGGCAACTTGTGTGCTGATTGCTAGGTCAAAACTTGCATGTTAATAGCGAGCTGGAAACGTATGCGCTAATCGCTAGACGTCACCTTGCATGTTAACACTGAGCCAGAAATGTGTGCGCTAATCGCTAGATGGCAACTTGTGTGCTGATTGCTATGTGGAGACTTGCATGTTAATGGAAAGCTGGAAACTTGTGTGCTAATCGGTAGATGGCAACTTGTGTGCTGATTGCTAGGTCGAAACTTGCAGGTTAATAGCGAGCTGGAAACGTATGCGCTAATCGCTAGACGTCACCTTGCACGTTAACATTGAGCCAGAAATGTGTGCGCTAATCGCTAGATGGCAACTTGTGTGCTGATTGCTAAGTGGAAATTTGCATGTTAACGGCGACCTGGAAACGTATGCGCTAATCGCTAAATGGCAACTTGCGTGCTGATTGCTAAGTGGAAACTTGCATGTTAATGGCGAATTGGAAAGTTGTGCGCTAATCGCTAGATGGCAACTTGTGCACTGACCACGAGGTGGAAAATCACAGGTCAGTCGCTAGCTGGACATCGGCGCGTTAATCACCAGCTGACAACCAGGGCCCTAATCACTACATGGCAACTTGTGCGCTGATGGCTTGCATGTTAACGGCGAGCTGGAAACGTGTGCGCTAATCGCTAGATGAGAACTTGTGTGCTGATTGCTAGGTGGAAACTTGCATGCTAATAGCGACCTGGAAACGTGTGCGCTAATCGCTATGTGGCGACTTGTGCGTCGATGGCTGGCTGGAAACTCGTTGTTAATCACCGGTTGAAAGCTAGCGCTCTAATTGCTAGCTGTCTTAAATGCTAGCCCTGTCAAAGGCTGTGGTCTGCCTCCACAGAGGAGTTCCTGTCCTACCTGCAGCACTACCAGCTGACCGTGCCGGTCCGGGTGGACCAGAACGGAGAGTTCCTGAGCTACACCGTCAAGCACCACCGGCCCGGCAGACGGCGGCGCGGCCTGGCGGACCCTTCCGCCCCCGCACCCGCCCCCGCCCCGGGCCCGGAGACGCCCGAGGCCCCGGAGTCCCGGCTCTTCTACCAACTGAGCGCCTACGGCAAGCACTTCCACCTGAACCTGAGCCTCACCCCCCACCTGGTCTCCAAGCACTTCACGGTGGAGTACTGGGGCCGGCGAGGGCTGGAGTGGCGCCACGACACCATGGACAACTGCCACTACACGGGCTTCCTGCGGGACCGGCGCCGCACCAGCCGGGTGGCACTCAGCAACTGCAACGGCTTGGTGAGTCCACGCCAGAGCGCCGGGCGGGCGCCGTCCGAGCCTCGGCGGGATGCGGTCCCCGTCAGCGTCAAATATGTGTTTGAAGACTGATACGTGTTAGCATGCTAATGTTAGCATACTAGTTTTTTTTTGCTGAGTTTGCAGTTACACACAGCATCGTCAAATATTTGTTGTTTGACGACCGATACCAAGTAACGTAATACTTGATGCTGAGCTGTATACCTGCAAAATTAGCTAAGAAAAGTTAGCATACTCACATTAACATGCTAACAAGTAGCGTTCGTCATGCAATAAAATATTTGACGCTGAGCTGTATACCTGCAAAATTTACCAAAAAAGCTAGCATGCTAACAGGTAGTTTTGTCATGTAACAAAATATTTGACGCTGAGCTGTATATCTGCAAAATTTACCCAAAAAAGCTAGCATGCTGACAGGTAACATATGTCATGTAACAAAATATTTGATGCTGAGCTGTATACCTGTAAAATTTAACAAAAATGCTAGCATACTAACGTTAGCATGCTAAAAACCAGCATTCGTCATGTAACAAAATATTTGACGCTGAGCTGTACACCTGCAAAATTTACCCAAAAAAGCTAGCATGCTAACAGGTAACATATATTATGTAACAAAATATTTGACGCTGCGCTGAATACCTGCAAAATTTAACAAAAATGCTAGCATACTAACGTTAGCATGCTAAAAAGTAGCATTCGTCATGTTACAAAATATTGATGCTGAGGTGTATACCTGCAAAATTTACCCAAAAAACTAGCATACTAATTCTAGCATGCTAACAAGTAGCATTGGTCATGCAACAAAATATTTGCCGCTGAGCTGTATACCTGCAAAATTTACCCAAAAAGCTAGCATGCTAACAGGTAGCATTTGTCATGTAACAAAATATTTGACGCTGAGCTGTATACCTGCAAAATTGACCAAAAAAGCTAGTATGCTAACAGGTACCATATATCATGTAACAAAATATTTGACGCTGCGCTGAATACCTGCAAAATTTAACAAAAATGCCAGTATACTAACGTTAGCATGTTAAAAAGTAGCATTCGTCATGTAACGTTAGCATGTTAAAAAGTAGCATTCGTCATGTAACAAAATATTTGATGCTGAGCTGTATACCTGCAAAATTTGCCAAAAAAGCCAGCATACGAACGTTAGCATGCTAAAAATTAGCATTCGTCATGTAACAAAATATTTGATGCTGAGGTGTATACATGCAAAATTTACCAAAAAAGCTAACATGCTAACAGGTAGCATTTTACATGTAACAAAATATTTGACGCTGCGCTGAATACCTGCAAAATTTAACAAAAATGGTAACATACTAACGTTAGCATGCTAAAAAGTAGCATTCGTCATGTAACAAAATATTTGACGCTGAGCTGTATAACTGAAAAAATTACCAAAAAAAGCTAGCATGCTAACAGGTAACATATGTCATGTAACAAAATATTTGACGCTGCGCTGAATACCTGCAAAATTTAACAAAAATGCTAGTATACTAACGTTAGCATGCTAAAAAGTAGCATTCGTCATCTAACAAAATATTTGATGCTGCGCTGAATACCTGCAAAATTTAACAAAAATGGTAGTATACTAACGTTAGCATGCTAACAAGTAGCATTCGTCATGTAACAAAATATTTGACCCTGAGCGGTATACCTGCAAAATTTACCAAAAAAAGCTAGCATGCTAACAGGTAACATATGTCATGTAACAAAATATTTGACGCTGAGCTGTATACCTTCAAAATTTAACAACATTGCTAGCATACTAACGTTAGCACGCTAACAAGTAGCATTCGTCATGTAACAAAATATTTGACGCTGAGCTGTATAACTGCAAAATTTACCAAAAAAAGCTAGCATGCTAACAGGTAGCATATGTCAAGAAAAACAATATTTGATGCCGAGCTGTATACCTGCTAAATTTACCAAAAAAGCTGGCATACTAATGTTAGCATGCTAAAAAGTAGCATATTTGACGCTACTTTGCATGCTAAAATGAAAGTGCTAACCATTAAAAAGCGATGTGCGGGCCTGAAATAGCTAACACTGCCTGAAGTAGTTTGCATATTAGAAGCAAAAAAGGGAAAGTTTCCTGCAGCACCAAATATGGTCACACAAGTGATGCTCTGCATGCGCTGTAACGCCGGGTGAAATATGCGAGGGACACATGTAGGTGGTCCGTTGTTGTTTGGATGTTAGCATCGCTCTAATCGCCCATTTGACGGCTGCTACAGTAATAGATTACTTTTTCCCAGCCATTAGCGTCTCTTGGTCAGGAAGCTGGGAGGCGACGCCCAAATAAGGAGCTATTAGTTGAAAATGAGGCATGCTAACACTGTTAGCAATGCCAGTTTGCAGCTGCCGTTGTTTGAAGAAGTATTAGCTTCTGTCGCTAAATGCTAAGCAATTTTTGTGTGTGTGTGTGTGTGTGTGTGGGGGGGGGGGGGGGGGGGGGTGTGGAAGTCACTTCCTAGCGGTCCCACTAACAGAGACTGTTTTTAACAAAGTTTTAATGCACACATTTTTAATGAAAAAATTACTAATGATGTTCCATAAATTATTTTAAATTTTTTTCTCAAAAAGATTCAAATTAGCTAGTTTTTCTCTTCTTTTTTTCGGTTGAATTCTGAATTTTAAAGAGTCGAAATTGAAGACAAACTATCTTTCAAAATTAAATGTTCATTTTTTTCCTGTTTTCTCCTCTTTTAAACCGCTCAATTAAGGTTTTTTTTTCATCATTTATTCTCTACAAAAAACCCTCTGTAAAAGGAAAAAAAATGTACAGACAGAAATACCCTTTTTTTGTATATATATATAGATTTTTATCTATATATATATATATATATATATATATATATATATTTATGTATGTGTGTGTGTATATATATATATATATATATATATATATATATATATACATATAGATATACATACATATATATATATACATGTGTATATATATACATGTATATATATATGTATACATACATATATATATATATATATTTATGTATGTGTGTGTATATATATATATATATATATATATATAAATATATATATATATATATATATACATACATATATATATATATATATACATGTATATATATATGTATGTATATATTTATATATATATATATATGTATGTTTATATGTATATATGTACATGTATGTATACATATATATATGTATGTATATATATGTATATATTTATATATATATGTATGTTTATATGTATATGTATATATGTACATGTATGTATACATATATATATGTACACATATATGTATGTATATATGTATATATTTATATATATATATGTATGTATATATGTATATGTATATATGTACACATATATGTATGTATATATGTATATATACATATATATGTGTGTACATATATATATAATATGTGTGTGTGTGTACAATGTTTCTCAGCTAGTATTGACCATGTGTGTTTCCCCACAAGCACGGCGTCATCACGACGGAAGAAGAACAATATTTCATCGAGCCGCTGAAGAAGGTGAAGAACATGTCGTCCAGCAGCCACTGGAGCCTGGAAGAAGCCCAGCAGCATGTTATCTACAAAGTGTCCGCCATCGCATCCTCGCAGGAACACAGTCGCGAGTCCAGCTGCGGCGTCTCAGGTGAGTCTGACCTTCTTCTGACCTTCTGGTCAGCCTCCATCTGGGGGCTTCTTCTTACCTTCAGAAGCAGCGCAATACAAAGGTTGTTTTTCAAAGAAATAGGAAATGCCATTTCAGCAGACATTGTGTGCCAATGCTGAAGAGCCAAAGGCAAACTGAAATGCTAACAGTTAGCACGCTGGCTTAATAGAGTCAAGTCGCCCCAAAATTTGCAAAATGAACCAAAAAAAAAAAAAAAATCCTAACAGTACTATGCTAACATGTTTATGATAGCATGCGTACAGTTAGCATCGATGAAATAGTACAATATACGACACTGTGGTGTATACCTGCTAATTTAACTAAAACGACCAAATTATATAAAAATAAAAAATGTAGTTATCAAGTACCAAAATATGACCTTCAAAATTACCTAAAAAAATCTAGCATACTTACGTTAGCATGCTAACAACTAGCATTTTTCAAGTAACAAAATACTTCATGTCGAGGTGTATACCTGCAAAATTAGCTAAAAGAATCAAGCATACTAGCATTAGCATGCTAACAAGTAACATTTGTCAAGTAAGAAAATACTTGACGCAAAGGTGTATACCTGCAAAATTAGCCCGAAAAAAATCGAGCATAAGAGCTTTTGCATGCTAACAATTGCATTTGTCAAGTAACAAAATACTTGACGATAAGGTGTATACCTGCAAAATTAGCCCAAAAAAATCGAGCATAATAGCTCTAGCATGCTGACAAGTAGCATTTGTCAAGTAACAAAATACTTGACGCTAAGGTGCTAAGGTGTATACCTGCAAAATTAGCCCAAAAAATCGAGCATAATAGCGTTAGCATGCTAACAAGTAGCATTTGTCAAGTAAAAAAATACCTGACGCTAAGGTGTATACCTGCAAAATTAGCTAAAAAAAAATCTAGCATACTAACATTAGCATGCTAACAAGAAGCATTTGTCAAGTAACAAAATATCTGACGCTAAGGTGTATACCGGCAAAATCAGCCCCAAAAATCGAGCATGCTAACAAGTAGCATTTGTCAAGTAATAAAATACGTGACGCTAAGGTGTATACTTCCAAAATTAGCCCAAAAAATAAAGCATAATAGCGTTAGCATGCTAACAAGTAGCATTTGTCAATTAACAAAATACTTGACGCTAAGGTGTATACCTGCAAAATTAGCTAAAAAAAAGTCTAGCATACTAACATTAGGATGCTAACAAAAAACATTTGTCAAGTAACAAAATACCTGACGCTAAAGTGTATACCTGAAAAATTTGCCCAAAAAATTAGCGTACTAATAATAGCATGCTAACAAGTAGCATTTGTCAAGTGACAAAATACCTGATGCGGAAGTTTATACCTGCAAAATTAGCCCAAAAAATTAGCATACTAATATTAGCATGCTAACAAGTAGCATTCGTCATTTAACAAAATACTTGACGTTAAGGTGTATACCTGCAAAATTAGCTTGAAAAAAATCTAGCATACTAACATTAGCATGCTAACAAAAAGCATTTGTCAAGTAAAAAAATACCTGACGCTAAGGTGTATACCTGAAAAATTTGCCCCAAAAATTTGCCCAAAAAATTAACGTACTAATAATAGCATGCTAACAAGTAGCATTTGTCAAGTAACAAAATACCTGACGCTGAAGTTTATACCTGCAAAATTAGCATACTAACGTTAGCATGCTAACAAGTAGCATTTGTCAAGTGAAAAAATACCTGACGCTAAGGTGTATACCTGCAAAATTTGCCCAAAAAGTTAGCGTACTAATATTAGCATGCTAACAAATAGCATTTGTCAAGTAAGAAAATAGTTCAGGCTAAGTTGTACACCTGCAAAATTAGCCCAAAAACAAGCGTGCTAATATTGTCATGGGACAAACTGGAGAAAAGAAAAAGTGATATTCAGGTATTTGGGACGAAAGGTAGGAAGCTGTCACCGCCAGGAAGCTAGCGTGTCTTAACACGTAGCATCTTCTAGATTCTTCCCAGACCACCTGGGTCATAAAGCCAGAATGAGTCCAGCTGCCGGGTTTAAAGGTGCGGACGCCATGTCCTCTTCGTGCTAGCAGACACCTCAACACGTGTACGCGCTAGCGGACACCTCAACACGTGTACGCGCTAGCGGACACTCAACACGTGTACGCGCTAGCGGACACCTCAACACGTGTACGCGCTAGCGGACACCTCAACACGTGTACGTACTAGCGGACACCTCAACACATGTTCGTGCTAGCGGACACCTCAACACGTGTTCGTGCTAGCGGACACCTCAACACGTGTACGCGCTAGCGGACACCTCAACACGTGTACGCGCTAGCGGACACCTCAACACGTGTACGCGCTAGCGGACACTCAACACGTGTACGCGCTAGCGGACACCTCAACACGTGTACGCGCTAGCGGACACTCAACACGTGTACGCGCTAGCGGACACCTCAACACGTGTACGTGCTAGCAGACACCTCAACACGTGTACGCGCTAGCAGACACCTCAACACGTGTACGCGCTAGCGGACACCTCAACACGTGTACGCGCTAGCGGACACTCAACACGTGTACGCGCTAGCGGACACCTCAACACGTGTACGTACTAGCAGACACCTCAACACGTGTTCGCGCTAGCGGACACCTCAACACGTGTACGCGCTAGCGGACACCTCAACACGTGTACGCGCTAGCGGACACCTCAACACGTGTACGCGCTAGCGGACACCTCAACACGTGTACGTGCTAGCGGACACCTCAACACGTGTACGCGCTAGCGGACACCTCAACACGTGTACGCGCTAGCGGACACCTCAACACGTGTACGTGCTAGCGGACACCTCAACACGTGTACGCGCTAGCGGACACCTCAACACGTGTACGCGCTAGCGGACACCTCAACACGTGTACGCGCTAGCGGACACCTCAACACGTGTACGCGCTAGCGGACACCTCAACACGTGTACGCGCTAGCGGACACCTCAACACGTGTACGCGCTAGCGGACACCTCAACACGTGTACGCGCTAGCGGACACCTCAACACGTGTACGCGCTAGCGGACACCTCAACACGTGTACGCGCTAGCGGACACCTCAACACGTGTACGCGCTAGCGGACACCTCAACACGTTTAGGTGTAGTCATGCTAGCAAACACGTCAACGGGATAACGTTTGCTAACTGAGGTTGCTAACTGAAGTTGTATTGGTGAACAATGTTAGTGTTTCAGCTTGAACAAAAAAAAAAAAAAATAATAATAATATATATATATATATATATATATATATATATATATATATATATATATATATATATTTTTTTTTTTTTTTAAATGAGAATCGATTCTGAATAGCACAACGAATCGATTCCCCCCCACCCCTTAATATATATATAAATAAATATATATATTGTGACGTAACATTATCAGGTATTGAGAAAGGACCTTTATTTTGAAGGCAAGTTACTCCCTCCTCCAGTTTCCGGTAGTCCCGGCGCGGCAGTCAGAGTCTCACATCTTTACACAAGAGACACATTCACGTGTTTCAGCGTTCCAACTTTGCTGTTTCTACCCACAAAGAGCCTTGGAAACATTGTCTGTAAGTCCCGTGTCTGTTTTATGAGGAACATGAAGACGCGTGTGAATGTAGAAATAATATTGTGTGTCTGGCCGTAGCTTGTTCTCCTCTTTTAGCTTGTTGCTAATTAGCATGTAGCTTCTTAGCTGGCTAGCTCCTCACTATATCATGTATATTATCTCCTCCTCCTCACTACATCATGTATATTATCTCCTCCTCACTACATCATGTATATTATCTCCTCACTACATCATGTATATTATCTCCTCCTCACTACATCATGTATATTATCTCCTCCTCACTACATCATGTATATTATCTCCTCCTCACTACATCATGTATATTATCTCCTCCTCACTACATCATGTATATTATCTCCTCCTCACTACATCATGTATATTATCTCCTCCTCACTACATCATGTATATTATCTCCTCCTCACTACATCATGTATATTATCTCCTCCTCACTACATCATGTATATTATCTCCTCCTCACTACATCATGTATATGATCTCCTCCTCACTACATCATGAATATGATCTCCTCCTCACTACATCATGTATATGATCTCCTCCTCACTACATCATGTATATGATCTCCTCCTCACTACATCATGTATATGATCTCCTCCTCACTACATCATGTATATGATCTCCTCCTCACTACATCATGTATATGATCTCCTCCTCACTACATCATGTATATTATCTCCCCCTCACTACATCATGTATATTATGTCCCCCTCACTACATCATGTATATTATCTCCTCCTCACTACATCATGTATATTATCTCCCCCTCACTACATCATGTATATTATCTCCCCCTCACTACATCATGTATATTATCTCCTCCTCACTACATCATGTATATTATCTCCTCCTCACTACATCATGTATATTATGTCCTCCTCACTACATCATGTATATTATGTCCTCCTCACTACATCATGTATATTATCTCTTCCTCACTACATCATGTATATTATCTCCTCCTCACTACATCATGTATATGATCTCCTCCTCACTACATCATGTATATGATCTCCTCCTCACTACATCATGTATATTATCTCCTCCTCACTACATCATGTATATTATCTCCTCCTCACTACATCATGTATATTATCTCCTCCTCCTCACTACATCATGTATATTTTCTCCTCCTCGCTACATCATGTATATTATCTCCTCCTCCTCACTACATCATGTATATTTTCTCCTCCTCACTACATCATGTATATTATCTTCTCCTCACTAATTCTTCCAATGTTGTTTTTTTTGTTTGTTTGTTTTCCGCCCTTTTTTGTCAAACAAGACTATGTTTTTAAATGGCAAACATACAAAATATGCAGAATCTTCCACCAAAATTATTTTCCAAAGTGGAATATTTGATGTGATGTAATCGGGGATGAGGTGAAAGAGGGGAGCAGGTAGCCGAGGGCTGTGTATTGTAGCGTCCCGAAAGAGTTGGTGCTGCAAGGGAGAGAAACAAGGAAAAGAGAAAACAAAGAAAGAAATGACCAATTAGACAAGAAGAAAGGGAAAATGTATTCTCTGTGAGAACCACTAAAGATTCTTAAAGATAAAAGACCTGGACTCTTTCTTCCCTTTCCTTGAGATCTTTATGTTAACTATCTGTCAACTTGTTTACGTCACAGACACGAAGGACGGAATATATATATATATATATATGTATGTATGTATGTATGTATGTATGTATGTATGTATGTATGTATGTATGTATGTATGTATGTATGTATGTGTGTGTGTGTGTGTATATGTATATGTGTGTGTCGACTTGTCCAGGGTGTACCCCGCCTTACGCCCAATTGTAGCTGAGATAGGGACCAGCGCCCCCCACGACCCCAAAAGGGAATAAGCGGTAGAAAATGGATGGATGGATGGATATATATGTGTGTATATATATATACAGATGCATGTACATATTATACTTTACATACGCACACACACATTCACTATATTTTAAAAAGTATACATATACATATTATACTGTACACACACACACACACACACACACACACACACACGCTATATTGCCAAAAAAGTGTGGCGCATCCCATTAGTTATAAAGTGTGTTGTATCCTATTAGTGATAATAGTGTGTTGTATCGCAGTTATAGAGTGTGTTGTATCCCATTAGTTATAAAGTGTGTTGTATTCCATTAGTTACAAAGTGTGTTGTGTCCCATTAGTTATAAAGTGTGTTGTATTCCATTAGTTATAAAGTGTGTTGTATCCTATTAGTTTAAAGTGTGTTGTATCCCATTAGTGACAAAGTGTCTTGTATCCCATCCATCCATTTTCTACCATTAGTTATAAAGTGTGTTGTGTCCCATTTGTTATAAATTGTCTTGTATCCTATTAGTTATAATAGTGTGTTGTATCTCAGTTATAGAGTGTGTTGTATCCCATTAGTTATAAAGTGTGTTGTATTCCATTAGTTACAAAGTGTGTTGTATCCCATCAATTTTCTACCATTAGTTATAAAGTATGTTTTATCCCATTAGATATAAAATGTGTTGTATTTCATTAGTTATAAAGTGTGTTGTATCCTATTAGTTTAAAGTGTGTTGTATCCCATTAGTTACAAAGTGTCTTGTATCCCATCCATCCATTTTCTACCATTAGTTATAAAGTGTGTTGTGTCCCATTTGTTATAAATTGTCTTGTATCCTATTAGTTATAATAGTGTGTTGTATCTCAGTTATAGAGTGTGTTGTATCCCATTAGTTATAAAGTGTGTTGTATTCCATTAGTTACAAAGTGTGTTGTATCCCATCAATTTTCTACCATTAGTTATAAAGTATGTTTTATCCCATTAGATATAAAATGTGTTGTATTTCATTAGTTATAAAGTGTGTTGTATCCTATTAGTTTAAAGTGTGTTGTATCCCATCCATCCATCCATCCATTCATTTTCTACCATTAGTTATAAAGTGTGTTATATCCCATTAGTTATAAAGTGTGTTGTGTCCCATTGGTTATAAAGTGTGTTGTATGCAATGAATCGAACAAACACATCGATATATTAAAGACGTGTAGCAAAGCTTGGTTTTGATTGTATTTTACTTTTCACTGTGGTGTGACAGTGCCCCCCCCTAAAATGACTACAATGTAAGCAGTTTTACTGAGTGTGCCCCCCACTCCTGTCTGCCAGACCTCATCAGAGCCGAGGCCCCGTCCCCAGAGCGTAACAGCACACACCGAAGCAGGCGCTCCGTCAGCAGCGAGCGCTTCGTGGAGACGCTAGTGGTGGCGGACAAGATGATGGTGGGCTACCACGGGCGCAAAGATATCGAGCACTACATCCTGTCCGTCATGAACATTGTAAGTTTGATCCTGCTTCTCCGGGGCCATTTTTGCAGGACACAATTTGTCTGACTTTCTGTCTTTTCTTCTTTTCTGGAGGTCAGGTTGCCAAACTTTACCGTGATGCCAGTCTCGGAAATGTTGTCAACATCATCGTGACTCGCCTCATCATTCTCACGGAAGATCAGGTGAGGAAAAACAAAACCTTTTTTTTTTTCTTCATTTATGAAACTTTATCGCTGTATTTCACAAAGAAACTTGACTTATCAAGAAGGAAATGATGGAATCAGAAACAATTGCAGTTAGAGATAGTCCCATCATCATGAGTTAATGAGCCAGGGTGACATGTATTTGTGGCATTATGGGTAGTAAATACATATACTCACACCACTGCACACGGCAAGTGTCAATAAAAACTATAAAATATTAAGGGTGTGAATCTTTGGGCAACATAATCAATCAATCAATCAATCAATCAATCAATCAATCAAATAAATCAAAACCCTCAGATAGAAAAATATTTTAGATGAAAATCTCTTTTCCAAGTGTGACCTGGCAACAAAACAGAGTTACAGAAATAAATAAAACAAAAACAGCAGCAGTCACACGCCACAAGTAAAATATAAATAATAATAATAATTAAAAAAAAAATATATATATATATACATGCACATTTATATATATACATACATACATCTATACATATTTATGTATGTATGTGTGTATGTATGTATATATATACATATATATATATGTATGTGTATATGTATATATATATATATATATATATATATATATATATGTGTATGTGTGTATGTATGTGTGTATGTATGTATATATGTATGTATGATGACATTTTACAAAACAGGTTGCTGGCTGCATGGAGACGCCTAACAATATCAATCAATCAATCAATCAATCAATGTTTATTTATACAGCCCTAAATCACAAATGTTTCAAAGGACTGTACAAACCACTACGACTACGACATCCTCGGAAGAACCCACATAAGGGCAAGGAAAACTCACACCCAGTGGGACGTCAGTGACAATGATGACTATGTGAAACCTTGGAGAGGACCTCAAATGTGGGGAAGCCCTCCCCCCCTCTAGGGGACCGAAAGCAATGGATGTCGAGCGGGTCTAACATGATACTGTGAAAGTTCAATCCATAGTGGATCCAACACAGCCGCGAGAGTTCAGTTCAAAGCAGATCCAAGACAGCAGCGAGAGTCCCGTCCACAGGAAACCATCCCAAGCAATAGTTTGCTTTTTAAAAATAAGTTAAAAAAAAAAAATAATTAAAGAAAATATCGATTTAAAAAAAAAAAGTCAATTCAGAATCAGGATGAATTAGAGTCATGATTAGGCTGCTACGATTCCATTTTTTTTTGTGCTTCCCTAAAAGATAGTCCGTTCCAAGGTCCACATTGTCAAGACAGGTAAATGGAAGAGCACAAATAAAATCGAGTCACATCTACAGTATATCTAAAAATCCAAATCTGTATCTAAATCACAAATAAAATGAATCCACATCTGAATCTGAAAATCTAAATCTAAATCACAAATAAAATTGATTCACATCTAAATCTAAAAACCTAAATCACAAATAAAACCGATTTACATCTAAAAATCTAAATCTTCATCACAATCCAATCAAATCCACTTTATTTATATAGCACATTTAAACAACAATAACGTTTCCAAAGTGCCGCACAGCCATGTTAAAAACAATTGTAAAAAAAAATAAAAATAAATAAATAAATAAAATTTAAAAAAAAAAATATATATATATATATATATATATATATTATGCTTCACCAATGACTGAATAAAACAAAAAATAAATAAATATAAAACCAATAAAAACAATATAAAAACAAATATGATTAAAAACTATTTTAAAAGGTAAAATCAATTAAAACAGTAAAATAGAAATCAAAGTGTATAAAAAACACAGAGGACAACAGAGAACAGAGGACCACACAACTCACGTAGTGTTAAAAGCCAAAGAATAAAAGTGGGTCTTAAGACGAGACTTAAAACACTCCACTGTGGAAGCAGTTTGAACATGGAGCGGCAGAGTGTTCCAGAGCTTAGGGCCGACCACAGAGAAGGCCCTGTCTCCCCTGGTCTTAAGTCTGGTCTTGGGCACCACGAGCTGGAACTGGCTCTCGGACCTCAGACTCGAGGAATGTAAATTTGGATAAGGTCCGAGATATATTGAGGTGCCAGTCCATGTAAAGATTTAAAAACAAACAGCAATGTTTTAAAATCAATTCTAAAATGAACAGGGAGCCAGTGCAAACTCTGAAGAATTGGGGTTATATGCTGGCGTTTCCTGGCCCCTGTTAAAATCACAAATCGCATCTAAATCTTGCAATTTCTTCCTGTTGTCCCAAAGCTAGAGTCCAGAGGGAATTGTGCATTTTCTGCTGTTGCTCTCAAACTTTGGCACCACTTCCCTCTTGCTCCCTCTTCAACCACTTTTAAATCACCTCTTCCAACATATCTTTACTAGCAGCGTGACAGTCGACTCTCTTTTCTTTTCTCTCTTTCCCCCTCGCAGCCCAACCTGGAGATCAACCACCATGCCGACAAGTCCCTGGACAGTTTCTGCAAATGGCAGAAGTCCATCCTGTCCCATCACAGCGACGGCAACAGCATCCCCGAGAACGGCGTGGCTCACCACGACAACGCCGTGCTCATCACACGGTGAGGGGGTGAGAGAGTGAGGGGGTGAGGGGGGGGGGATATGAAGCTAGCCAAACATTGTGTGGTTATTTGCCGTCTTGTTGCCAGGACGCTTTGACTTCAGCGTGTTGGCGGCAGGATGATGTTTCTACTTTTAGTGATGTCACACTGCAAACATTCTACAACTCAATCTGTTTAATCTTTGTATACTGACACCACTCTGAATACTATTCACATCTGTACTGATACCACTCTGAATACTATTCACATCTGTACTGATACCACTCGGAATACTAGCCACATCTGTACTGATACCACTCTGAATACTATTCACATCTGTACTGATACCACTCTGAATACTATCCACATCTGTACTGATACCACTCTGAATACTATCCACATCTGTACTGATACCACTCTGAATACTAGCCACATCTGTACTTATACCATTCTGAATACTATTCACATCTGTACTGATACCACTCTGAATACTATCCACATCTGTACTGATACCACTCTGAAAACTATCCACATCTGTACTGATACCACTCTGAATACTATCCACATCTGTACTGATACCACTCTGAATACTATTCACATCTGTACTGATACCACTGTGAATACTAGCCACATCTGTACTGATACCACTCTGAATACTATTCACATCTGTACTGATACCACTCTGAATACTATCCACATCTGTACTGATACCACTCTGAATACTATCCACATCTGTACTGATACCACTGTGAATACTAGCCACATCTGTACTGATACCACTCTGAATACTATCCACATCTGTACTGATACCACTCTGAATACTATCCACATCTGTACTGATACCACTCTGAATACTATTCACATCTGTACTGATACCACTCTGAATACTATTCACATCTGTACTGATACCACTCTGAATACTATCCACATCTGTACTGACACCACTCTGAATACTATTCACATCTATACTGATACCACTCTGAATACTAGCCACATCTGTACTGATACCACTCTGAATACTATTCACATCTGTACTGATACCACTCTGAATACTATTCACATCTGTACTGACACCACTCTGAATACTATCCACATCTGTACTGATACCACTCTGAATACTAGCCACATCTGTACTGATACCACTCTGAATACTATTCACATCTGTACTGATACCACTCTGAATACTATTCACATCTGTACTGATACCACTCTGAATACTATCCACATCTGTACTGATACCACTCTGAATACTAGCCACATCTGTACTGATACCACTCTGAATACTATTCACATCTGTACTGATACCACTCTGAATACTATCCACGTCTGTACTGATACCACTCTGAATACTATCCACATCTGTACTGATACCACTCGGAATTCTATTCACAAATGTACTGATACCACTCTGAATACTATCTACATCTGTACTGATACCACTCTGAATACTATCCACATCTGTACTGATACCACTCTGAATACTAGCCACATCTGTACTGATACCACTCTGAATACTATCCACATCTGTACTGATACCACTCTGAATACTATTCACATCTGTACTGATACCACTCTGAATACTAGCCACATCTGTACTGATACCACTCTGAATACTATCCACATCTGTACTGATACCACTCTGAATACTATCCACATCTGTACTGATACCACTCTGAATACTAGCCACATCTGTACTGATACCACTCTGAATACAATTCACATCTGTACTGATACCACTCTGAATACTATTCACATCTGTACTGATACCACTCTGAATACTAGCCACATCTGTACTGATACCACTCTAAATACTGGCCACATCTGTACTGATACTACTGAATACTGTCCACATCTGGATCCATTATCAAACCATGTGGCAGACTGCCTTATATGATGTGAAGGGCCACATTAAATGACATGTCAGACCACGTCAAATGATGTGAAAGACCACAATATATAACATGAAAGGCCACGTAAATGACGTGTCGGACCACATTAAATGATGTGAAAGTCCACAGTAAATTATGTAAAAGACCACTTTAAATTATGAAAAGGCCACACAAATGATGTAAAAGAACACGTTTAACGTTGTAAAACGTCACGTTAAATGATGTAATAGGCCATTTTAGAAGATGTAAAAGGCCACATTAAATGATGTAAAAGGCCATTTTACATGATGTAAAAGGCTTAATAAAAAAATGTAAAAGACCATGTTAAAATATGTAAAAGGCCTCATTAAATGATGTAAAAGGCCAAATTAAATGATGTAAAAGGCCACATTATAAGATGTGAAAGGCAACATTAAACAATGTAATAACCACATTAAACGATGGTAAAGTCCACATTAAATGATGTAAAGGCCAATATGTAAAAGGTCACTTTAAATTAAGTTTGGGGCCAGGTCAGGCCGCCGGGCCTTGAGTTTGACACATGTTGCTTTAAATGTGAAACCGTCACAACGTTTAGAGAAAAGACAAGTCAGCTGCCAACAAAGTGCTTCCAAGAATGTGGTTGTACACGAAGGCCACCTCAAATTTGCCGTGGCTTAGGTTTGGTTTTTTTGAAAGATGAAAAGCTTCAACAGATGGATGATGCATGGTGCACCATGTAGCAGATGGATGATGCATGGTGCACCATGTAGCAGATTAGTGGCGTCACAAGACTGGCAGGGTCCACGGTCTTTGCCCATTCAGCAATATAATCACATGTCTCTCACCTGTGCTGCAGGTACGACATCTGCACCTACAAGAACAAGCCCTGTGGAACCTTAGGTGAGTGGGGGACTGTTTCTATGTGACACTCGCATGTTAGCAACAACACGGTGGCTGAGCATATTCACCAAGGAGAAACAAAAGCATCAAACTTACAGCTCTCACGTCTGGAACTGACCCGACTGACTTTTGATTGATTGATACTTTTATTAGTAGATTGCACAGTACAGTACATGTACCCTACAATTGACCACTAAATAGTAACACCCCAATAAGTTTTTCAACTTGTTTAAGTCGGGGTCCACGTTAATCAATTCATGGTAACTGAGATGTACATTTTAATTGACGACGTGTAGCGAAGCCTTATCAAAAAAACAAAACAAAAAAACATTGCTCAGTTGTCTATGTCAAAATACAGTATACAATATAACGCTAATGCCTCTCGCGCCCCCCCAAAGTGAACGTTTATTTGTCTGTGTCAAAATACAGTATACACTACTATGCTAATGCCTCTCACGCCCCCCAAAGTGATCGTTTATTTGTCTGTGTCAAAATACAGTATACACTATTACGCTGATGCCTCTCACGTCCCCCCAAAGTGAACGTTTATTTGTTTGTATGTGTCAAAATGCAATAGACGCTTTTGCGCTAATGCCTCTCACGCACCCCAAAGTGAACATTTACTTATTTTTCTGTATCAAAATACAGTTTACACTACTACGCTAATGCCCCTCCCCCCCGAAGTGAAGGTTTATTTGTCTGTGTCAAAATACAGTAGACACTATTACGCTAATGCCTCTCACACCCCCCTAAGTGATCGTTTTTGTCCGTGTCAAATTACAGTATACACTATTACGCTGATGCCTCTCACGTCCCCCCAAAGTGAACTTTTATTTGTTTGTATGTGTCAAAATACAAAAGACGCTTTTGCGCCAATGCCTGTCACGCACCCCAAAGTGAACGTTTATTTGTTTGTATGTGTCAAAATACAATAGACGCTTTTGCGCTAATGCCTCTCACGCACCCCAAAGTGAACATTTACTTATTTTTCTGTATCAAAATACAGTTTACACTATTACGCTAATGCCCCTCCCCCCCCTGAAGTGAAGGTTTATTTGTCTGTGTCAAAATACAGTAGACACTATTACGCTAATGCCTCTCACCCCCCCCTAAGTGATCGTTTATTTGTCTGTGTCAAAATACACTATTACGCTAATGCGTCTCACGCCCCCAAAGTGAACGTTTATGTATTTGTCTGTGTCAAATTACAGTATATACTATTACTCTGATGCCTCTCACGCCCCCCCAAAGTAAACGTTTATTTGTTTGTATGTGTCAAAATACAGTAGACACTTTTGCGCTAATGCCTCTCACGCACCCCAAAGTGAACATTTACTTATTTTTCTGTATCAAAATACAATTTACACTATTACGCTAATGCCTCTCACGTCCCCCTAAGTGATCGTTTATTTGTCTGTGTCAAAATACAGTATACACTTACACTAATGCCTCTCACGCCCTCAAAGTAAATGTTTATATATTTGTCTGTGTCAAATTACAGTATACTCTATTACACTGATGCCTCTCATGCCCCCCCAAGGTGAATGTTTATTTGTGTGTATGTGTCAAAATACAATAGACGCTTTTGCGCTAATGCCTCTCACGCACCCCAAAGTGAACATTTACTTATTTTCCTGTATCAAAATACAATTTACACTATTACGCTAATGCCTCTCACGCCCCCCTAAGTGATCGTTTATTTGTCTGTGTCAAAATACAGTATACACTATTACACTAATGCCTTTCACGCCCTCAAAGTAAACGTTTATGTATTTGTCTGTGTGAAATTACAGTATACTCTATTACACTGATGCCTCTCATGCCCCCCCCCCCCCCCAAAGTGAACGTTTATTTGTGTGTATGTGTCAAAATACAATAGACGCTTTTGCGCTAATGCCTCTCACGCACCCCAAAGTGAACATTTACTTATTTTTCTGTATCAAAATACAGTATACACCATTACGCTAATGCCTCTCACGCCCCCCCCCCGAAGTGAATGTTTATTTGTCTGTGTCAAAATACAGTATATACTATTGTTTTAATGCCTCTCGCGCCCCCCCGAAGTGAACGTTTATTTGTCTGTGTCAAAATACAGTATACACTATTGTGCTAATGCCTCTCACGCCCCCCCCCCGAAGTAAGGTTTATTTATCTGTGTCAAAATACAGTATACACTATTGTGCTAATGCTTTTCACGCCCCCCCTGAAGTGAAGGTTTATTTGTCTGTGTCAAAATACAGTATACACTATTGTGCTAATGCCTCTCACGCCCCCCGAAGTGAAGGTTTATTTGTCTGTGTCAAAATACAGTATGCACTATTACGCTAAAGCTTCTCACACACACCCAAAGTGAACATTTATTTTTTGTGTGTGTCAAAATACAGTATGCACTATTGTGCTAATGCCTCTCACGCCCCCCCCACACCCTGAAGTGAAGGTTTATTTGTCTGTGTCAAAATACAGTATACACTATTGTGCTAATGCCTCTCACGCCCCCCCCCGAAGTAAAGGTTTATTTGTCTGTGTCAAAATACAGTATACACTATTGTGTTAATGCCTCTCACGCCCCCCTGAAGTGAAGGTTTATTTGTCTGTGTCAAAATACAGTATGCACTATTACGCTAATGCTTCTCACGCACCCCCAAAGGGAACATTTATTTTTTTGTATGTGTCAAAATACAGTATACCCTATTGCGCTAATGCCTCTCACGCCCCCCCTCAGCTTTCTAGTTCGAGTAGCATGGGCCTGAAGACACAGATGATTATGATGAAAAAGTCCTTTTGCAGCAGGGAGGAAGTGTTAGCAGCAGTTTAGCACCTCCAACCAGGGCGTCCATGTTGGCCCAGAAGGAGGCCCTGCAGGCACCACAGAATGTCTGGCAGGTGATGTTCTGACAGATTGACCGCATTCGTCACATTCCCCCGCTCGCTTTAATTGCATCTGCTCGGCATCCTCGTCCGTGTCCAAGCTTCTCCTGCCCCCCTTCACCTTGTCGGGGGATCATGCTCCAGGGGTCAGATCGCTGACCTTTGGGGTTGCGGAGTAATCACGGGGCTGGAGATAATACACAGTCCGAGCCGGTGTTAACAAAACAACTCTCACACACACACACACGCACACACACACACATTCTTGCGAGTAATGGCAAAGTAGCCTTCCGCCTTCCTTCTTTCTTCACCTTCAGGCTCCTCTCCTCTCCTCCTGATCTGCGAGTCTATTCTTGTTTAGCCTCTTAGCAAAGAGGATACAAAAGGCCGCGCCGCTTTTAGCCGCCGCACAGCAGGGAGTCCATGCAAACATGGCAGGGTGTGTGTGCGTGTGTGTGTGTGTTTGTGTCTCCCACTACAAGGCTGTTCCATTTAAAGGGATTGTGCAGGCGAACTGTAAACATGAGCAAAGAAAGGCCAACACCAACTCACTGAGTACTTTTAGCATCACAACTTCTGCTACCTGCAACACTTTTTATAAGAATGAATAATTCTCACTTTTTAAATGTGCCCAAGTTGGCAGGATGTAACACTTTGTCAGCGACAACACAAGTCGGCATCTCATCACTAATTTTTTACTGACTTATGCATTGTCATTTATTTTTTCTATACAGATATATATATATATACATATATATATATATATATATATATATATATATATATATATATATATATATATATATGTATATGTGTGTGCGTGTGTATGTACGTATGTATGTACATACGTGTATGTATATATATGTATATACCGGTATACATATTTACATATGTATTTATGTATGTATGTACATATATGTATGTATGTATATATATGTAAATATATATATTTACATATGTACATACAGTATGTGTGTATGTATGTGTGTACATACATACATATGTATGTATGTATGTATATATGTGTGTATGTGTATATGTATATATGTATATATATACAGTGGGGCAAAAAAGTATTTAGTCAGCCAGCGATTGTGCAAGTTCTCCCACTTAAAATGATGACAGAGGTCTGTAATTGTCATCATATGTACACTTCAACTGTGAGAGACAGAATGTGAAAAAAAAATCCAGGAATTCACATTGTAGGAATTTTAAAGAATTTATTTGTAAATTATGGTGGAAAATAAGTATTTGGTCAACCATTTAAAGCTCTTACTGATGGAAGGAGGACACAGATCAATCGTCCTGTCCCCTTAGCAGAAAAACAGCCCCAAAGCAAGATGTTTCCACCCCCATGCTTCACAGTAGGTATGGTGTTCTTGGGATGCAACTCAGTATTCTTCTTCCTCCAAACACGAGGAGTTGAGTTTATACCAAAATGGATACATGGATGATACAGCACAGGATTGGGAGAATGTCATGTGGTCAGATGAAACCAAAATAGAACTTTTTGGTATAAACTCAACTCGTCGAGTTTGGAGGAAGAAGAATACTGAGTTGCATCCCAAGAACACCATACCTACTGTGAAGCATGGGGGTGGAAACATGCTTTGGGGCTGTTTTTCTACTAAGGTTACAGGACGATTGATCCGTGTTAAGGAAAGAATGAATGGGGCCATGTATCGTGAGATTTTGAGCCAAAACCTCCTTTCATCAGTGAGAGCTTTGAATGTTTGACCAAATACTTATTTTCCACCAAAATATACAAATAATATATTTAAAATTCCTACAATGTGAATTCCTGGATTTTTTTTTCACATTCTATCTCACAGTTGAAGTGTACCTATGATGAAAATTACAGACCTCTTGTCATCATTTTAAGTGGGAGAACTTGCACAATCGCTGGCTGACTAAATACTTTTTGCTCCACTGTACATATGTGTGTGTACATATGTACATATGTGTGTATATATGTATGTATGTATGTATGTATACATATGTATGTATGTACATATGTGTAAGTATATACATTTTATATTCATATATGTACATATATATGTATGTATATATGTGTGTATGTATGTACAAATGTGTATATATTTATGTATATTCACTCTATATGTACTGTATGTATGTTTATGTGTGTATATATGTATGTATAAATGTGTGTATGTGTGTATGTATATATATATATACACTATGTAATGTATATTAATCATACATTAGGTCAGAAAAACACACAGAGGCTATTTCATCCCTACAAGCCTGTTTCGCAGTTCGACACTTTACCCATCCCCCGACACGCACACACACACCTGCTTTGTGCTGTCACCTGATCCACTCACCTGTAGATGTAATCTGTGAAGGATTGCCTCCGGTCTCCCTATCTGACCTCTCCGGCTTTTTGGGGAAGAAAGGACTTGTGACACCTGGATTGCAGGAGGGCTCAGAGTCCAAACAGCCTCGGCCTCCTCCTCTTTCGCCAGCTCCCAAATGAAGAAAAGATATATATATATATTTTTTTTTTCTTCATGACAGCTTTTCGGGCGCGGCGGCTCCTAGGTTTCCTTCCTTGGCCGGATGGAGACGTACAAACCTCGCTCGTTTCCACCGTACCCACCAGTGCAGCGTCCGGGCCAAACCTCACTCTGGACCACGCTTTTCTAACTTACGTGGTCTCTTCAACCAAGAAAATAAAACCAAAAACTGGGCCGGTGAGGCACGTTTCCATTAAGACGTATTTTCATGAGCCAATACCGCGACAGCTGGGCAAAAAGTGTCAATTTAGATCCAATCAAAGTATATCAAACGAATGGAAGGGAGTGCATAAACGTGAAAGAAAACTTATTTTCATTCGTCAAATTGCGTCTTTGCCACATAATTCCCACGTAAACGATTAAATACCACAAACTAACGCATGTTAATACACATGCTAACAAAAATAATTAGCATGTGATGCTAAGCTAAGGCCTCCCTTAAATACCACAAACTAACGCATGTTAATTCACATGCTAACAAAAATAATTAGCATGTGATGCTAAGCTAAGGCCTCCCTTTAGACGAGCTCAGTGGTTGTCAAACTTTTGGGACCACTTCAGAAAACACTTGACTCTCCAAGTGCCACTGTAATTACATTAAAATACAGTAGCATAGCAGGCCTAAGTATTCATTAAAACACCACTTTAACATTACACAGAGTTTGATCAGTAGCACTGTTTCAATACAGTATTTAATTAAGTGATTCTTTGGAGCTTTAATTCAGGCCAGAGCAGCAGAAAGCTGCAACATTTTATTATTCGTCTGTACTTTGATGCATTTTTGAGCCCAATCCTAACAACCTTCCCTAGTCATGGCGCAAAAAAAAAAAAGAAATTCAACCAGCGCAAAAAGTCAGCAAACACGTAACATGACACACTGAACATTGTGGATATTATTTTTTTTAAAGTCCAATCAGCATAGAAAATTGAAGTGACACCCATTCAAAGGCATTGCAAGGCATGATGGGAAAAATGCAAAAGACTCTCCACATTCATAACTTCCGTCCAACATGCTCCGATTGTGCTAACATTTTTTGATTCGAGCAGCAGAAAGCATGAAGGCCCTGTCAAAACTATTTTGTTTAATAAAAATAACTACTTTTTTTAATAAAAATATAATTAATAATTTTTGCAAACACGTCCAATTTGGAGAAAAATCTGATATTTTTGGGGACCCTGGTCCTTAACTGAAAGAAATGGATTTCTAGCGCCACTTTTAAAATTGGAACAATCCGAAAATCCCCTTTGACGGGTCTGGCAGTCAGATAGATGTCAATTTGTGGACAACATTAGTTTGAAGTGAGCTTTCTTGAAATCAAGTGGCCAACATTTACTTGCATGACCCAATCCAAACAACCTTCCCTAGTCCTAGTGGAGAAAAACACTATTTTATCCAGCGCAAAAAGTCAACAAACATGGTCACACGTAACACGACACACTGAACTTTGTGGATATTATTTTTAAAAAAGTCGAATCAGCACAGAAAATTGAAATGACACCCGTTTAAAGGCATTGCAAGGCATGATGGGAAAAATGCAAAACACTCTTCAGAACTTCCGCCCAAGATGCTCTGATTGTGCCCAAAAATGTTTGATTCCAGCAGCAATAAGCTTGAAGGCCCTGTTAAAACTGCTTCATTTAATAATAATAATAATAATAATTTTTACAAACGCGTCCAATCCGGACCAATTTTTGGGGCTCCTGGCCCTGAACTGAAAGAAATGGCATTCTAGCGCCACTTTTAAAATTGGAAAAATCCGTAAATCCCCGGTGACGGGGTCTGGCAGTCAGATCGATGTCAATTTGTGGACAACATCAGTTTGAAGGGCTTTCTTGAAATCAAGTGCACAGCATTTACCTATATGACCCAATCCAAACAACCTTCCCTAGTCATGGTGCAGATTTTTTTTTTTTTTTAACCAACACAAAAGGTAAACAAACATGGTCACACGTAACATGACACACTGAACTTTGTGGATTTTGTTAAAAAAAGTCCAATCAGCGAAGGAATTTTGGCTTGGCCATATGATGTGGGCGTGGCCTAGCGCCAAACTTTGATCTGATGGCTCGCCACAAAACTATCAACGTTTATAACTTGGCTGCGCAAATTCAGATTTCGATCAAACTTGGTAGAAGTGACGACGATCACACCCTGAAGTGCCGGGTGGGTCAGTAACTATTGGTAGCCCTTCATGGTGGGCGGAGCCTATCGTCAAGAACCGGTCCTCGCCATCGATGATCAAACTGCCGTTACTTCACTGTAGATGATCGGATCTGCTTCCAATCCAAACTGATCATGGCTAGACATCGCCCCCGCGTGGTGGTAAATGATATCGCACGTGCTCCCGTCTTCCGCAATTGTTTGATGGCGGGCAGCTTTAATTGTAGTGGCGTTTAAAAGACAAGGAATGAGCAAGTTGTTGTATTTTACTGTCATTTAAAAAAAATATATATATATTTTCATTTTCTGGTCCAGGCTTGGCCTCCGTGGCCGGAATGTGCGAGCCGGAGCGGAGTTGCAGCATCAACGAAGACATAGGCCTGGGTTCTGCCTTCACCATCGCACACGAGATTGGCCACAAGTACGTCCGACCTTGTTGACGGTACCAGGTTCTAACACCCTTTAGACCAACCCGGAAACCACTTGGCTCTCCGAGTACCAACGTTCAAATATAGCGGCATAGTACGCCTGAGTAGTCATTAAAAACAAGTATTTTTCATATTTTTGGCCACTGCAACATTACACGCAGTTTGAACAGTAACACTGTTTGAATATGAAAATATAAAACACCGTACTTTCATCAAATGTTTTTTGAGAGTACCACTAAATGGAGCCAGTGGCGCACGCACCACACTTTTAAACTTTAAACTCTCTTTATTGTTAAGAAAAATGGTCATGTGGTCACTTGTTACCAGGCAGACTTTGTGGGGCACAATTGCTGACGGGGCGGGAAATGCCTTAGCAAGCCACGCCCACTAGGCTGTTAAGAACTGTAGAATTGATTCCCGTGTCTGAATTATAAATCACTGAATTTTTTTACGCCGAATTTTTCATCTCGTGCATTTTGCTAGCACATTTTTTCAGCATTTCTTCAAAAGTTCCCGAAATTAAAAAAATTCCTCAGCATAAAATTCAGCATCAAATGTTTTTTGGGTAGTAAGACAAACAAGAACCTCTACAGAATGATTCCTCCTCTGCATTCATTGTAAAAAATTAACCTCCATAGAATGATTCCTCCTCTGCATTAATTATAAAATGATCCTTCATCTGGTAATATTTTGCTGACTCCACGTCTGCGGGTCATGTGACTTCTATGGCTTCAGGCCCCGCCCCCCTCCCCCCTCGAAAGTTGGAAGGCGCACTGTGTGCTAGTTGCCACCGAGCAGCTTCCTGGTTGCCAAAGTGCATACCTCTGGCAACCCGCGCAGCAGCCGTGACGTCTCCGGCAGAAGATGGCCGTTTTCCTTTTATTATGTCTGCTTCTGTCAAAACACAGCGGCTTTATTTCCCCGATGGGCAGGACTTTGCTAAAGACATCATCGTGCTGGCCACAATTCTATTGATTGCTTCTCAAATCATTCTTCCTCAAGTCTCTGCGGCCGGGGGGGGGCGACGCTGGAGTAATTGAGCCAGACTCTCCCTGCTCAGACCTGCCAGCGTGATTGACAGGCGAGGCATCAGAGTGGTGATTACAACTTTTTCATTCCAGACAGGGGTTGACCCCTGACTCCTGGCTCTCCTCCACACAGCTGTTTCACAGCGTGACCTTTCGTGCAGCCTGCACCTAAACTCAACTATTTTCCCACCCAACTTCAAAAATTGGCTGTGTAGCGCCCCCTTTAGAGCGGAAATGCACTTTTTTCTTCCCAAATTTGGCCATCATTTACAACCCCTATAGATGACAAGACCACTCAAGTTTTTATTTTTTATGCATTCTACATTTAAACTACAACATG
>NC_084618.1:14985828-14988328 GCF_033978795.1 Nerophis ophidion | reverse complement strand
GTTGACCTGATACAGCATCCAGGAAGTATGACTACGCAGACGACCTTGCCATCATGCTGAGCCGACCAACGTGGAAGGCGATGGAAGAGGGTCTTAATGAAGACATGACACACTGATAGCATACCTTTGGTGGTGGCGTCTACAGCTCAACGTCGGAAAGACAGTCGCAGCGGCATACCACTTTAGCACCAGAGAAGCCAGGAGGGAACTCGAGGTGCTCGTCGACAACAAATGTCTGGAGGTTCAGCAAGCCCTAAAGTATCTTGGAGGGCGTCTGGATCGGACATTATCCTTCAAACAACACTTGGAAGAAGTCAAGGCCAAGGTGACATCCAGAGCTGATCCGCCGCCTTGCTGGAACAACCTGGGGAGTCTCCGCTTAGACGCTGCGAATATCCACTCAAGCCTTGGTCTTCTCTGCAGCGTCATACAACTTTAGCACCACAGAAGCCAGGAGGGAACTTGAGGTGGGCATCGACAACAAATGTCTGGAGGTTCAGCAAGCCCTAAAGTATCTTGGAGGGCGTCTGGATCGGACATTATCCTTCAAACATCACTTGGAAGAAGTCAAGGCCAAGGTGACATCCAGAGCTGATCCGCCGCCTTGCTGGAACAACCTGGGGAGTCTCCGCTTAGACGCTGCGAATATCCACTCAAGCCTTGGTCTTCTCTGCAGCGTCATACCACCTTAGCACCACAGAAGCCAGGAGGGAACTTGAGGTGGGCATCAACAACAAATGTCTGGAGGTTCAGCAAGCCCTAAAGTATCTTGGAGGGCGTCTGGATCGGACATTATCCTTTAAACAATACTTGGAAGAAGTTAAGGCCAAGGTAACATCCAGAGCCGCGCTGAGCCGCCACCTTACTGGAACAACTTGGGGAGCCACCGCTAAAACGCTGCGAACATCCACCCAAGCCCTGGTCTTTTCTGCAGCGGCATACCACCTTAGCACCACAGAAGCCAGGAGGGAACTTGAGGTGGGCATCGACAACAAATGTCTGGAGGTTCAGCAAGCCCTAAAGTATCTTGGAGGGCGTCTGGATCGGACATTATCCTTCAAACATCACTTGGAAGAAGTCAAGGCCAAGGTGACATCCAGAGCTGATCCGCCGCCTTGCTGGAACAACCTGGGGAGTCTCCGCTTAGACGCTGCGAATATCCACTCAAGCCTTGGTCTTCTCTGCAGCGTCATACCACCTTAGCACCACAGAAGCCAGGAGGGAACTTGAGGTGGGCATCAACAACAAATGTCTGGAGGTTCAGCAAGCCCTAAAGTATCTTGGAGGGCGTCTGGATCGGACATTATCCTTTAAACAATACTTGGAAGAAGTTAAGGCCAAGGTAACATCCAGAGCCGCGCTGAGCCGCCACCTTACTGGAACAACTTGGGGAGCCACCGCTAAAACGCTGCGAATATCCACCCAAGCCCTGGTCTTTTCTGCAGCGGCATACCACCTTAGCACCACAGAAGCCAGGAGGGAACTTGAGGTGGGCATCGACAACAAATGTCTGGAGGTTCAGCAAGCCCTAAAGTATCTTGGAGGGCGTCTGGATCGGACATTATCCTTTAAACAACACTTGGAAGAAGTCAAGGCCAAGGTGACATCCAGAGCCGCGCTGAGCCGCCACCTTGCTGGCACAACTTGGGAAGCCACCGCTAAAACGCTGCGAATATCCACCCAAGCCCTGGTCTTCTCTGCAGCGGAATACTGCAGCCCAGTCTGGAGCAGAAGCCCTCATGCGAGAAAGGTCAACGTGGCTATTAATACCTCCCTCCGGATAATAACTGGATGCTTGAACCCTACCCCTGTGTCCCTCCTGCCGGCCCTTGCGGTAATAGCACCGGCCGGCCTCCGACTGGAGGCTGCCACCCTCGCCCTGGCTAGGAAGGCACAAAAATATGACTGGCACAACTTGCACAACACCACAGTAACACCAGCACCTCTAAGCGGACTCAAATCCCGTCACCCCTACAACAAGGCAGCACGAGAGATGCTCAACTCCACCTCTGAGGACATTTCCAGAGGTTCATGGTTTGCAGCAGCTTGGAAGTGGGAGTCCGCCGGGCCCTCCCAAGTCCACCGCTACATTTGGGACCCAGGAGTTGGTGCCATCGGAGGAGACGACCTACCAAGCCGGCAATGGACCACGCTGAACCGTCTACGGACAGGGGTCACTCGCTTCCGGTCATCAATGAAGACGTGGGGCTTTGCGGACAGTGCGGCGTGTGAGGGCTGTGACCCTGAGCAGACCGCCGACCATATAATTAACATCTGCCCCTTATATGGACCGCCCTCGGAAGACAGCCTCTTCCACCTAGGTCCAGAGATGTGGGTATGGCTACGCGACACTGAGTTGGACGTCTGACGTTACAGGAAAGAAGAAAAAGAAGGATGGCATGGCACTGCTAGCTTGTGCTAACGCGAGCGGTGACGACGTGAAGCCACTGCTCGTTTATAACTCGGAAACTCCCGGAGTGTTCAACAATGACACAAATAT
>NC_084618.1:14928328-14980828 GCF_033978795.1 Nerophis ophidion | reverse complement strand
TTTTTTTTTTTCAAGGAAACAATCACAAGTATTAGTTACATTTTTAGAGATGAAAGGACACTACTGACATTATTAACTCTTTGTAGGGCGCAACAACAACCACATAAAAAGCAGCAACACTGAACTTACCAAGATTGGTTCAAAATACTGGTTTTAATTTTTTTTTTTTTTACCAAGGAAACACATCACTAGTGTTAGTTAAATTTTTAGAAATAAATGGACAATACTTAAAGTATTAACACTTTGTAGAGCACAACAACAACAACAAATAAACAAAGCAACGACTGAACTTTCCAAGACTGGTTCAAAAGACAGGCTCGTTATTATAGTTTTTTTAATCAAGGAAACAATCAAGAGTATCAGTTATGCAATAAAATGTAGCTGATAATAATGTAATTGTTCGTACACAGCGTATGTACTGTAGTTGTACTGTACTTGTACTAACACACATGACGTGCTGTTGGTATCATAATCGATATTAAATTGACTCAGTTGATGGACAGTTTCGCTTTTGGCCCACCTGGCCGGGGACGGTTTCCTGTTGATTTTGGGTAAGCACTCAATTTATGTCCAAGTAGCTCGTCTCCAAGTTTCATATTTACAGTGTCCTGTGTGTTATTCTGGTGTGTTAAAAAGAATCGAAATGTTCACCGAACCCGAATGAAAACGTGTCACAAAACCGTAATAAGATCCGAACCGCGGATCCTGTGAACCGATCCATCCCCGCGACTTCCGTCATCCAGATTGATTTGTGCAGGAAACAATCCTATTTGAGGTCTGTGTTTCTGACAGCTCAGGTCGGGGGACGTGTCTGGACAATGAACCTCTGAAACGAGACTTCCTGTACCCAACAGTGGCTCCGGGGCAGGTGTACGACGCCGACGAGCAGTGCCGCTTCCAGTACGGAGCCTCCTCACGACAGTGCAAGTACGGGGTAAGAAACCAGCATCCTCCCCGCCCGTTGGTGTTCTCGGAGTAGACTTGACCGAAACCGCCGCCCAGAGCCTTGACGGAAGGAATAAACTAACCTCAACCCCTAACTTCTCCAAACCCCCATGAGGTCCGCATATTTAGTCTTGTGCCGGTCCCTTTGGGACATGAGGTAATAGGTTCTTCAGCTTTATGTTTCCTGTTGGAGACCAAGGGGAGCGGCGTAGATAACTCTTTAATTACTGTCTGACAAGTGGAGGTGCTCGGAAGGTCTCTCTGAGCGCCACGGCTCCAAACTTGTCAGAGAAAGAGGCCAAGGTCTGAGGGAGCGACTGTGAAGATACCCGGCAGGACAGATAAAGAACGAGGCCATAGAAAGAGCAGTGAGGGTTAGAGGGTAAACCTGGTCTTCTTTAAACCTGAGTCATGCCACCATTTTTGGAAGAGTCTGTTTCAGTTCTTTTCAAGAGGCCCCTTTCCACCAAAACTTCAGGAATTTGAAGTTCCCGGAAACCTTTAGTTCCTGGAGCTGAATGTTCCTGTGGACCCGTGTGGTTTGCCTTTCCACCGCCTTTGACACTTCAGGTAGTTTTGACAAATGACGTACAGTACATTTCTGCATTAGTCGTATTTCTTTCACTTGAGTGTAAGCAATCTGTGAATAACAATATATCAATAACACATGTCAGTAACAATATATCAATAATAAATGTCAGTGTTAATAAATAATATATCAATAATACATGTCAGTAACAATATATAAATAATAAATGTCAGTGTTAATAAGTAATATATCAATAATACATGTCAGTAACAATATATAAATAATAAATGTCAGTGTTAATAAGTAATATATCAATAATACATGTCAGGGTTTACCTGTAAATAACAATATATACATAATAGTCAGGGCTTATCTGCAGATAACAATACATCAAAACTAAATGTCAGTGTTTATCTGTAAATAACAATATATAAATAAATAAATGGGTTGTACTTGTATAGCGCTTTTCTACCTTCAAGGTACTCAAAGCGCTTTGACACTACTTCCACATTTACCCATTCACACACACATTCACACACTGATGGAGGGAGCTGCCATGCAAGGCGCCAACCAGCAACCATCAGGAGCAAGGGTGAAGTGTCTTGCTCAGGACACAACGGACGTGACGAGGTTGGTTCTAGGTGGGATTTGAACCAGTGACCCTCGGGTTGCGCACGGCCACTCTTCCACTGCGCCACGCCGTCCCCATATAAAGAATAAATGTCAGTGTTTATCTGCAAATAACAATATATCAAAACTAAATGTCAGTGTTTATCTGTAAATAACAGTATATAAAGAATAAATGTCAGTGTTTATCTGTAAATAACAATATATAAATAATAGTCAGGGTTTATCTGTAAATAACAATATATCAGTAATAAATGTCCATGTTTATCTGTAAATAACAATATATAAATAATAGTCAGGGTTTATCTGTAAATAATACATCAATAATGAATGTCCGTGTTTATCTGTAAATAACAATATATAAATAATAGTCAGGGTTTATCTATAAATAACAATATATCAATATAAATGTCAGTGTTTATCTGTAAATAACAATATATAAATAGTAGTCAGGGTTTATCTATAATTAACAATATATCAATAATAAATGTCTGTGTTTATCTGTAAATAACAATATATAAATAGTAGTCAGGGTTTATCTGTAATTAAAAATATATTAATAATAAATGTCTGTGTTTATCTGTAAATAACAATATATAAATAATAGTCAGGGTTTATCTGTAGATAACAATATATCAATAATAAATGTCAGTGTTTATCTGTAAATAACAATATATAAATAATAGTATGGGTTTATCTGCAACTAACTATATATAAATAATAAATTTCTGTTCATAAATAATATATCAATAATACATGTCAGTGTTTATCTGTAAATAAAAATATATAAAAAATAAATATCAGTATTTATCTGTAAATAACAATATATAAATAATAAATGTCAGTTTTTATCTGTAAATAGCAATGTCTAAATAATAAATGTCTGTTTTTCTGTAGGTAACAATTTATAAATAATAACTGTCAGTGTTAATAAATAATATATCAATAATACATGTCAGTGTTTATCTGTAAATAACAATGTATAAATAATAAATGTAAGTTTTTATCTGTAAATAACAATATATGAATAATAAATGTCAGTTTTTATCTGTAAATAACAATATATAAATAATAGTCAGGGTTTATCTGTAAATAATACATCAATAATGAATGTCCGTGTTTATCTGTAAATAACAATATATAAATAATAGTCAGGGTTTATCTATAAATAACAATATATCAATATAAATGTCAGTGTTTATCTGTAAATAACAATATATAAATAGTAGTCAGGGTTTATCTATAATTAACAATATATCAATAATAAATGTCTGTGTTTATCTGTAAATAACAATATATAAATAGTAGTCAGGGTTTATCTGTAATTAAAAATATATTAATAATAAATGTCTGTTTATCTGTAAATAACAATATATAAATAATAGTCAGGGTTTATCTGTAGATAACAATATATCAATAATAAATGTCAGTGTTTATCTGTAAATAACAATATATAAATAATAGTATGGGTTTATCTGCAACTAACTATATATAAATAATAAATTTCTGTTCATAAATAATATATCAATAATACATGTCAGTGTTTATCTGTAAATAAAAATATATAAAAAATAAATATCAGTATTTATCTGTAAATAACAATATATAAATAATAAATGTCAGTTTTTATCTGTAAATAGCAATGTCTAAATAATAAATGTCTGTTTTTCTGTAGGTAACAATTTATAAATAATAACTGTCAGTGTTAATAAATAATATATCAATAATACATGTCAGTGTTTATCTGTAAATAACAATGTATAAATAATAAATGTAAGTTTTTATCTGTAAATAACAATATATGAATAATAAATGTCAGTTTTTATCTGTAAATAACAATATATAAATAATAGTCAGGGTTTATCTGTAAATAATACATCAATAATGAATGTCCGTGTTTATCTGTAAATAACAATATATAAATAATAGTCAGGGTTTATCTATAAATAACAATATATCAATATAAATGTCAGTGTTTATCTGTAAATAACAATATATAAATAGTAGTCAGGGTTTATCTATAATTAACAATATATCAATAATAAATGTCTGTGTTTATCTGTAAATAACAATATATAAATAGTAGTCAGGGTTTATCTGTAATTAAAAATATATTAATAATAAATGTCTGTTTATCTGTAAATAACAATATATAAATAATAGTCAGGGTTTATCTGTAGATAACAATATATCAATAATAAATGTCAGTGTTTATCTGTAAATAACAATATATAAATAATAGTATGGGTTTATCTGCAACTAACTATATATAAATAATAAATTTCTGTTCATAAATAATATATCAATAATACATGTCAGTGTTTATCTGTAAATAAAAATATATAAAAAATAAATATCAGTATTTATCTGTAAATAACAATATATAAATAATAAATGTCAGTTTTTATCTGTAAATAGCAATGTCTAAATAATAAATGTCTGTTTTTCTGTAGGTAACAATTTATAAATAATAACTGTCAGTGTTAATAAATAATATATCAATAATACATGTCAGTGTTTATCTGTAAATAACAATGTATAAATAATAAATGTAAGTTTTTATCTGTAAATAACAATATATGAATAATAAATGTCAGTTTTTATCTGTAAATAACAATATATAAATAATAAATGTCAGTGTATATCTGTACGTAACAATATATAAATAATAAATGTCAGTGTATATCTGTACGTAACAATATGTAATCAATAAATGTCAGGGTTATCTATAATTAACAATATACAAATAATAAATGTCAGTGTTTCTGTAAATAACATATATAGATAATAATGTTCAGTGTTTATCCGTACATGACAATATATAAATCATACATGTCAGTGTTAATAAATAATATATCAATAATACATGTCAGTGTTTATCTGTAAATAACAACATACAAATAATAGTAAGGCTTTTTTTAAAGAACTGAATCTACCCGAGTAGTTTTTGGGTGAAACACAAGGGGAACTTTATACACCCGGGTAAATGGGGAAGTTCCTGCAGTGGAAAAGGGCCAAATGTCTCTGACTCAGCATTCTTCAGGTTCCTGCAACTCGAAAGTTCCTACGGTACTTCTTTCTCTCTGTTTTCAAGTATCTTGTCATTGAAATACAGGAGAAATAAGAAATGAACAAGTTGTCCTCGCATACTCCACAATGGCGGTCGTGTGTTCGCAAAATAAGTTTTAGGAACTGTGTTCAACCAATCAGCGTTCCACAGCTTCGAAAAGTCCCTTCGAGCTGGCAGGAACTCCGAAAGGTTCCTGAACAACTGAATCTACTCGTTTCTGGTGGACACACAGGGGGAACTTTACTTACAGTGGGGAAGTTCCTGCAGTGGAAAAGGGCCGAATGTCTTCAACTCAGCCTTTTCAGCACAAAGGTTCCTGCAACTGGAAAGTTCCTACGGTACTTCTTCCTCTCTGTTGTCAAAGATCAAAAACACGGGGAATAAGAAATAAACAAGTTGTCTTTCAGGTAATTCCGAAAAGAAAGCCTAGATACCTTTCCTAAGTACTTAGTGGTGATAAGGAACTAAATGAGTTCCTGATGGAACTTTATCTACCCTGGTAGTTTTTGGTGGAAACGCAGGGAGGTAAATTCTTACATTTCCCTAACCAATCGAACCAGGTGGTGAGGTGTGCTAAATTGAACTCCGACTCTGCCTGATTCCTTGCTTCTTGTCTCGTTTAATAGATGGTTCTGTGTTTGAACCTGACACGGTCCATATTCAGATCTTGTGAATTCACGGCGAAGATTAAGTTATCTTTACGGCCCCTTGCAGTTTACCGCCGTGTTCTCCCTTCGCGTAAATCCATCAGGCCTGTATCCGTGTTGGTTGGCTCTCGGGTGGCGGACCTTTCATCAGGGCCCGGGGTCGGTGGACGTAGCAGCGGGGCGGCTTATTGGAAGCAGCTGGCAAAGGGAAGTGGCTGCAACCACTTGGAGGCTTTGTCTAATCTGGACCGGCTGAGGGGGTTCATCTTATTTACTGACGGGTCAGGATCTGCCAGCCGGATCGTAACTCTAGTTCATGGGCCAACTCTTCCGCCGCGCACGACCGTCCCCTCGAAGCCTTTGAAGTGCCGAGCGGGGGACAGAACCCTCACGCAGAACTGTACTTTCAACATGTGCTAGCTTAATGGGGGCAAATTTCACTTTCCCCCCGTAATCCGAAGGCTTTGTCCGTGCGGTCCAGAAGGAGCCTGGTCTGGAGTCTAGGAAAACATGGCAGTGTTTGTTCAGACACTCGGTCAGACTGAAGATATTTGCTCGGCCTTGCGGGTCATCTTTATCTGAGACCTGGGGGCTCGGGGGGTGTTGCTCACCCGCCATTATCCCAGGAATGGAGGTGAGCAAACGTTAGTCACGCTGTTGATCCAGCTGACTCCTCCTTTCCCGTACGAGGACACCGAGAGATAACCTTTTGGCGTCGCCCCTGGTCTCATCGTCTGGCCTCCCCCGGGATTTATTGCCCGGCTTCCTTTGTGTTCCTTTGGCCGCTGTGATTCCCAGGAATTGATTTCTTCTGACCAACTTGCTTTTTTTTGCCTTCTTTCCCAGGAAGTGTGTAGAGAGCTCTGGTGCCTTAGCAAAAGCAACCGCTGTGTCACCAACAGTATCCCCGCCGCCGAGGGAACCCTGTGCCAGACCGGCAGCATCGAGAAAGGGGTAAGTTTCCCGCCAAGTCCGGCCCAAACCTGGCGACGGTTTTGTCGCGGCTGATATGTTAGCTCGCTAATATGTCAGGATCATACAGTCATCCCTGGTTTATAACGATTTTTGGTTCCAGGCTTGTCCGTAGTGACCACATTTCCCCAGAGTAGGAATATTCACCATTATCAGTGGCCTAGTGGTTAGATCAGGGGTGTCCAAAGTGCGGCCCCAGGGCCATTTGCGGCCCGCAGCTAATCGTTTACCGGCCCGCCACATGTTCTGCAAAAATTGCAAAATTGATAGTATTGCAAAAATTTTAAGAAAACATTTAAAAAAGTGGAATGAGGTGAAATCTAATGAGAAAAAGTGTCAATGTTGACACAAAGCTGCCAAGCGGGCAGTTTTTTTTTTCCTTTTGTCTTTTTCTTTTTTTTCTATTGCTCAAAAAAAAAAAAAAAAAAAAAAAAAATCTATGTTATAATGAATTACTTAAAAATGATCACTTTAAAATGTTTTATGTGGAAAAAATATTGCATATGTTGTGTGGTCGCCATATAAAAACATCAAAGTTTTGACAGAAGAGCATAAAACAAAATAATAGTTCAAGCTTAACATCGACAGATATATCGGAAGTTGATCTTGAAATTTAAGTGTTAGAAGTAAAAATAATAATAGAAATGCATCACTTTATGAGTGGGGAACCTTTCGGATCTCAAATATATTTAGTAGGATTTTATTTGATTACTCAAAAATATTAAATAATTAAAATCAATGGTTTCCTGCATTATTGAACTTTGAGGGCTTTAATTGCTAAATAAAGGAACTCTCCTGAAGGAATCAATAAAGTTCTATCCATCTATCTATCTATCTATCTATCTATCTATCTATCTATCTATCTATCTATCTATCTATCTATCTATCCATCTATCTATCCATCCATCCGTCCATCCGTCTAAATACTGCATATTTCAGTTTTACTAAAAAAACCAAAGTTGTCTTTGACAGAAAAGGCATAAAACCTTATTTGTTTTACTTCATATCAACCTCAAGTCGATATAGAGATTTACTGTAAGCATTAAATAAAAAATAATAATAATAATTTGACTTATTTTTAACATTTTAGTGACTGAGACCCTCTATGCTCCGCAGGAGCCCTCAGGATAAAAAAAAAAAACAAACATATATTTTGTTATGGTTTGAAAAGGAAAAATATCAAAATGGCCCCCGCATCCTTAAATTTTTACGTGTGCGGCCCTCTGTGGAAAAATTTTGGACACCTTTGGGTTAGAGTGTCCACCTTGAGTGTCAATACATGGACTTGGGGGTTTGTTTTTCTGTAAGGCGAAGGAAAGTTGGCGCGGGCAAGACGTGAATATAAGTACACATTTATTAATGACACTAACAAACTATAAATAAAGAAGCAAACAAAAGGTGTGCACAATGGCGGAGAACAAACTAGACTAATGAAAACAAAAGACTAGCACAAATGACAAAACTATGGACAAAAAACAAAAGACACTAACTGTGGCATTAATAAACAAAACTTACGTGGCATGACAAGAAGCAAAACTATGGATCGGCATGAGTGAAAGAGGTAGCATGGCATGAAGTGAGTAGAGGTAGCATGGCATGAAGTGGGTAAAGGTAAAGTCGCCAGGTTGACTACCTGGCAACCACAGGTTTAAATAATGCTGTGGTAATTAGTGACAGTTGTGCGAGTGCAAAACGTGAGACAGGTGCGTGACATAAGGACAGGTGGAAACTAATGGTTAGTCATGAAAACAAAACAAACAAGGAAGTGCAAAAACAGGAACTGAGTGTCCAAAAAACAAACAGCACATGGCCAAACAAAAACATGATCAACAGACATGACACTGAGATGGGTAGGTTGTGCGTTCAAACACCGGCCGAGTCATACCAAAGACTATAAAAATGGGAGCCATTACCTCCCTGCTTGGCACCCAGCATCAAGGGTTGGAATTGGGGGTTAAATCATCAAAAATGATTCCCGGGCGCGGCCACCACTGCTGCTCACTGCTCCCCGCACCTCCCAGGGAGTGATCAAGGGTGGTGGGTCAAATGCAGAGAATAAATTCGTCACGCCTAGTGTGTGTGAGACAATCATTGGTACTTTAACTTTTTTACTTTAACCTTATTATGGGGGCGCAGCCGTCCGGTTTCTCTTCCAGCTTAGTCACTGCCTTGCTCCCAGTGCCACCCACACTTAAAACCTAGCTTACCACCGCCAACAAGCTTAAATGTGTGGCTTTCTCTGTGTAAAGTGCTTTCGGGCGAGTGTTGTCCCGATACCAATATTTCAGTACCAAAATTAATTTTGATACTTTTCAGTACTTTTCCATACTTTTCTAAGTAAAGGGCACCACAAAAGTTGCATTATTGTCTTTATTTTAACAAAAAATGTTAGTTTCCATGAAACATATGTTTATTATTGTCATTTAGTCCTTAAATGAAGTAGTGAACATACCAAACAACTTGTCTTTTAGTAGTAAGTAAACAAAGACTCCTAATTAGTTGTATGCAGTAACAAATTGTATCATTTATCTACCTATTATTTTGTACATATGAGGGACAAACTGTAAAAATTTATTATTTAACTACTTGTTCATTTAGTGTTAGAATCTGCTTATTTTATGTTTCAACATGTTCTATCTACACTTCTGTTAAAATGTAATAATCACTTTTTCTTCTCTTCTTCTGTGTCATGATCAATATAAAGTAGACAGTTGTGCGTTAAGTCAATTTTTTCCGGTTCATTTGGCTAAGCACTCGATTTATGTCGAAATAGTTTGGCTTCAAATACCACATTTACATCTTTGTATCACTTTCACTTCACTCTCTCAACTTCCGTCTGCTCCAATATCTTACTCTTCCTTCGTGCACGCTTTTAGAAGCAGCAGTTCATTCTCCGTGTGTTCAGCTTAAAAAGATAAGGTCATCAAACCTCATCTGTCCATAAGTCGTATTCGTGGTTTGTTACCGAATCTGCCGTTATTAGAACACACACTCGCGTTTGTTTCCATAAGTAGGAACACACATTCAAAATATGTGCTCGCTTCTCGAAGCAGCAGTTCCTCCTCAGTATATTCAGCTTCAAAAAGATAAGGTCATCAATACACATTTGTCCAATAAGTCGTATCCGTTGTTTGTTATTGAATCTGCCGTGATTAGAACACACACTCGCATTTATTTCCGTAAGTAGGAACACACATTCAAAATATGTGCTCTCTTCTTGAAGCAGTAGTTCATCCTCCGTATATTCAGCTTCAAAAAGATAAGTTCATGAATCCTCATTTGTCCAATAAGTCATATTCGTGGTTTGTTACCGATCTGCCATGATTAGAACACACACTCGAGTTTGTTTCCGTAAGTAGGAACACACATTCAAAATACATGCTCACTTCTAAAAGCAGTAGTTCCTCCCCAGTATATTCAGCTTCAAAAAGATAAGGTCATCAATACTCATTTCATGACTAGAACACACATTCGAGTTTGTTTCCGTAAGTATGAACACACATTCAAAATATGTGCTCTCTTCTTGAAGCAGTAGTTCATCCTCCGTATATTCAGCTTCAAAAAGATAAGTTCATGAATCCTCATTTGTCCAATAAGTCGTATTCATGGTTTGTTACCGATCTGCCATGATTTGAACACACACTCGAGTTTGTTTCCGTAAGTAGGAGCACACATTCAAAATACGTGCTCACTTCTAGAAGCAGCAGTTCCTCCTCAGTATATTCAGCTTCAAAAAGATAAGGTCATCAATACTCATTTGTCCAATAAGTCTTATCCGTTGTTTGTTACCGAATCTGCCATGATTCGAACACACACTCGAATTTGTTTCCGTAAGTAGGAACACACATTTAAAATACTGTAAATATTGTACGTAGCAATGGTGTTAGCTGGTGGCGCTAGCTGGGGTTTAGGTCATGGGCATACTGGGACGGACAGTTTTAACGCGGATTACGTCGGCCATTGTGGCGGGATGGTCCGAGGTCTAAAAGGGAAGAATAGGAGAGTGTCACCAGCTGTCAACGGCCATTAGCATTAGCTCAGTGGAGCCTTTGAGGGTCGGGGGCCCACCGACAGGGTCCCGGACAACACAGGGGGGGCCCCAGGTTGAGCCGGGAGGGGGGGCTTTTGGAAGCGCTTTTGGAGCAGTTTTGGGAGCGCCGCCGACGCACCCCGTCTGGGCCGGAAGGCTTGAAAAGGGAACGCGACCGTCAGCCGTTTCTCACCCGCCGTGTAATGAAGAGGGGCCCGCGGGGACAAAAAGTGACCCAGTGAGGCGAACTGAGCTTCTCGTTGTCTGCGCTCTCACCTTCCTGGAGGTTGTTGTGTAACGTCATCCCTCCCTCCTCACTGCAACTTCATCTCCTTTAAAGCCACGGAAAGAGGACACCGGCCCCACGTAGTCCTGGCCTCCAAGACTGCCAGTCCCTCTGGGCCCTTGGCCTACTGACACAGTTGGTGAAACCCAATCCCTTAACACCCTCAGGATGTGCTCGCATTAAACAAAGACCCCCCCCCCCATCCAGATAAAAAGGCCATTTAAGTGTGCGATATTTCACTTGGGGGCTGACCAGGTTTTGACCTGTCCCGGATGTAGGGTTGTACGGTATACCGGTATCGGTACAGTATTACCGTGCTCATTAATCAAAAACGGTGCTTGAGAAAGTACCGGTTCCCGTGCATGACGTCACGTCATGACATTGCTGCTTTTACCAGCAGGGGAGCGTGTTCGGCAGCGCGCACACACACAGAGTACTTAAAAGCAGACACAGTGTGTAGACAGAAAAGGGAGAAGGGACGCGTTTTGGCCTAAGAAGTAAAGATAAAGTTGAAGTTATAACACTGAAATACTTCTAAATCACTAATCCTGGCCTCCATGGCGACAAATAAAGTAAGTTTCTTACAAGTATCATTATCACTGGAGGACGAGGAATAGCTAAACATGCTTCACTACACACCGTAGGAGGATACAATAGCTCACCGGCGTCACAATGTAAACAAATGCCATGGGTGGATCTACATATAACATCCACTGTAATGAAACCAAATACAAGAGCATATTTAGTCGATACTACTATGATTACATTGATATTTGTTCCTTTAAAAAAAAATTCATACTGTGTTTATGAAGTCAGTAAATACGTCCCTGGACACATGAGGACTTTGAATATGACCAATGTACGATCCGGTAACCACTTGGTATCGGATCGATACCTAGAGTAAATGTGTGGTATCATCCAAAACTAATGTCAAGTATCAAAGAAGAGAAGAATAAGTGATTATTACATTTTAACAGAAGTGTAGCTAGAACATGTTGAAACACAAAATAAGCAGATGTTAACTGTAAATGAACAAGGAGATTAATAATCCATTTTTAGAGTTTGTCCCTCATAATGTGTACAAAATAATAAGTAAATAAATGACACAATATGTTATTGCATACTAATTAGGAGTCTTTGTTTGTTTACTTACTACTAAAAGACTAGTTGACTATTTTATTTAAGGACTCAATGACAATAAGAAAGATATGTTTCATGTTTTTTTTTGGTCAAATAAAGACAACAATGACATTTTTTGTGGTTCCCGCTTTATTTAGTATCAAAAGCTACCGAAATACATTTTGGTACCGGTACCAGGACAACCCTAATACAAACATCTATTCATAATGCACACAAAAACCGAAGCACTCTCAACATATCTCATTCTACTTTAGTTACTTTGAGTTTACAACCCCCTGGCGCTGTTTTGTACTCTTTTTGTACTTATCTTGATTATTATTTTTCAAATGTTTGTAAATGTAGCAATTTATAAGTAAAGTTGTATAAAATTAAAAAAAACAACAAGAAAAAACAACAACAATGTAAGATGACATTTCCACCTCTGCGTGACGTCATTATCATCGCCCCGTTGCAATAATTGTGTTATTGCAATAACAATTGCTCTATTTCTACAAAAATTAGGTCAAAGTATGATAAGGAAATGTATTCAATTTAACAGTAAAGATCCGTACTAATTACAAAAAAACACAATGTAAGACTACATTTCCACCTCTGTGTGACGTCATTATCATCACACCGTTGCTGTAATTGTGTTATTGCAATAACAATTGCACCATTTATACAATTAATAAGTCGAAGTATTATAAGAAAATGTATTCAATTTAACAATAAAGAGCTGTTCTAATTAAAAAAAACAAAAAAACAATGTAAGACTACATTTCCGCCTCTACATGACGTCATTATCATCACACCGTTGCTGTGATTGTGTTATTGCAATAACAATTGCACCATTTATAAAATTAATAAGTCGAAGTATTATAAGAAAATGTATTCAATTTAACAATAAATAGCCATAATATTTAAAAAAAAAAAAAAAAAATAAATAATGTAAGACGACATTTCCGCCGCTGCGTGACGTCATTATCATCACGCTGTTGCTGTGATTGTGTTATTGCAATAACAATTGCACTATTTATACAGAAAATAAGTCAAAGTATAATAAGGAAATGTATTAAATTTAACAATAAATAGCTGTACTAATTAAAAAAAAATAAAAAAATATGTAAGACTACATTTCTGCCTCTGCATGACGTCATTATCATCACGCTGTTACTGTAATTGTCTTATTGCAATAGCAATTGCACTATTTATAAAATTAATAAGTTGAAGTATTATAAGAAAATGTATTGAGTTTAACAATAAAGAGCTGTACTAATAAAAAAAACTATGTAAGACGACATTTCCGCCTCTGCGTGACGTCATTATCATCACGCTGTTGCTGTGATTGTCTTATTGCAATAACAATTGCACTATTTCTACAAAAAACAAGTCAAAGTATAATAAGAAAATGTATTAAATTTAACAATAAATAGCCGTAATAATTAAAAAAAAGATAATAATGTAATACGACATTTCCTCCTCTGCGTGACGTCATTATCATCGCACAGTTGCTTTCATTGTCTTATTGCAGGGGCGCTCACACTTTTTCTGCAGGCGAGCTACTTTTCAATTGACCAAGTCGAGGAGATCTACCTCATTCCTATTTATAATTTATTTTTATTTATTTATGAAAGAGACATTTTTGTTAACAAGTTAATGGTGTTTAATGATAATACAAGCATGTTTAACACACATAGATTCCTTTCTTTCATGAAGACAAGAATATAAGTTGGTGTATTACCTGATTCTGATGACTTGCATTGATTGGAATTAGACAGTGGTGCTGATAACGTCCGCATTTTCAAATGGAGGAGAAAAAAAAGTCCTCCTTTCTGTCCAATACCACATGAAAGTGGTTGGATTTGGCATCTCATTTGTCCAACTTGCATACTCGTTTTTAAACACTTTGTCATGAGAGTAGCATATGTGTGTGGCCCTTTAATGTCTAGCAGCAGGTGAGTGACGTCAGTGACTGTGCGGGTGGGCAAGCAAGTGAGAAAGCAGTCGCTGAGGGCGGGGGAGAAATACATTGGCATCAAACTCCGTAGCTTGCTAGTTTGTGCACGCTAGCTTTCTGAGACTCTTATTTTGTTAGCACAGGCAGGATGAAACAGGTCTTTTATGGTGAAGACAGGAACTGTGCAGTCGGTCTTTAGAGTTTTGACGGAAGGGACAGAGTCTCTAGAAATAAAATGTGTTTCTCTGCGTCCGCCCTGTTAGTGATTTTTTTCTTAAATATGAGCTCGCAGCAGCCAGCGTCATCTCACAAGATCCTCGGGTGCCGCGAATGTCAAACAACTGATGAAAGTGAAGTCTTGGTATGATTGATGATTGCTCATTTTTCTGTCTATTTTTTAATGCCTGGCTTGAGATCGACTGACACACCCTCCGAGATCGACCAGTTGATCGCGATCGACGTAATGGGCACCCCTGTCTTATTGCAATAACAATTGCACTATTTCTACAAAAAACAAGTCAAAGTATAATAAGAAAATGTAATAAATTTAACAATAAATAGCCGTAATAATAAAAAAAATAAAAAAAGATAATAATGTAATACGACATTTCCTCCTCTGCGTGACGTCTTTATAATCGCAGTTGCTGTAATTGTCTTATTGCAATAACAGTTGCAGTATTTCTACAAAAAATAAGTCAAAGTATTATAAGAAAATGTATTCAATTTAACAATAAATAGCTGTACTAATTAAAATTTTTTTTTTTAAAAAGTCACAAAACGACGGACAGCTTCATGTGGCTTTCAAAGAAAAGCAAAGAAAGGAAATAATTCCCCTGGTGAGGAATAAAAAAAGAGCTGAGTCATGTGAACATGGACAGAATGGAAACATGGCTAATGACAAATGAAATAATGGGTGAGTAATGGCGTCATCGTGCATCAGTGTGTTTAAAAAAAGGGGGGAAGGGCGGGGAGTGTGTTGGTAAAGGAAAAAGTCATCAGTCAGGTGGTGTATAGTCTAACTTTCACCCGCGCTAATTTACGTGGCTGCTGGAAGAGAGTCAAAGTGACTTGTTGCACTAATGGCCGCCCTCTCCCTCTCCCGCCCCCAGTGGTGCTTCCAGGGCGAGTGTGTGTCGTTCGGCACCTGGCCCCAAAGCTTGGACGGTGGCTGGGGGCCCTGGTCCTCCTGGGGGGAGTGCAGCAGGACCTGCGGCGGCGGCGTCTCCTCCTCCGCCAGGCACTGTGACAGCCCAGCGTAAGTAGGCAAAGTAAGCCACGGCCAGCGGAACACCTCTGAGTGTGTGTGTGTGTGTGTGTGTGTGTGTGTGTGCGAGTGTGTGTGTGTGCTAAAGTATGGGGATACATTTTCACATTCAGGAAGTATAAAGACAAGCACTGTAGTGTGCATGCCAGGCCACTAGGTGGCAATGTACACTGTAGTGTGCATGCAAGGCCACTAGGTGGCAATGTACACTGTAGTGTGCATGCCAGGCCACTAGGTGGCAATGTGCGCTGTAGTGTGCATGCCAGGCCACTAGGTGGCATTGTGCACTGAAGTGTGCATGCCAGGCCACAGGTGGCAATGTGCACTGTGGTGTGCATGCCAAGCCACTAGGTGGCAATGTGCACTGTAGTGTGCATGCCAGGCCACTAGGTGGCAATGTACACTGTAGTGTGCATGCCAGGCCACTAGGTGGCAATGTGCACTGTAGTGTGCATGCCAGGCCACTAGGTGGCAATGTACACTGTAGTGTGCATGCCAGGCCACTAGGTGGCAATGTACACTGTAGTGTGCATGCCAGGCCACTAGGTGGCAATGTACACTGTAGTGTGCATGCCAGGCCACTAGGTGGCAATGTACACTGTAGTGTGCATGCCAGGCCACTAGGTGGCAATGTGCAGAATGAAACACGATGCAGAAAATAACACTGTTTGCATTTGTGTAACATCCCGAAAAGTTGACGTTTTTGATGACACGGTCAAAGTCCAGAGTGAGTAAAAACGCCGACATATGCACGCCAGCCCGACGTTTGTAACAAAACCCGTTGTGCAAGTCAGTCCAATGTGACAGATTTTTCTGCTAAAACTCCATTTTTGACGTCACTCGTTTTGCGTCTTCCGCACCAAACTCATCCAAGGGCTTGGTGTAAGAGGCACTGCTGTGTTTGGATGGAGACCGGTGTGGACAATATTGTCCCCACACTAAAAGTATAGAGAAAACTATTTGATGGGACTTTTATTTCCTCAATACGGCGTCCATCAGCTGCTGTGACAGAGTTGATGATGTGAGGAAACTTGCAACAAGTCGTGAACGTTGTCACAACTTGTTTAGAAAGTCTTTGCTGGGAGGTTCACTCCTGGTTTATTTAACTTTACCATGAATTGATTAACATGGACCCCAAGTTAAACAAGTTGAAAAACTTATTGGGGTGTTACCATTTAAATAAATAAATAAATGGGTTGTACTTGTATAGCGCTTTTCTACCTTCAAGGTACTCAAAGCGCTTTGACATTACTTCCACATTTACCCATTCACACACACATACACACACTGATGGAGGGAGCTGCCATGCAAGGCGCCAACCAGCACCCATCAGGAGCAAGGGTGAAGTGTCTTGCTCAGGACACAACGGACGTGACGAGGTTGGTACTAGGTGGGATTTGAACCAGGGACCCTCGGGTTGCGCACGGCCACTCTCCCACTGCGCCACGCCGTGGTCAATTGTACGGAATATGTACTGTACTATCTACTAATAAAAGTCTCAATCAATCAATCCTGTACCAGTCTTCAAATAACATCTGTACTAGCTCAAATGTTTTGTCATCTCATCACATTTGAACGCAGGCTGTGAAGATTGTGTATTCAAAGTGAGAGGTGTCACTCCTCTTTGTTTTTGTTTGCCAAACTAATGTACTGATAGGAGGCGTTGGAGAAGAGCAACGTTTGTTTATTAGACTCCGTCATTAGCCAAACTCCTTTGTCTTTTATTTTGATATCATAAAGTAAACAATAGCAGCTCAGGTGCCAAAATGTTACTGTAAAATTGCAGGTTTTTTTTTTTTATTTACAGTTAAAAAAAAGGAGAAGTAAATTTTACAGTAAAATTCTGGCAACTGAGCTGCTAGGTTTTTTTGTTCTTTTTTCAGGTGCCAACATTTTACTGAAAAATTGCATTTTTTTTATCTACAGTAAAAAAAAAAAAGTAAATTTTACAGTGAAATTCTGGCAACTGACCTGCCAGTTTTTTTTTTTCAAAAGCCAAAATTTTACTGTAAAATTGCAAGTTTTTTTTATTTATAGTAAAAATGAGTACATTTTACAGTAAAATTCTTGAAACTGAGCTGCTAGTTTGTATTTTTTGTTTTTCAGGTGCCCAAATTTTACTGCAAAATTGCAGGTTTTTTTTATTTATTTGCAGTTTAAAAAAAAGAAGTACATTTTACAGTAAAATTCTGGCAACTGAGCTGCTAGGTTTTTTTGTTCTTTTTTCAGGTGCCAACATTTTACTGTAAAATTGCAGTTTTTTAAATGTATTTACAGTTAAAAAAAGAAGAAGTAAATTTTGCAGTAAAATTCTGGCAACTGAGCTGCTAGGTTTTTTTGTTCTTTTTTCAGGTGCCAACATTTTACTGAAAATTGCATTTTTTTTTAATTTACAGTAAAAAAGAAAAAGTTAATTTTACAGTGAAATTCTGGCAACTGACCTGCCAGTGTTTTTTTTTTTTTCAAGAGCCAAAATTTTACTGTAAAATTGCAAGTTTTTTTAATTTATAGTAAAAAAAGAGTACATTTTACAGTAAAATTCTGGCAACTGAGCTGCTAGTTTGTATTTTTTGTTTTTCAGGTGCCAAAACTTTACTGTAAAATTGCAGTTTTTTTTTATTTGTTTACAGTTAAAAAAAAGAAGAATTCAATTTTGCAGTAAAATTCTGGCAACTGAGCTGCTAGGTTTTTTTGTTCTTTTTTCAGGTGCCAACATTTTACTGAAAAATTGCATATTTTTTTATTTACAGTAAAAAAAAAAGAAGTACATTTTACAGTGAAATTCTGGCAACTGACCTGCCAGTTTTTTTTTTCAAAAGCCAAAATTTTACTGTAAAATTGCAATTTTTTTTAATTTATAGTAAAAAAGAGTAAATTTTACAGTAAAATTCTGGAAACTGAGCTGCTAGTTGGTATTTTTTGTTTTTCAGGTGCCAAAATTTTACTGCAAAATTGCAGGTTTTTTAATTTATTTACAGTTAAAAAAAGAAGTAAATTTTGCAGTCAAATTCTGGCAACTGAGCTGCTAGGTTGTGTTGTTCTTTTTTCAGGTGCCAACATTTTACTGAAAAATTGAATTTTTTTTAAATTTACAGTAAAAAAAAAAAAGAGTAAATTTTACAGTGAAATTCTGGCAACTGACCTGCCAGTTTTTTTTTTTCAAAAGCCCAAATTTTACTGTAAAATTGCAAGTTTTTTTTATTTATAGTAAAAAAGAGTAAATTTTACATTAAAATTCTGGAAACTGAGCTGCTAGTTTGTATATTTTGTTTTTCAGGTGCCAAAATTTTACTGTAAAATTGCAGAGGTTTTTTTTTGTCTTTAGAGTAAAAAAAAAATGTAAATTTTACAGTAAAATTCTGGAAACTGAGCTGCTAGTTTGTATTTTTTGTTTTTCAGGTTCCAAAATGTTACTGTAAAATTGCAGTTTTTTAAATTTATTTACAGTTAAAAAAAGAAGAAGTAAATTTTGCAGTAAAATTCTGGCAACTGAGCTGCTAGGTTTTTTTGTTCTTTTTTCAGGTGCCAACATTTTACTGAAAAATTGCAGATTTTTTTAATTTACAGTTTAAAAAAAAAGTAAATTTTACAGTGAAATTCTGGCAACTGACCTGCCAGTGTTTTATTTTTATTCAAGAGCCAAAATTTTACTGTAAAATTGCAAGTTTTTTTTATTTATAGTAAAAAAGAGTACATTTTACAGTAAAATTCTGGAAACTGAGCTGCTAGTTTGTATTTTTTGTTTTTCAGGTGCCAAAATTTCAATGTAAAATTGCAGTTTTTTTTTAATTTATTTATGGTTAAAAAAAGAAGAAGTACATTTTGCAGTCAAATTCTGGCAACTGAGCTGCTAGGTTTTTTTGTTCTTTTTTCAGGTGCCAATATTTTACTGAAAAATTTTTTTTTTTTAATTTACAGTAAAAAAAAAAAGAGTAAATTTTACAGTGAAATTCTGGCAACTGACCTGCCAGGTTTTTTTTTTTTCAAAAGCCCAAATTTTATTGTAAAATTGCAAGTTTTTTTTATTTATAGTAAAAAAGCGTAAATTTTACAGTAAAATTCTTGAACCTGAGCTGCTAGTTTGTATTTTTTTTTCAGGTGCCAACATTTTACTGTAAAATTGCAGAGGTTTTTTTTGTCTTTACAGTAAAAAAATGTTTAATTTTACTGTAAAATTCTGGCACCCGAGCGGCATAGCACGGTTGGTAGAGCGGCTGTGCCAGCAACTTCAGGGTTGCGGGTTCGATCCCTGCTTCCGTCCTTGGGCAAGACACTTTACCCACATGCTCCCACTGCCACCCACACTGCTTTAAATGGAACTTAGATATTGGCTTTCACTATGTAAAGCGCTTTGAGTCACTGGAGAAAAGCGCTATATAAATATAATTCACTTCACTTCACTCCAGTAAAATTCTGGCAACTGAGCTGCATTTTTTACCATAAAAATTGCAGTACTGTTCCACCATTTACAGTAATTTTTTTACATTATTGTACATTATTTTACAGTATTGTGGGTTTGGTCACCTGAGGTGTTTATTGTGTTTGGTCACCTGAGGTGTTTATTCCACTGCAGCGAGCACAAACACTCGTGGTGAGGTTGTGGCTGCGAGTGACGTCGCCTCATCTAATGTCCTGTGTTCCTCAGGCCTTCCGGAGGAGGGAAGTACTGCCTCGGGGAGAGGAAGCGCTACCGATCCTGTCACACCACCGTGAGTTTCTATTCCCTTGTCTCAGTAGAAGGCCTGATTGACAGCCCATGTCAGGGGTCGGCAACCAGCGGCTCTGGACTTTAGCGCCACCCTAGTGGCTCTCTGGAGCTTTTTCAAAAATATATGAAACATGGAAAAAGATAAGAGGAAAAAAAACACATTTTTTGTTTTAATATGGTTTCTGTAGGAGGACAAACATGACACAAAGCTCCCTAATTGTTATAAAGCACACTGTTTTTATTATACATGCTTCACTGATTCGATTATTTGGCGAGCGCCGTTTTGTCCTACTAATTTTGGCGGTCCTTGAACTCACCCTAATTTGTTTACATCAGGGGTGTCCAAACCTTTTCCACAGAGGGCCTCAAACTGAAAAATGTAAACATGCCATTTTCATTTTCAAACCATAACAAAATATATGGATTTTTTTTTATCCTTAGGGCTCCTGGGGAGCATAGAGGGTCTCAGTCACTAAAAATGTTAAAAAAAGTTCAAATTATTATTATTATTTTTTATTTTAAGCTTACAGTAAATCTCTATATCAACTTAAGGTTGATATGAAGTAAAACAAATAAGGTTTTATGCCTTTTCTGTCAAAGACAACTTTGTTTTTTTATGGAAAACTGAAATATTCAGTATTTAGATAGATAGTACTTTATTGATTCCTTCAGGAGAGTTCCGTTATTTAGCAATTAAAGCCCTCAAAGATCAATAATGTAGAACACCATTGATTTTAATTCTTTAATATTTTTGAGTAATCACAGTGAAAAGTTAAATAAAATCCTACTAAATATATTTGAGATTCGAAAGTTTAAACACTCATAAAGTGATGCATATTTATTAGTTTTTTTTTTAAACTTTTAACACTTAAAATTTCAAGATCAACTTTTGATATATCTGTCGATTTTAAGTTGGAACTATTAGTTTGTTGGTTTTTATGGTCTTTTTGTCAAAACTTTGATGTTTATATATGGCAACCACACAACATATGCAATATTTTTTCCACATAAAACATTTTAAGGTTTCATGTTGGGGTGGCATAGCTCGGTTGGTAGAGCGGCCGTGCCAGCAACTTGAGGGTTGCAGGTTCGATTCCCGCTTCCGCCATCCTAGTCACTGCCGTTGTGTCCTTGGGCAAGACACTTTACCCACCCGCTCTCAGTGCCACCCACACTGGTTTAAATGCAACTTAGATGTTGGGTTTCACTATGTAAAGCGCTTTGAGTCACTAGAGAAAAGCGCTATATAAATATAATTCACTTCACATCATTTTTAAGTAATAATTTTGTCCTTTTGTTGTTTTTTTGAGCAATGGAAAAAAAAAAATTAAGACAAAGATAAAAATAAAATGCCTGCATGGCGGCTTTGTGTCAACATTGCCACTTTTTCTCATTAGATTTCAACTCATCCCACTTTTAAAAAAAAAAAATTTTAATTTATTTTTGCAATACTATCAATTTTGCAATTTTTGCAGAATGTGTGGCGGGCCGGTAAACGATTAGCTGCGGGCCGCAAACGGCCCCCGGGCCGCACTTTGGACACCCCTGGTTTACTTGTACAACTTTCGCCGACTTTCTAATACGTGTTTTATGCCACTTCTTTTTTCCGTCTCATTTTGTCCACCTAACTTTTAACGTTGTGCATGAATGCACAATGGTGAGTTTTGTTGACATTATTGACTTGTGTGGAGTGCTAATCAGACATATTTGGTCAATGCATGACTGCAAGCTAATCGATGCTAACATGCTATTTAGGCTAGCTGTATGTACATATTGCATCATTACGCCTCATTTGTAGCTATATTTAAGCTCATTTAGTTCCCTATAAGTCCTGTTAATTCAATTTATATCACATGACACACTATCTGTATGTAATATGTTTTTGTATGTTTGGTCCAATATGGCTCTTTCAACATTTTGGGTTGCCGACCCCTGGCCTGGATGGACATGTGACACCTGATTGGAGCCTGACATTTTCCTGCATGAAACACACTTTGGAGCGGCTTTAAATCAATATTTAACATGGCCATGCATGTTCAACTCTTTCTAGGTGACCCTTTGTGTTTTTTTTTTTTTTTTAAATAGTCTGGCCTCAGGGTGAACCCTCAAGTCTTTAGTGCACAGGTGTCAAACTCAAGGCCTGGGGGGGCTGGATGTGGCCCGCCACTTCATTTAATTTGGCCCTCGAAAGCCTGCAAATAATATGTATCAAAGTACTGTAACTTTTCTGACTTATTGTATTCTTTCTTAAAATAAATACCGTATTTCCTTGAATTGCCGCCGGGTATATAGTATGCGCCTGCCTAGAACTACTGCCGTGTCAAACTCGTTTCGCAAGATAATTAGCGCATGCTTATTATTACCGCCGGCTCAGGATTAACGCCGGGTCAAACTCGTTTCGCAAAATATTATTTTTATTAGCGCATGTCTAGAATTTCCGCTGGGTCAAACTCGTCACGTCACGAGTGACACTTCCCCTGTCATCATTTTCAAAATGTAGGAGGCTGATTTCGATAATTGGAAATCGCATAAAGGGAAGAAGATTAAGAGCTATTCAGTAGGATTTAAGGTCCAAGCTATTGAATATGCTAAAAAGAACAGTAAGCAGCTATGTTTTATTGATATACCATAGCTGCGTGTGTCAAATATGAGTCATTAAATGACTCCTGGTGGTAGAGGGCGCTAGTGATTCTTCTTGCGACTACTCGGCTGCAGAAACAAGAAGCAAGAGTGAGCAGCGACCGTTTATTTTTTCCTCTCGCTTGCACTTTTAGCATGGAGGATTAGATAGATAGATAGATAGTACTTTATTGATTCCTTCAGGAGAGTTCCTTCAGGAAAATTAAAATTCCAGCAGCAGTGTACAGAGTTGAGATCAATTTAAATAAAAGTAAAAAGTAAATAATGGGGGTTTAAATGGAAACAAAATAGAGAAATATTACAATAAGAATAAAAACTAAAAAGCAACAATGGGTTGCATAGTACATATCTAAAATAAAACAGTTTTCTAAACTGGACTTTCAATCGAAGCAGGAGGTAATAAAAGAAGATCTCCATTGAGACAGAGACTTTTAAAACTGAAGAAAAATAAGGAAGACTTCTATAAACAAGTTCTCGATGCTTTTGATCAGAAGGAGCTGCGCATGGACTTCATTTATAAGTAAAGGTAAGACCATAATAACGTTTTTTTAAATTAAATGTACTTTTCATGATGGTATCCTTACATCACACTCAAATTTATAAGCGCAGTCCTAAACTTACCGCATGCCTTCGGTGAGCGCCTGAGTGAGAAGAGGTTTTGAAATAATTAGCGCCCCGGCGGCAATTCAAAGAAATACGGTATGTACTCCATGTCATTGCAAATTATGTTAACTTAAATGTTGTATAATTATGTAAAAATATATCATCAAACCCTTTTTCAAATCGAAATAAATACTAATAAAAATGATTTCAATGCAACGCGCGATGTAAAAATAGCAATAGATTTCATGGTCAAATTGTGAAATTCGAATGAATGAATGAATGAAATAGTTTTATTTGGGTCATATAATCAACCATCAACCATTTTGTGTGACCAGTTGAAGAGTACACATTATACATGTTTAACAATCATACATATTTAACAATCATACACATGATACATATTAAACAATCATACGCATGATACATATTTAACAATCATACACATGATACATATTTAACAATCATACACATGATACATATTAAACAATCATACGCATGATACATATTTAACAATCATACACATGATACATATTTAACAATCATACACATGATACATATTAAACAATCATACAGATGATACATATTTAACAATCATACAGATGATACATATTTAACAATCATACAGATGATACATATTTAACAATCATACATATTTAACAATCATACACATGATACATATTTAACAATCATACAGATGATACATATTTAACAATCATACAGATGATACATATTTAACAATCATACATATTTAACAATCATACACATGATACATATTTAACAATCATACAGATGATACATATTTAACAATCATACAGATGATACATATTTAACAATCATACAGATGATACATATTTAACAATCATACAGATGATACATATTTAACAATCATACACAATTACACACAAAAAGAAAAGCAAGAGAATGACGGAAAAAGGAATATGCTGAAGCCAGAGCTGATATTTGCTTATCCTATCTATACCTTCACTTAAAGTTTAGATGACATGCAACATCAATGTTCAAAAAATCACTGGGATGAAAGTAATTTGATAATTTTTCTATTATTTCTTCAACCTTAACAAAGAACTGCACGTCCTCACTGAGCGTGTCCCACCATTTAACTCCTAAAACTGAAATATATTTCTATTTTATATTCCTTCTTACTTTACCTATTTTAAAGATCAATATCCCCCCTAAATTATAGTTTTCTCCTCTTCATTGAAATAACTATACATTTACTGCCGTTTTTACAGCATTTTTCTCTAAATGAAAAAAACATTCCTTTTTTTACTGTAATGAACTTTGGTGCCATGTTGGCATTTAGAATAGAATAGAAAGTACTTTATTGATCCCCGGGCGAAATTCAGCACCACAGTTCTCTCACAATAGACAATAAAAATAATAAATAATATAATTTATATCATATATTATATATGTTATATATAATATATGAATAATATAAATATATTCTACATATATTCTACATTTAAGTGCAGTCAAGAAGGAACATATGCATTATACAGTCTGTATCTTTTACAGTAATACACCCAAAAATATACACTTGTTGATGTGCGGTAAAAAACAAACAAACAAACTGGCAGCTCAGGTGCCAACATTTTACTGTAAAATAGGATTTTTTAAATTTACAGTATAAACAAATGTCTTAAATTTTACAGTAAAATTCTGGCAACTGAGCTGCCAGTTTTTTTTTTCAGGTGCCAAAATTTTACTGTAAAATTGTAGTTTTTTTATTTAGAGTAAAACATTTTTTTTTATTTCACAGTAAAATTCTGGCAACAGAGCTGCCATTTTTTAGTTTTTGTTTTACAGGTGCCAAAATGTTACTGTAAAATTGCATTTTTTTTAATTTACAGTAAAAAAAAACAAAGGTAGATTTTACAGTAAAATTCTGGAAACTGAGCTGCAAGTTTTTTTCGTTTGTTTTTCAGGTGCCAAAATTTTACTGTAAAATTGCATTTTTTTTATTTACAGTTACATTTTTTTTAAATTTGACAGTAAAAATCTGGCAACAGAGTTGCCAGTTTTTTTGTTTTTGTATTTCAGGCGCCAAGATTTTACTGTAAAAGTGCATTTTTTTTAAATTTACAGTAAAAAAACAAAGGTAAATTTTACAGTAAAATTCTGGCCACTGAGCTGCAAGTTTTTTGATTTGGTTTTCAGGTTCCAAAATTTTACTGTAATATTGCAGTTTTTGTATTTACAGTTAAATTTTTAAAAAATCTGACAATAAAATTCTGGCCACAGAGCTGCAAGTTTTTTGTTTTTTTTTCAGGTGCCAAAATTTTACTGTAAAGTAGCATTTTTTTTTATTTACAGTTACGTTTTTTTTTATTTTACAGTAAGATTCTGGAAACAGAGCTGCCAGTTTTTTGTTTTTTAGGTGCCAAAATTTTCCTGTAAAATTGCATTTTTTTTAATTTACCGTAAAAAAAACAAAGGTACATTTTACAGTAAAATTCTGGCCACTGAGCTGCAAGTTTTTTTTGTTTTTCAGGTGCCAAGATTTTACTGTAAAATTGCAGTTTTTGTATTTACAGTTAAAACATGTTTTTAATTTTACAGTAAAATTCTGGCAACAAAGCTGCCAGTTTTTTTGTTTTTCAGGTGCCAACATTTTACTGTAAAATTGCAGTTTTATTAATTTACAGTAAAAAAAAACAAATTTACATTTTACAGTAAAATTCTGGCAATTTAGCTGCTTTTTTAAGTATTAAAAACAACAGTACTGTTCTTCCATTTACAGTAATATACACTACATTTTGAGGTGAAAGTATTGCAACTTACCATATTTTTTTTACATTGAGGTTTTTTAAAACAATCTACTAATAAAATGCATAAAAAAATTGTGTAATAATAGTATTTAGTGCTAAAAGCGTCCCTCTGGGGCCAAATATAACTGCCATGTGGCCCTGAGTGAAAAGTTAGTGTGAGGACACGTCAAATCCAAATCCTGTCTGCTTAGACCAGGTCAAGTCCAGTCAGATGAGGTCAGGCCAGGTGAGGTCAGTTAATACCTGCTGCTGTGCCATACCACCGACTCTGTGGTGTGTGCGTGGCAGGCTTGTGCGTCGGGATCGCGCGACTTCCGAGAGAAGCAGTGCGGCGACTTCGACAGCTTGCCTTTCCGTGGGAAGTACTACAACTGGAAGCCTTACACCGGCGGTGAGACTCTTTCCAACGCTTCTCCATTCCACACCTTTCCACCTTTGTGTGCCAATTGAAGTGTTGTGTCGCAGGCGGCGTCAAAGCGTGCGCCCTCAACTGCCTGGCCGAGGGCTACAACTTCTACACCGAGCGCACCCCGGCCGTCGTGGACGGCACCCGCTGTCAGGCCGACTCTCTGGACATATGCATCAACGGCGAGTGTAAGGTGAGCGCACCACACGGGTGTGGCCTTCTAGTAGCTTCCCGTTGTCCAGGGTCTTTTACAAAATGGTAACCCGAACCGTCCTTGCTTTTCAATACAACGCAAAGCTTGCCACCTCCCCCCGGCGTGCTAAGCCACAGGTGTCAAACTCAAGGCCCGGGGGCCAGTTCTGGCCCGCTTCGTCATTTTATGTGGATCGCGAAAGCCTGGGAAAAATGGGTTTCAAATGAATACTTTTTATTTTTTAAGATTTTTTACAAAATAAACACTAAATTTTTACTTAATTTTTTGGTAAATAAATACTAAATTATTTCTTTCAATTTTGACAGAAAAAAAATGCATATTTTAAACTTTACTCAGTCGAGAAATGTTGAAGTAGTAACATGTTGAAACTGGAAATGGTATAAAGGAATTCCTGGAGTTTCGGGGAAAAGTGGGAATTTTTTTGAAAATGGTAAAAAACTTGAATATTCGGAGTGAGTTGAAATGGTCGGTGTTGAAATTTTTCAAATCGGTCGAGAAATGTTGAAGTAGTAACATGTTGAATCGGGAAATGGTATTACTGAATTCCCGGGGTTTCAGGAAAAGAATAGTCTGAATGAGTTGAAATGGTAAGTGTTGGAATTTTTCAAATCGGTCTAGAAGAAATGTTGAAGTAATAACATGTTGAATCGGGAAATAGTATTACAGAATTCCTGGAGTTTCGGGAGAAGTGGGAATTTTTTTGAAAATGGTAAACAACTTGAACAGTCTGAGTTGAAATGGTAGGTGTTGGAATTTTTCAAATCGGTCGAGAAATGTTGAAGTAGTAACATGTTGAATCGGGAAATAGTATTACAGAATTCCTGGAGTTTCGGGAAAAGTGGGAATTTTTTTGAAAATGGTATAAAACTTGAATAGTCTGAATGAGTAGAAATGGTAAGTGTTGGAATTTTTGAAATCGGTCTAGAAGAAATGTTGAAGTAGTAACATGTTGAATCGGTAAATGGTATTAAGGAATTCCTGGAGTTTCGGGAAAAGCGGGAATTTTTTAAAAAATGTTAAAAAACTTGAATAGTCTGAATGAGTAGAATAGGTAGGTGTTGGAATTTTTCAAATCGGTCGAGAAATGTTGAAGTAGTAACATGTTGAATCGGGAAATGGTATTACAGAATTCCTGGAGTTTTGGGAAAAGTGGGAATTTTTTTGAAAATGGTAAAAAAAAACTTGAATAGTCTGAATGAGTTGAAATGGTAAGTGTTGGAATTTTTCAAATCGGTCTAGAAGAAATGTTGAAGTAGTAACATGTTGAATCGGGAAATGGTATTACAGAATTACTGGAGTTTCGGGAAAAGTGGGAATTTTTTTGAAAATGGTAAAAAAAACTTGAATAGTCTGAATGAGTTGAAATGGTCGGTGTTGGAATTTTTCAAATCGGTCGAGAAATGTTGAAGTAGTAACTTGTTGAATCGGGAAATGTTATTACGGAATTCCTGGAGTTTCGGGAAAAGCAGGAATTTTTTGGAAAATGGTAAAAAACTTGAATAGTCTGAATGAGTTGAAATGGTAATTGTTGGAATTTTTCAAATCGGTCTGGAAGAAATGTTGAAGTAGTAACATGTTGAATCGGGAAATGGTATTACAGAATTACTGGAGTTTCGGGAAAAGTGGGAATTTTTTTGAAAATGGTAAAAAAACTTGAATAGTCTGAATGAATTGAAATGGTAAGTGTTGGAAATTTTCAAATTGGTTTAGAAGAAATGTTTAAGTAGTAACATGTTGAATCGGGAAATGGTATTACAGAATTCCTGGAGTTTCGGGAAAAGTGGGAATTTTTTTGAAAATGGTAAAAAAACTTGAATAGTCTGAGTTAAAATGGTCGGTTGTTGGAATTTTTCAAATCGGTCGAGAAATGTTGAAGTAGTAACATGTTGAATCGGGAAATGGTATTACAGAATTCCTGGAGTTTCGGGGAAAAGTGGGAATTTTTTTGAAAATGGTAAAAAAACTTGAATAGTCTGAATGAGTTGAAATGGTAAGTGTTGGAATTTTTCAAATCGGTCGAGAAATGTTGAAGTAGTAACATGTTGAATCGGGAAATGGTATTACAGAATTCCTGGAGTTTTGTGGAAAAGTGGGAATTTTTTTGAAAATGGTAAAAAACTTGAATAGTCTGAATGAATTGAAATGGTAAGTGTTGGAATTTTTCAAATCAGTCTAGAAGAAATGTTGAAGTAGTAACATGTTGAATTGGGAAATGGTATTACGGAATTCCTGGAGTTTCGGGAAAAGCAAGAATTTTTTGGAAAATGGTAAAAAACTTGAATAGTCTGAATGAGTTGAAATGTTTGGTGTTGGAATTTTTCAAATCGGTCTAAAAGAAATGTTGAAGTAGTAACATGTTGAATCGGGAAATGGTATTAAGGAATTCCTGGAGTTTCTGGAAAAGCGGGATTTTTTTTGAAAATGTTAAAAAACTTGAATAGTCTGAATGAGTTGAAATTTTTGGTGTTGGAATTTTTCAAATCGGTCGAGAAATGTCGAAGTAGTAACATGTTGAATCGGGAAATGGTATTACAGAATTCCTGGAGTTTCGGGGAAAAGTGGGAATTTTTTTGAAAATGGGAAAAAACTTGAATAGTCTGAATGAGTTGAAATGGTAAGTGTTGGAATTTTTCAAATTGGTTTGGAATAAATGTTGAAGTAGTAACATGTTGAATCGGGAAATGGTATTACGTAATTCCTGGAGTTGCGGGAAAAGCAGGAATTTTTTTGAAAATGGTAAAAAACTTGAATAGTCTGAATGAGTAGAAATGGTCGGTGTTGGAATTTTCCAAATCTGTCGAGAAATGTTGAAGTAGTAACATGTTGAATCGGGAAATGGTATTACGGAATTCCTGGAGTTTCGGGAAAAGCGGGAATTTTTTTGAAAATAGTAAAAAACTTGAATAGTCTGAATGAGTAGAAATGGTCAGTGTTGGAATTTTTCAAATCGGTCGAGAAATGTTGAAGTAGTAACATGTTGAATCAGGAAATGGTATTACGTAATTCCTGGAGTTTCAGGGAAAAGTGGGAATTTTTTTGAAAATGGTAAAAAACTTGAATAGTCTGAATGAGTTGAAATGTTTGGTGTTGGAATTTTTCAAATCGGTCTAAAAGAAATGTTGAAGTAGTAACATGTTGAATCGGGAAATGGTATTACGTAATTCCTGGAGTTTTGGGAAAAGTGGGAATTTTTTTGAAAATGGTAAAAAACTTGAATAGTCTGATTGAGTTGAAATGTTTGGTGTTGGAATTTTTCAAATCGGTCTAAAAGAAATGTTGAAATAGTAACATGTTGAATCGGGAAATGGTATTAAGGAATTCCTGGAGTTTCGGGAAAAGTGGGAATTTTTTGGAAAATGGTTAACAAAAAACTTGAATAGTCTGAATGAGTTGAAATGGTTGGTGTTGGAATTTTTCAAAAAGAAGGGTTTTGAAGCCTTTTTTAAAAGCATCCACAGTCTGTGGTGCGCTCAGGTGGTCAGGGAGAGCATTCCACAGACTGGGAGCGGCGGAGCAGAAAACCCGGGCCCCCGTTGTTCGGAGCTTTGTCCACGGAGGTTGGAGGAGGTTGGTCTGTCCGGAAAGGAGGTGTCGTGTGGAGGATTTGGGAGTGAGCGGTTCTTTGAGGTAGAGAGGGGCATTTCCATGGAAGCACTGGTGAGTTAGTAAGGAGACTTTGTATTCAATCCTGAGTGGGACAGGATTTTAATGAATATGGACCTTATCTATATTGGTATTGGCTTGAAAATAAAATACACCGTGTATGATTTGTTTTTAGTGTCAACTTTACAAAAAAGCTTTCTTTTTTGTTACAACTTTTGTGTTTTTAGTGACCGAATGTCCCTTTGGGACAGAGGACCCTATTGTGTTTCTAAGGTTTTATTATTATTATACCACCGCCTCTTTGAGCTGTAATTTGATCCTCTTAACATGCTTCAAAACTCACCAAATTTAACACACATCAGGACTTCCGAAAATTGCCATCTAATCAAAAAACCAAAACTCAAAATTGCGCTCTAGCGCCCCCTAGGAAAAAACACAGACAAAACTGCTTCTAACTTCCGATAGGAATGTCGGAGAGATATGAAACAAAAACATCTATGTAGGTCTGACTTAGACCTACATTTCATACACTGACCTCTTTTAGCAAAAATCAACAGGAAGTTGGCAAAAACCCCTTTAAAACAAAAGTTTCCTAAAAAATGTCATTTTTGCCTCTTTGAGCTGTAATTTGACCCCTTAAAATGCTTCAAAACTCACCAAACTGGACACACACATCAGGACTGGTGAAAATTGCAATATAATAAAATAAAAAAAAAAATTACAACTCAAAACTCAAAATTGCGCTCTAGCGCCCCCTGGGAATAAAACACTGACAAAACTGCTCTTGGGAAGAAAACACAGACAAAACTGCTTGTAACTTCCGGTAGGAATGTCAGAGAGACATGAAACAATAAACCTCAATGTAGGTCTCACTTAGACCTACATTTCAATAATTGACATCTTTCAGCAAAAGTCAACAGGAAGTTGGCAATTACCCCTCCAAAACAAAAGTTTGGTAAAAACCCGTCACCTTTTTTCAAACATTATCTTCTCTGAGCGCGTTTGTTGTGTCGGCTTCCAACTCGCACAGGAAAGAGGTTGAACCCTTTTGATTAAAAGTTGCGCAAAGAGTTTTTGTAACTGCTCCGGTTTTGATTTTACAAGCGCGCTGTTGCTGCTGCGCTGCTGCCCTCTCAAGATGGCCGCTTAAAAGCAGGAAGCACCAGTGTGACCACACAATGCAGAGAAGGTAGGTACTGTGTGGGTAAAGATATGTTGACTGGGTGAAAGAAAGAAGCACCAGTGTGACCCCAGGATGCAGGGAAGGTAGGTAATGTGCAGGTAAAGATATGTTGAATGGGTAAAGGCAGGAAACACCAGCAAAAGTCGGTCCCGTCCATCGCTACTTGCAGCTTTAATTTTGGTAGTTTTCCAATGTGCGGCGGGTCTTTAAACGTTCGCTGTGGGCCGTAAATGTCCCTGGGGCTGCGGTTTGGACACCCCTGCTGTCCAACGTGGCATCAGGACACTTTCTTTGCTGTCATTTGTAATATGTTCACACCGCGGGAGTCGGATGTCCAATTTGAATTTTTGTTGCCGTGACCCGGATCAGGAAGTATGTGTAGACGTTACTGTTAGCACGCTAATGTTTTCTGAGTGAACCAACCAGAGTGAACGTGACTGTCAAATGTCATTCTTTCAGCACGTGGGGTGTGACAACGTCCTGGCGTCCGACGCCAAGGAGGACCGCTGCCGGGTGTGCGGTGGTGACGGCAGCACCTGCGAGGCCACCGAGGGCTTCTTCAACGACTCTCTGCCTCGAGGAGGTGAAGTGCCTTTTTTATTTATATAGCACTTTTCTCTAGTGACTCAAAGCGCTTTACATGGTAAATACCCATTATCTAAGTTACATTTAAACCAAGGGCACAACGGCAGTGGCTGTGACGGTGGAAGTGGGGATCGAACCTGGAACTCTCACAGTTGCTGGCCGGGCCGCTCTACCAACTGAGCCACACCGTCCCAATATATGGTTTATACTCCACTTTACATCAAGCGTGCGCCTACAAATTAATAAAATAGTATTCTAATAAATATATAACATAATAAAATAATATTTTAACAAACATACAACAATTAGATAATATTCAAATAAACATATAACATAATAAAATAATATTCTAATAAATATATAACACAATAAAGTAATATTCTAATAAATATATGACACAATAAAACAATATTCTAATAAATATATAGCATTATAAAATAATATTCTAACAAATATATTACACAATAAAATAATATTCTAATAAATATATAACAATAAAATAATATTCTGATAAATATATAACATAATAAAATTATATTCTAATAAATATAACATAATAAAATAATATTCAAATATATAACATATTAAAATAATATTCTAATAATATATAACATAATTAAATAATATTCTAATAAATATATAACAGTGAAATAATATTTTAATAAATATAACAATAAAATAATATTCTAATAAATATATAAAATAATAAAATAACATTCTAACAAATATATAACACAATAAAATACTATTCTAATACATAACACAATAAAATAATATTCTAATATATAACATAATAAAATAATATTCAAATTATATCTAAGATATTAAAATAATATTCTAATAAATATATACCATAAAATAATATTCTAATAAATATATAACACAATAAAACAATATTCTAATAAATATATAACACAAAATAATATTCTAATAAATATTTAGCATAATAAAATAATATTCTAATAAATATATAACACAATAAAATAATATCCTAATAAATATATAACGCAATAAAATAATATTCTAATAAATATATAACGCAATAAAATAATATTCAAATAAATAACATAATACAATAATATTCTAATAATATATAACATAATTACATAATATTCTAAAAAATATATATCACAATAAATTAATATTCTAATAAATACATAACACAATGAAATAATATTCCAATATATAACATAATAAAATAATATTCTAATAGATATATACCATAAAATAATACTATGATAAATATATAACACAATAAACTAATTATCTAATAGATATATACCATAAAATAATATTCTAATAAATATATAACAATAAGATAATATTCTAATAAATATATAAAATAGTAAAATAATATTCAAATAAATATATAATACAATAAAATAATATTCTAATACATAACATAATAAAATAATATTCTAAAAATATATAACATAATAAAATAATATTCTAATAAATATACACCATAAAATAGTATTAAAATAAATATATAACAATAAAATAATATTGTAATAAATATATAACACAATAAAATAATATTCTAATAAATATATAACATAATAAAATTATACTACCAAAATATTTTTATCTATTTGTAAAGAAGTAGCCATTTATAGGGCAAGGCCCAATATGGGACCATGAGCCATAAACTGGGGGGTCGACAAAATGATTGATGCAATAAATAGTACAAATAGCAGATCATATTTTTAATCCTTGGGAGATGTTCTCTGCTGTAGTGGGTCCATGGTCACAAGAAGTTTGAAAACCGCCGACTTAAACAAATGGAAACTCACGACAAGGCAATAAAATAAATTCTAAAAATAACACATGTAAAAAACATCAATTTGGAAACACGTACAACAGTTACTACTAATTTTAAGTATTCATATTTTCAATAAAAATTAAGTATCCAACAAAGCAGGGGTGTCAAAAAAATGTAATCAAAGGGTCCATTTTGTCCTGTAACAAGGCTAATAAAAAAACTTGTGTTATTATCAGTAATCATCAACATTTCAACCTTTTGGCCTTACATTGTGCCGTTTTGCGTTGGCGTTCCTATTTAGGAACACTAAGGTAAGGTAGGACCGGTCCAGGGTCAATCAATCAATCAATCAATGTTTACTTATATAGCCCTAAATCACTAGTGTCTCAAAGGGCTGCACAAAGAGGGTCTAAAAATACAGAGCGTGTCCTCCATTCCAACCTTCTTTTTGACATTTTCCACGACTTGAAAGTAACAGCAGGTCTCTGGCAGGCTACATGGAGGTGGTCCACATCCCCAAAGGTTCCGTCCACATCGAGGTCCGAGAGGTCACCGTCTCCAAGAATTACATCGGTGAGTCGGAATACTTTTGTAACACAGCGCCGGATGTGCCAAGGGCGCCGTGTCGGAGTCGTAAACACGTGGACGGGAGTCCGGGAGCAAGCCAGCCAGCCGGCGTCTGGACGCCGCTGGATGTTTTTTTACACGTGTGTTGTGCTTGGAGACGCAGCTTTGTTTTGACGACCAGGCAGGACGGCGTTCACCAGATTAGTCGGGGCTTTCACCTGAAGGCTCCCGAGTTAGACGCCAGTATGTGTGTCCGCACGTGAGCGTAGTTCCAGGCCCGTGACATCACGCTCTCGTGATTGTCTCCACCTGCTGCTCCTTCTCAGCCTCTCATTTCCCCCCGTCTCCTCTTTTTGTCTCTGATGGCGCAGCTCTGAAATCCGAAGGGGACGATTATTACATCAACGGCGCTTGGACCATCGACTGGCCGAGGAAGTTTGACGTCGCCGGCACCGCCTTCCACTACAGGAGGCCCTCGGACGAGCCCGAGTACTTGGAGGCTCTCGGGGCCACCACAGAGAACCTGGTTGTCATGGTAACGCAACACTTTCTTTGCTGTCATTTCAAAAAAAGATCACACCGCGGGGTAGGAAGTCCAATTTGGATTTTTGGTGCCGTGACCCGGATGAGAGTTACTTTCAGCGTGTTCTAAAGGCCAGCCAGTAGGGATGTATATACGTTACGATTTTATCGCTATTCCTTCTTGATCGGTACTCTAATCAGTACTGTATGTGATCACAATGCGGAGTAGGATGTCCAATTGGGGTTTTTGGTGCCGTGACCCGGAGGAGATGGAGGTTTAGGGGGGGTGAGTGGAACGGAGGCCAGCCAGTGGGGATGTATGTCGTTAGGATTTTATCGATACCAATATTGATATTCCTTCTCGATGCCGGTCGGTATTCATCGTTACTCTAATCGGTACGGAATATAATTTGTGTAATTAAAGATATTGAAAAAAATATTTTTATAAGCGCAAATGGTTGACCATGGTAACAACACTTTCTGTGCTCTAATTTCGATTCCGATCACACTGCAGGGTAGAATGTCAATTTGGATATTTGGTGCTGTGACCCGGCTGAGAGTTAGGTTCAGTGTGTCCTGGTTGTCAGCCTGTAGTGATATACAGTATTTCCTTGAATTGCCGCCGGGTATATAGTATGAGCCTGCCTAGAATTACTGCCGGGTCAAACTCGTTTCGCAAAATAATTAGCGCATGCTTAGCATTACCGCCGGCTCAGGATTAACTCGTTTCGCAAAATATTATTTTTATTAGTGCATGTCTAGAATTTCTGCTGGGTCGAACTTGTCACGTCACGAGTGACACTTCACCTATCATCATTTTCAAAATGTAGGAGGCTGATTTCAATCATTGTAAATCGCATAAAGGGAAGAAGATTAAGAGCTATTCAGTAGGATTTAAGGTCCAAGCTATTGAATATGCTAAAAAGAACAGTAAGCAGCTATGTTTTATTAATATACCGTAGCTGCGTGTGTCAAATATGAGTCATTAAATGACTCCTGCCTCCTGGTGGTAGAGGGCGCCAGTGATCCTTCTTGCGACTACTCGGCTGCAGAAGAAGTGACAACAAGCAGCAAAAGTGAGTAGCGATCATTTATTTTTTCCTCTTGCTTGCACTTTTAACATGGACAATTACATATCTAAAATAAAACAGTTTTCTAAACTGGACTTTCAATCGAAGCAGGAGGTAATAAAAGAAGATCTCCATCGAGACAGAGAGACTTTTAAAACTGAAGAAAGATAAGGAAGACTTTTATAAACAAGTTTTTGATCAGAAGGAGCTGCGCATGGTCTTCATTTATAAGTAAAAGTAAGAACATGATAAAGTTTTTTTTTTTTATTAAATGTGCTTTTCATGATGGTATTTTTACATCACACTCAAATTTATAAGCGCTGGCCTAAATTTACCGCATGCCTTTGGCAAGCGCCAGAGTGAGAAGAGGTTTTAAATGAATTAGCGCCCCGGCGGCAATTCAAGGAAATATGGTATATCGTTAGGATTTTATCGATACCAATATTGATATTCTTTCTCAATCTGTACTCTAATTAGTACTATATGTGATACAGTCACACTGCGGGGTAGGATGTCCAATTGGGATTTTTGGTGCCGTGACCCGGATGAGAGTGAGGTTTAGGGGGTGAGTTGAACAGAGGCCTGCCAGGATTTTATCTATACCAATATTGATATTCCTACTTGATGCCGGTACTCATCGGTACTCTAATCGGAACTGAATATAATTTGTGTTATTAAAAATGTTTAAAATATTCTACAGGTTTAGCACAATAGGTTGTGTACCAGCAACATGGTAACACAACACTTTCTTTGATGTCATTTGGAATACGATCACACTGCAGAGTAGGACGTCAAATTGGGATTTTTGGTGCCGTGACCCGGACGAGGAAGTATGTTTACCCACTACTAAGCGAACATTTTTTTGCTAGCAATTTAGCTCATTTTATAGGTTTAAACCTAAAACATCTTGGATTTTCATGCTTTGCGCCATCTTATAAGTATGCTACCTGTTCCCTTGCTAATGTTAGCATAATAACATGCTAATTAGAAATGAAATTTTTTTTTCACATAACTATTGTTTTGGGGGCATTCATAGCACAGATTGCCGGCCCATCAAAATCTCTGTGGGATATTTTATTTAATTTGTTGCTGTTTTGGAAGTTTGAAAAGGAAGTGAACATATGTGTTGGAAGTTATTCCTAATCCTTTTCAGACATGTTAGTTGTGTTCGAAATACTTTGTTTTTGTCGATTTGTCTCTTCTTCTTTGTCATTAAATAAATATTTCCAATAGCAATAAAGATGTAGTGGAGTATCTTTGCTAATTGGACGTCCGCCCTGGCAGATCCTCCTCCAGGAACAGAACCAAGGCATCCGCTACAAGTTCAATGTTCCCATCCAGCGTACGGGCAGTGGCGACAACGAGGTGGGCTTCTCCTGGTTCCACCTGCCCTGGTCCCAGTGCTCTGCCACATGTGCCGGAGGTAAGACCGCCTCGGCATCTCGGAAGCCTCAAAGCACAGGCGTATATATACATATATATATGTATGTATATATGTATATATGGACTGTATGTATGTATATATATATATATATGCATGTACATGTATATATATTGGTATGTATATACTCTACCTACATATACATATGTATGTACCTGTATATATTTGTATATATATATATTTATATATGTATGTACATGTATATATATTTTTGTATATATGTATGTACATGTATATACTGTATATTTGTATGTATATATGTTTGCATTAATGTTTATATGTGTATATGTATGAAAGTATATATATGTGTGTATATATATACAGTGGGGCAAAAAAGTATTTAGTCAGCCAGCGATTGTGCAAGTTCTCCCACTTAAAATGATGACAGAGGTCTGTAATTTTCATCATAGGTACACTTCAACTGTGAGAGACAGAATGTGGAAAAACAATCCAGGAATTCACATTGTAGGAATTTTAAATAATTTATTTGTAAATGATGGTGGAAAATAAGTATTTGGTCAACCATTCAAAGGAAACAGAGTTGATGGAAGGAGGTTTTGGCTCCAAATCTCACGATACATGGCCCTTCATTCTTTCCTTAACACGGATCAATCGTCCTGTCCCCTTAGCAGAAAAACAGCCTCAAAGAATGATGTTTCCACCCCCATGCTTCACAGTAGGTATGGTGTTCTTGGGATGCAACTCAGTATTCTTCTTCCTCCAAACACGACGAGTTGAGTTTTTACCAAAATGGATACATGGATGATACAGCAGAGGATTGGGAGAATGTCATGTGGTCATTTATATATATATATATATATATATATATATATATATATATATATATATATATATATATATATATCAATGTGGCCCTCAATGAAAAGGACTTTGACAGCCCTGTTTTTAAAAGTTTCTGCCAGGTTGTTTTTTACATTTTTATTTGACTGTTTATCCCAAATATTACGTGAATGCGGAGCTGGTTTTTGTGAACGAGCTCCACGCCGACTCCAACAAACGTCAAAAGAGTCAACCGCAGCCCAACGCCAGCCGCCGCCTCAAGAATGAAGGAAAGCAAACCTTTTAGGTTGTCGCGTAACCGGAGCTCTTCCACAACCCTCCGAGGATGTGAGGGATTTCCGAGCGCCAAGTTGAAGTGTGCACTCGGGAAGGGGATCCACTTGGAGAAGATCCCCACTCCGCTTCCAGATCTGCTTACCAGAGTCACGTGTTAGCGGCTGTGGTGGAACGCCACCTGCCAAAGGAGCAGGAATGTGCCGTGATGTAACAAACCCCTCTTTCTGTCTTCCAGGCTCCCAGAAGCAGGAAGTGGTGTGCAAGAGGCTGGACGACAACTCCCTGGTCCAGAACAGCTATTGCGACCCGGAAGGAAAACTTCCGGAGAACCAGCGCGACTGCAACGCTGAGCCGTGTCCTCCAGAGTACGTAACCCCACACACAATGTCACCTGTCCACCTCTCACCTGTCACCACACATAATGTCACCTGTCCACCTCTCACCTGTCACCACACATAATGTCACCTGTCCACCTCTCACCTGTCACCACACATAATGTCACCTGTCCACCTCTCACCTGTCACCACACATAATGTCACCTGTCCACCTCTCACCTGTCACCACACATAATGTCACCTGTCCACCTCTCACCTGTCACCACACATAATGTCACCTGTCCACCTCTCACCTGTCACCACACATAATGTCACCTGTCCACCTCTCACCTGTCACCACACATAATGTCACCTGTCCACCTCTCACCTGTCACCACACATAATGTCACCTGTCCACCTCTCACCTGTCACCACACATAATGTCACCTGTCCACCTCTCACCTGTCACCACACATAATGTCACCTCTCCACCTCTCACCTGTCACCACACACAATGTCACCTGTCCACCTCTCACCTGTCCCCACACATAATGTCACCTATCCACCACACATAACGTCACCTGTCCACCTCTCACCCGTCACCACACACAATGTTACCTGTCCACCTCTCACCTGTCCCCACACATGTCACCTGTCCCCACACATAATGTCACCTGTCCACCTCTCACCTTTCACCACACATAATGTCACCTGTCCACCTCTCACCTGTCACCACACATAATGTCACCTGTCCACCTCTCACCTGTCACCACACATAATGTCACCTGTCCACCTCTCACCTGTCACCACACATAATGTCACCTCTCCACCTCTCACCTGTCACCACACACAATGTCACCTGTCCACCTCTCACCTGTCCCCACACATAATGTCACCTGTCCACCACACATAACGTCACCTGTCCACCTCTCACCTGTCACCACACACAATGTTACCTGTCCACCTCTCACCTGTCCCCACACATGTCACCTGTCCCCACACATAATGTCACCTGTCCACCTCTCACCTTTCACCACACACAATGTCATCATCCACCTCTCACCTGTCCACCACACAATAACTCATCATCCACCTCTCACCTGTCCTCCACACATAAAAAACTGAGCTGTTTTTTTTAAAGAATGGCCTAAAATAAACAAACAAAAAACATAAACAAAAAAAAAAACGTATAATTGACAGGTAGATCTGAAGTTGATATTGAGACCATTGTGTTTAAAGTAAACAGTAAAAAAAATATTTTATTTATTTTTTAACACTTTAATGAGTAGCACCCTTTTGGATCAGTGTGTTTTTGTTTTTAAGTGTCATTGCACAAAAAATAATAGTGAATTAAAATCAAAGTTTTTATGAGTTGTTGACCTTTTTCCGGTTCTAATTATTATATAATCTCAAACATTCTACTTGAAAATTTTATTGGGTGAAAATATTGCATATTTTGTGTTTTCTTTGACAAAAAGAGCATACAACTTAAATCTTTAAAAACGTCATATTTACAGATTGACCTAATGTTGATCTAGATCAGGGGTGCCCATTACGTCGATCGCGAGCTACCAGTCGACCGCGGGGGGGGAACAGCCGATCTCCAGCCGGGCTTTTAAAAAAAAATAGACCTAAAAATTAGTGATCATCAATCTTCACCAAGACGTCACTTAAATGACATTCACGGTACCGGAGGGTCTTGTGAGATGACGCTGGCTGCTGCAAGATCATTATTATTAAAGTATGACCGAGAGGAAGGCGAGAAACACTTTTTATTTCAACAGACTCTCGCGCCGTACCTTCCGTCAAAACTCTAAAGGCCGACTGCACATTTCCTATCTTCACAATAAAAGCCCTGCTTCATGCTGCCTGCGCTAACTAAATACAGAGTCTCGGAAAACTGGCGTGCACAAGCGATCCCTCATCACTTGTGCACGCCAGCTTTCCGAGACTCTTATTTTGTTAGCGCAGGCAGCATGAAGCAGGGCTTTTATTGTGAAGATAGGAAATGTGCAGTCGGCCTTTAGAGTTTTGACGGAAGGGACGGCGCGAAAGTCTGTTGAAATAAAAAGTCTTTCTCGCCTTCCTCTCTGTCATTTTTTCATAATAATGAACTGGCAGCAGCCAGCGTCATCTCACAAGACCCTCGGGGGCCGTGAATGTCAATCAAGCAAGCTACGGAATTTGCCGCCAATGTTTTTCTTGTAAAGTGTATGGAAGCTGGATGAATTAGATGCCAAAAACCAACCACTTTCATGTGGTATTGTACAGAAAGGACAACTTTTTTTCTCCTCCATTTGAAAATGTGGGCGTTATCATCATTACTGTCTGATCCCAATCAATGCAAGTCATCAGAATCAGGTAATACACCAACTTATATTCTTGTCTTTGTGAAAGAAGGACATCTATATGTGTTACACATGCTTGTATTATCATTAAACACATTTAACTTGTTTACAAAAATGTCTCTTTCATAAATAAATAAATATAAATGATATATATAAATGAGGTAGATCCCCTCGAGTTGGTCAATTGAAAAGTAGCTCGCCTGCAGAAAAAGTGTGGGCACTCCTGTTCTAGAGCATGGGTGTCAAACTCTGGCCCGCCGTGTAATTTAATTTGGCCCTTGAGGCAATATCAATTTAGTATTAGAGCTGGCCCGCCGGTGTTATACAGCGTCGGTGCCGCTGTATAACACCGCATTCACCGCTAATACTCATACTTGCCAACCCTCCTAATTTTCCCGGTAGACTCCCGAAGTTCAGTGCCCCTCCCGAAAATCTCCCGGGGCAACCATTCTCCCGAATTTCTACCGATTTCCACCTGGACAACTATATTGGGGGCACTGCCTTTAGCGTTCTCTACAACCTGTCGTCACGTCCGCTTTTCCTCCATACTAACAGCGTGTCACATAATATTTGTGGCTTTTACACACACACACACACACACAAGTGAATGCCAGGCATACTTGGTCAACAGCCATACGGGTCACACTGAGGGTGGCCGTATAAACAACTTTAACACTGTTACAAATATGCGTCTCACTGTGAACCCACACCAAACAAGAATGACAAACACATTTCGGGTGAATATCTGCACCGTAACACAACAGAAAAAATACCCAGAACCCCTTGCAGCGCTAACTATTCCGGGAAACTTCCAGCAAACTGAGCAATAATTAACGTTTTATTCATGCATTTTCTCTTGCTACTTCAAGGCTTGAATGTTTGGTTCATTCATTATTGTTATTATATTTTCAAATATATTATTAGCCTGTGGAAAAAAATTGATATTTACCTCAAAAGATTGCAAATAGAAAAAAAGGCATACAATTTTTATTTACATTTTATTTGATATGCCATTGATATTTTTTAAATAATTATTTGAAACTGGATTTTGCATGTCACTAAAGTTATATAAGCCTTGCTTGTTCAATATTCAATGCAAAACTTGTTTGGGTCCCTATTAAAAGGTTCATTTGTTCAACCTTGGCCCCCGGCTTTGTTCCGTTGAAAATTTTGGCCCACTCTGTATTTGAGTTTGACACCCCTGTTCTAGAGATTTAAAACTTGAATAGTAATGAAAATAATAATACTGAATAATGACACATTTTTAACATTTTATTTTTATCAAAACCCTTTGGGGTCCCCGGGATCAAGCCAGAGTGGAAGCCTAAATGTATATTTTTTATATACATATTGTATTGGTTTTTAAAATAAATGGCCCCCGCTGGCTTTGATTATTCAGTGTGCGGCCGTCAGTGGAAAAAGTTTGGACACCCCTGCCATAATGAAAGCCTCAAAGCTGAAAGAACATCATCTGTGCTCTCATTCTCCCCAAGGCGCGAAAAACCCAGACAACCAAACATCTCGTAAAAGCGAGGCGTGATATCTGCTCGTAAAAAACAAAAAGTGTTTGGAGGAAAATAATAAAGCCGAGTGATTTATAACGTCGTGTGCAAAGTATTTTCCCGCGCTCGCCCGCTGCCAACAATAAGAGCTGCGGAGAGCGACCACCTGCGTTTGATTCTCTTGGCGGCGCGCGCTGGCGGTGGGAAGGTACACGTGTGCAGGTGCACGCCGTCATGGCGGCCAAACGCACACGCTCGCTTCAATCAGTGTTACAGCTTTTTTTCCCCCCATCTGGATTCACTCGCAGTGTCGTGTTTTGTCTGAGCGCACACACACACACACACACACGCACACACACACACACACACACCAGAGGATGAGGCTCACGTCGCTTTCGCAGGCAGATGTTTGAACACATCGTTAACGCGTGTTGGATGATGTCAAAATGACTATTTTGAGTATTATTTTCTTAATTGCTGCAGCGTCATGGCGACTGACCAGGTCGACGCGGGTCCCCCCCCCCCCAAAAAAAGTAACGATTAGTCCAGTAAACGATATTTCAGGACAAAACAGCCACCGATGATATGAAGGTAGAATCCAAATAAATGTACCGTATTTTCCGGACTATATGGCGCTGTCAAGTTCAAACCCCAAACTATCTATTAAACATTAGATTAGATAGTACTTTATTTATTCCTTAAGGAAAATTTAAATTTTCGGCACAATCCCGTTCAAGATCAGACAAACGTGACAGGGAGACAGAACAGGATCGCTGACGGGTCTGCCGGCTTTCAGTGAAGTGAATTGTATTTATATAGCGCTTTTCTCTAGTGACTCAAAGCGCTTTACATAGTGAAACCCAATATCTAAGTTACATTTAAACCAGTGTGGGTGGCACTGGCAGCAGGTGGGTAAAGTGTCTTGCCCAAGGACACAACGGCAGTGACTAGGAATGGCGGAAGTGGGAATCGAACCTGCAACCCTCAAGTTGCTGGCATGGCCGCTCTACCAACCGAGCTATACCGCCCCGGAGGTCGGCAGGCGGATCGGTGCGGCGTCTTCAGTAATGCGGACGCTGTATCGATCCGTTCGCTTCATGCCGTGTCCCTGTAAATTTTGTTTGTTTCATGCCACAGTTTCGTCAAGTTCCATGTTTCCCGCGCCAAGTCTTTGCATTAGCTTGAAATGCGGTCGGCACCTTGTTCCTTTGCCTTGTTGTCTATTGTACCTCGTTGAGTGTAATTTAAGATTAAATCACGTTCCGACCTGCACGTTTTGTCCGGAATAGTCTGTTTGCATCCTGGGGGAACAACCCCGCCCCATCATAACAGAGATGTCCTTAGTTTTCTGGAAATGTGGCCCATCAAACCATTTTCTTGAACATGCCTGCCTTAGACCTCCAACACGTAGTCTTCCAAGCTACTTTGAGTACAGTCTTGCAGAGTTAAGATAAAAAATAATAACCGGAATGAAAGCGTCTGGTTGAAAGAGGCAGGTCGAGGCCGAGGGCGTTTGGAGACAGCGGTGGTGGGGGAGGTAGAGGTGCGTCTTTTAAGGCGTCAGTTCAGCGCCCCTTACAAAAAAGGTGAGATACAGGTAAACAAGTGGGGGAAGGGAAATAGAAGATTAAAATAAAATAAAATAAGAAAAATTGGTCTAAGCCTGGGCCCTGGAGAGGGGGTCCAGACTGAGGCCAAGGGAAAAAACAACAACTCATAGCCATAGTACACATCCCTCTCACATGTGTGAAAGAGGAAAAAATCAAACATCAAAGAAATCAAAGGACATTAAAGTAATTAAAGCATTGGATACAAACAGCCACTTCTACATACAGCTATGAATAAAAAGTAAAAGAAACATCTCCACGGTGGTGGGCTCTGCGGTGTTCCACGCCATCGAGACAGGAGCAGACCCAACAAAGCAACCAAGAGAGGAAGCAAGGAATCGGGCAGAGACAGAGTTGAATTTTGCTCATGAGGAGAGACGCATGGGGCTGCACACTAAGTTACAGTTCCACCCGACGCCCTCAGGCCCAGCCCACGTGCTCCTCTATTTATTCAGGAGGTCCCTAGTTCACATCCCTGGGGCTGCTTCTGAAGGGAGGGCTAATGCAAGCACAATACGTGAATATTCAAAACGGAAATGTGCTGACACTCGCGATTTCATCCTGTCTCAGTTTTGTCCGCCTTCACAAAAGTCTCCAAAAAAAGACATACATTTTTTACATTCATATTTACTTTCGATTCTTAAGTCTAGATTGAGCTCAGATCAGTTATACATTTTTATTATTTTTTCTTGATTTTTTTCGTTTGTTGTATGCCTTTTTCGTCAAGAAAACCCCTGTTTTTTTTATGGCAAACACGCAATTTATGCAATGAGAATATAGAATATTACACACAGCGCTCAAAGTGTTTTAGTATAACTTTGGTAAGTTATGAGGCTTGATGGATTGTCAGAGCACTACGACTACCATAGTCAGACGTACTGTGCTTTAATATACGGTCTGTGTATACGGACCCTAATAATAATAATTCATAACATGGGTTTTGATTCATTATTTATTAAATGTTTTAAATGACGGTTTAAAAAAAACAAACACTAAAATTCACAGAATTTTTCTGCACTGAGTGTGTTTACACTGAATTTCATTGAATTTTTTACACTGAATTTTGACTGCACTGATTTTTTTTTAACTGATTTCTCTATACACTTTTACATTCAATTTTTATGCACTGATTTTTTTTTTTTACACTGATTTTTTGGTGATTGTTTTTTTTACACTAAATTTTTCTGCACTGATTTTTTTTTACACTGAATTTTTATACCCTTTTTTTACACTTTAATTTTTCTGCACTTATTTTTTACACCCACTTATTTTTTATACCCACTTTTTTACAGTAAATTTTTCTGCAACTGAATTTTTCAGCACTGATTTTTTTTACACTGAATTTTTCAGCACTGATTTTTTTTTTACACGGATTTTTTTTTTAATGCTAAATTTTTACACTGAATTTTTCTGGACTAATTTTTTTTTTTTACACAATTTTTCTGCACTGATTTTTTTTACACTGATTTATTTGTGACTGATTTTTTTTTCCCACTGAATTTTACTGCACTGAATTTTTTTACAATGAATTTTTATACACATTTTTTACACTGATTTTTTTTACACATTTATTTTTTAACGCTAAATTTTTACGCTGAATTTTTCTGGACTAATTTTTAGTTTTACTCTATTTTTGCACTGATTTTTTTTACACTGTATAATTTGTGACTGATTTTTTTTTTTCCACTGAATTTTACTGCACTGATTTTTTTTACACTGAATTTTTATACACATTTTTTACACTGATTTTTATACACCCTTTTTTTACAGTGACTTTTTCTGCAATGTTTTTTTGCACGGATTTTTTTATACACACTTTTTCACACAAAATTTTTCTGCACTGAATTTTTATCCACATTTTTTTTGCACTGAATTTTTTTTCATTGATTCTTTTTTTACACTGACTTTTTATACACACTCTTTTACACTGAATTTTTCTGCACTGGAAATTTTTCACGCTGACATTTTTTTACACTCCTTTTTTTACTTTACAATTTTCCTACACTGAATGTTTTTCCACTGCAAATGTGCAAGTGACGTGGTCCCGCCCCCAGGTGGTTTATCGGCGACTGGTCGGAATGCGCCAAGACGTGCGACGGCGGCACACGGACCAGGACGGTCCTCTGCGTCAGGAAGATGGGCCCCGCAGAGGAGGAGACCCTGGAGGACACCCACTGCCTGACTCACAGACCCATGGAACAGGAAGCCTGCAACAACCAGTCTTGCCCACCCAAGTGGGTCACTCTGGACTGGTCCGAGGTAAGAGTCTCAAGTCCGGTCCTCTGGTTTCCCTCTCCTGACCCCCTTCTGGTGCGTCCCCAGTGCACGCCCAAGTGCGGGCCGGGCTTCAAGCACCGCATCGCCTTGTGCAAGAGCAGCGACCTGACCAAGACCTTCCCCCCCGCCCACTGTCCCAGCCACAACAAGCCGCCGGTTCGAATCCGTTGCAGCCTGGGCCGCTGTCCTCCTCCGCGCTGGATCCCCGGCGAATGGGGACAGGTACGACAAAACGTGGCCTGATATCGTCCGTGTGTCGGTAGCATGCTAACAGGTATCATTTTTCAAGTAGCTAAATATTTGACTTTGAGGCGTATTCCTACAATATTAGCACAGAAAAGCTAGCATGCTAACAGGTACCATTTGTTAAGTAACAAACTAGATGACGCTGAGGTGTATACCTCCAAAATGAGCTCAAAAGAAAGCTAGCATGATAAAATGAATCATTCTTTAAGTAAGTAAATATTTGATGTTGGTGTATAGCTCCAAAATTAGCCAAAAAGAAAGCTAGCATGCTAACATGAATCATTCTTTAAGTAAGTAAATATTTGATGTTGAGGTGTATAGCTCCAAAATGAGCTAAAAAAAAAGCTAGCATGCTAACAGCTATCATTTGTCGAGTAACAAAGTATATAAAGCTGGGGTGTATACCTCCAAAATTAGCACAAAAAGCTAGCATGCTGACAGGTATCATTTTTCAAGTAACTAAATCTTTGACTTTGAGGTGTATTCCTACAATATTAGCACAGAAAAGCTAGCATGCTAACAGGTACCATTTGTTAAGTAACAAACTAGATGTCGCCGAGGTGTATACCTCCAAAATTAGCTCAAAAGAAAGCTGGCATGCTAAAATGAATCATTCTTTAAGTAAGTAAATATTTGATGTTGGTGTATAGCTCCAAAATTAGCCAAAAAGAAAGCTAGCATGCTAACATGAATCATTCTTTAAGTAAGTAAATATTTGATGTTGAGGTGTATAGCTCCAAAATTAGCTGAAAAGAAAGCTAGCATGCTAACAGCTATCATTTGTCGAGTAACAAAGTATATAAAGCTGAGGTGTATACCTCCAAAATTAGCTCAAAAGAAAGCTCGCATGCTAAAATGAATCATTCTTTAAGTAAATATTTGATGTTGGTGTATAGCTCCAAAATTAGCCAAAAAGAAAGCTAGCATGCTAACATGAATCATTCTTTAAGTAAGTAAATATTTGATGTTGAGGTGTATAGCTCCAAAATTAGCTAAAAAGAAAGCTAGCCTGCTAACAGCTATCATTTGTCGAGTAACAAAGTATATAAAGCTGAGGTGTATACCTCCAAAATTAGCACAAAAAGCTAGCATGCTAACAGGTATCATTTTTCAAGTAACTAAATCTTTGACTTTGAGGCGTATTCCTACAATATTAGCACAGAAAAGCTAGCATGCTAACAGGTACCCTTTGTTAAGTAACAAACTAGATGTCGCTGAGGTGCACAGGTGGGTAGAGTAGCCAGAAATTGTACTCAAGTAAGAGTACTGTTACTTTAGAGATTTATTACTCAAGTAAAAGTAAGGAGTAGTCACCCAAATATTTACTTGAGTAAAAGTAAAAAGTATGTTGTGAAAAAACTACTCAAGTACTGAGTAACTGATGAGTAACCTGATTACGGCAACAAATGCACAAAAACATAAAAATAGCAATGAGCAAATTCAGAGCCAGGAATATCTCTTAAGCAACTAAAACAATAATATATATTAAATAATAGTACATTAAAATCAAATAAAAAAATGGCACATTGAGCCACAATAACTTAACAGCACCATAGCCTCAGTAGGCCTTCATTGATTTGATTGACTGATTGAGTAATTGAAACTTGTATTAGTAGATTGCACAGTACAGTACATATTCCGTACAATTGACCACTAAATGGTAACACCTCAATAAGTTTTTCAGTGTTTATCAATTACTTAATAAATGACCAAGTCGAGGCAATCTACCTCATATATACATATATATACACACACATATCATATATATATATATATATATATATATATATATATATATATATATATATACACATATATATATACATACATACATTTATATATACAGTATATAATGTATATTTATTTATTTTGCCGTTTTTGTTGACATGTTAAAGGTGTTTTAATGAATATACATACATTTTTAACACATAGATTCCTATCTTTCATGAAGACAAGAATATAAATTGGTGTATTACCTGATTCTGATGACTTGCATTGATTGGAATCAGACAGTATAGTGCTGATAACGTCCATGTTTTCAAATGGAAGGAAAAAAAAGTTCCTCTTTTTTGTCCAATACCACATGAAAGTCGTTGGTTTTTGGCATCTTATTTGTCCAGCTTCCATATTCGTTTTTATACACTTTACAAGAAATACATTGGCGGCAAGCTCGTTTGCGCTTGTTTGCGCTGGCTTTCGGAGACTCTTATTTTGTTAGCGCAGGCGCGATGGAGCGGCGCTTTTATTGTGAAGACAGGAACAGTGCGATCAGTCTTTAGGCTTTTGACGGGAAGTACGGTTGAAATAAAAAGTATTTTTTTCTTTACACTTTTGATTGATTGATTGAAACTTTTATTAGTAGATTGCACAGTACAGTACATAATCCATACAATTGACCACTAAATGGTAACACCCCAATAAGTTTTTCAACTTGTTTAAGTCAGGTCATGTGACCGCCTGGTTCTGTTTGATTGGTCCAACGTCACTAGTGACTGCATGTGATTGGTGAAAAGCAGGCATGTGTAGATTCTACTTTGAATCTCTGTCATAAACCAAAACAAACATTAATAGAGCGATAAAAAAAAAGTAGCGAGTAGCGAGCTGAATGTAGATAAATGGAACGGAGTAAAAGTAGCGTTTCTTCTCTATAAATATACTCAAGTAAAAGTATGTTGCATAAAAACTACTCGTAGAAGTACAATTTATCCCAAAAGTTACTCAAGTAAATGTAACGGAGTAAATGTAGCGCGTTACTACCCACCTTTGCTGAGGTGTATACCTCCAAAATTAGCTCAAAAGAAAGCTAGCATGCTAAAATGAATCATTCTCTAAGTAAGTAAATATTTGATGTTGGTGTATAGCTCCAAAATTAGCCAAAAAGAAAGCTAGCATGCTAACATGAATCATTCTTTAAGTAAGTAAATATTTGATGTTGAGGTGTATAGCTCCAAAATTAGCTGAAAAGTAAGCTAGCATGCTAACAGCTATCATTTGTCGAGTAACAAAGTATATAAAGCTGGGGTGTATACCTCCAAAATTAGCACAAAAAGCTAGCATGCTAACAGGTATCATTTTTCAAGTAACTAAATCTTTCACTTTGAGGCGTATTCCTACAATATTAGCACAGAAAAGCAAGCATGCTAACAGGTATCATTTGTTAAGTAACAAACTAGATGACGTTGAGGTGTATACCTCCAAAATTAGCTCAAAAGAAAGCTAGCATGCTAAAATGAATCATTCTTTAAGTAAGTAAATATTTGATGTTGGTGTATAGCTCCAAAATTAGCCAAAAAGAAAGCTAGCATGCTAACATAAATCATTCTTTAAGTAAGTAAATATTTGATGTTGAGGTGTATAGCTCCAAAATTAGCTAAAAAGAAAGCTAGCCTGCTAACAGCTATCATTTGTCGAGTAAAAAAGTATATAAAGCTGGGGTGTTTACCTCCAAAATTAGCACAAAAAGCTAGCATGCTAACATGTATCATTTTTCAAGTAACTAAATCTTTGACTTTGAGGCGTATTCCTACAATATTAGCACAGAAAAGCTAGCATGCTAACAGGTACCATTTGTTAAGTAACAAACTAGATGACGCTGAGGTGTATACCTCCAAAATTAGCTCAAAAGAAAGCTAGCATGCTAAAATTAATCATTCTTTAAGTAAGTAAATATTTGATGTTGGTGTATAGCTCCAAAATTAGCCCAAAAGAAAGCTAGCATGCTAACAGGAACCATTCTTTAAGTAAGTAAATATTTGATGTTGAGGTGTATAGCTCCAAAATTAGCTAAAAAGAAAGCTAGCATGCTAACAGCGATCATTTGTCGAGTAACAAAGTATATAAAGCTGAGGTGTATACCTCCAAAATTAGCACAAAAAGCTAGCATGCTAACAGGTATCATTTTTCAAGTAACTAAATCTTTGACTTTGAGGCGAATTTCTACAATATTAGCACAGAAAAGCTAGCATGCTAACAGGTACCATTTGTTAAGTAACAAACTAGATGACGCTGAGGTGTATACCTCCAAAATTAGCCAAAAAGAAAGCTAGCATGCTAACATGAATCATTCTTTAAGTAAGTAAATATTTGATGTTGAGGTGTATAGCTCCAAAATTAGCTGAAAAGAAAGCTAGCATGCTAATAGCTATCATTTGTCGAGTAACAAAGTATATAAAGCTGAGGTGTATACCTCCAAAATTAGCTCAAAAGAAAGCTAGCATGCTAAAATGAATCATTCTTTAAGTAAGTAAATATTTGATGTTGGTGTATAGCTCCAAAATTAGCCAAAAAGAAAGCTTGCATGCTAACATGAATCATTCTTTAAGTAAGTAAATAGTTGATGTTGAGGTGTATAGCTCCAAAATTAGCTAAAAAGAAAGCTAGCATGCTAACAGCTATCATTTGTCGAGTAACAAAGTATATAAAGCTGGGGTGTATACCTCCAAAATTAGCACAAAAAGCTAGCATGCTAACAGGTATCATTTTTCAAGTAACTAAATCTTTCACTTTGAGGCGTATTCCTACAATATTAGCACAGAAAAGCAAGCATGCTAACAGGTATCATTTGTTAAGTAACAAACTAGATGACGTTGAGGTGTATACCTCCAAAATTAGCTCAAAAGAAAGCTAGCATGCTAAAATGAATCATTCTTTAAGTAAGTAAATATTTGATGTTGGTGTATAGCTCCAAAATTAGCCAAAAAGAAAGCTAGCATGCTAACATAAATCATTCTTTAAGTAAGTAAATATTTGATGTTGAGGTGTATAGCTCCAAAATTAGCTAAAAAGAAAGCTAGCCTGCTAACAGCTATCATTTGTCGAGTAAAAAAGTATATAAAGCTGGGGTGTTTACCTCCAAAATTAGCACAAAAAGCTAGCATGCTAACAGGTATCATTTTTCAAGTAACTAAATATTTGACTTTGAGGCGTATTCCTACAATATTAGCACAGAAAAGCTAGCATGCTAACAGGTACCATTTGTTAAGTAACAAACTAGATGACGCTGAGGTGTATACCTCCAAAATTAGCTCAAAAGAAAGCTAGCATGCTAAAATTAATCATTCTTTAAGTAAGTAAATATTTGATGTTGGTGTATAGCTCCAAAATTAGCCCAAAAGAAAGCTAGCATGCTAACAGGAACCATTCTTTAAGTAAGTAAATATTTGATGTTGAGGTGTATAGCTCCAAAATTAGCTAAAAAGAAAGCTAGCATGCTAACAGCGATCATTTGTCGAGTAACAAAGTATATAAAGCTGAGGTGTATACCTCCAAAATTAGCACAAAAAGCTAGCATGCTAACAGGTATCATTTTTCAAGTAACTAAATCTTTGACTTTGAGGCGTATTCCTACAATATTAGCACAGAAAAGCTAGCATGCTAACAGGTACCATTTGTTAAGTAACAAACTAGATGACGCTGAGGTGTATACCTCCAAAATTAGCTCAAAAGAAAGCTAGCATGCTAAAATGAATCATTCTTTAAGTAAGTAAATATTTGATGTTGGTGTATAGCTCCAAAATTAGCCAAAAAGAAAGCTAGCATGCTAACATGAATCATTCTTTAAGTAAGTAAATATTTGATGTTGAGGTGTATA
>NC_084618.1:14920828-14923328 GCF_033978795.1 Nerophis ophidion | reverse complement strand
TAAAAGGATGCAAAAAATACTGCTAAAAGGTTGTTCAAATGATGGACAAAGGCTGCTAAAATGATGTAAAAATGATACTAAAAGGATGCCAAAATGCTGCTTAAGGATGTAAAAAGGTTGTTAAAAGGATTTAAAAGGGCTGCTAAATGGATGCCAAAATGCTGCTAAAAGGATGTAAAAAGGCTGCTGAAATAATGCAAAAATGATGCACAAAGTTTGCAAAAAGGTTTTTAAAATGCTGCTAAAAGACTGCCAAAAACATGCAAAAATGCTGCTAAAAGGACGCAAAAAGGCTGCTAAAATAATGCCGAATGTATGCACTAAGGCTGCAAAATGGTTGTTAAAATGCCGCTAAAAGACTGCTAAAAACATGCAAAAGTTCTGCTAAAAAGATGCAAAAACGTTGCTAAAAAATTTAACAAGGTTGTTCAAAGGCTGCAAAAAGGATGCAAGAATGCTGCTAAAAGGATGTAAACAGGTTGTTAAAAGGATGCAAAAAATACTGCTAAAAGGTTGTTCAAATGATGGACAAAGGCTGCCAAAATGATGTAAAAATGATACTAAAAGGATGCCAAAATGCTGCTAAAAGGATGCAAAAATGATGCACTAAGGCTGCTTAAAGGCTGAAAAAAGGTTGTTAAAATGCTGCTAAAAAGATGCAAAACAGTTCAAAGAAAAGGTGCCTGGAGGGGGGGTCAGGCCCTGCCTCCTCTCCATTTAGTAGCTCTTGGGTCAAGACAAACCCTTCCTTTGGATTACAGTACATCAAAGAAACCGACACCTCCATGTCGCTTCCCACCCTACACAGTGGAGTTTTACAAGCCTTTTGCTTGGTAAGATCAAAGACAGCTTTTGTCATCTTGCTGGGAACTCATGGAAACACAAAGTTGTGTGACAACTTTGTTGTCTATGAATACATATTCCTGAGTGTAATACTGTGTCTTATATGTGTGTGTGTGTGTGTGTGTGTGTGTGTGTGTGTGTGCAGAGTGCAAAGATGTCAACAAGGTGGCTTATTGCCCGCTGGTGCTGAAGTTCAAGTTCTGCAGTCGGGCTTACTTCCGGCAGATGTGCTGCAAGACCTGCCAGGGCCACTGAGTCCGACTAGACCTGCCGGGGCCACTGAGTCCGACTAGACCTGCCGGGGCCACCGAGTCTGACTAGACCCTGCCGGGGCCACCGAGTCCAACTAGACCTGCCGGGGCCACCGAGTCTGACTAGACCCTGCCGGGGCCACCGAGTCTGGCTAGAACCTGCCAGGGCCACCGAGTCTGGCTAGAACCTGCCAGGGCCACCGAGTCCGACTAGACCCTGGCAGAGCCACCGAGTCCGACTAGACCAGGAAGCCAAACCAGGAAGCCAAACCACTGCTCAGCCGCCGCGCTGACATGCAAGTTCACTTCTGTGAAGTGGAGCTCCGAGGAGGACGGGTTGGTGAAGTTATTTTATTATAATAATAATAATAATTCCTCATCTCCGACTTTGATCAAATCCAAAGTGCTGTACACACTTGGCCCGCAGAGGACACGCCCAAGCCCCGCCCCCCCACCCCTCTGCGAGCGCTGTCGCCGGGCAGACTTTTTGTGTAAATAGAGAGCGAGCGAGCCCACGCGGTCTGTGTACTGTATATTTATTTTCTACGTCACCTAGTAGCTACTGTCTCCAACAGTCCTCACCTGCGTGTGGGCGGGGCCACGTCAAGGTGCCTTGTCATCAGCGGGTCAGGAGTCATTGATTGGCCTTTAGCAACAACATTTCCGAAGGTGCGTTCACACTTGAAATGAAGTCCATCCTTCAAAGCCTCACTTCTACTTTATTGTTTCAGCAAGTCGAATTGGAATGACAGGAAGTGGTTATTTGGGAACATCAACATCTTCCAGCAAAGTTCAAGAAATAAATTGTCAGGTATGACAAAGATGTCAGCTTGAATAGCGAAACCCCACAATTAAAGACTAATTTGTAATACTTGTAGTGTGTCCACCAAAAAAATAGTGAATCTTTTTCATCCCGATTCCAAAATCCATTCATCATTCACAAATATCTATTAAAAAAAATTACATTTTAAAAAAAGACATTTTTAGACCATCTCCACGCTAACAAAAATAACTTTTTTGAAAAAGTTTCATTCCACCCATGAGACCAAATATTACTTTGGCAGAATGGAATGTTTAATGTCCACCAAAGTTCTCTGACATACATCTAATGTATAAATGAGATAAATAATGTTATACATTATTTTACGGTAACGTGTTAATAATTTCACACATAAGTCGCTCCGGAGTATAAGTCAAACTATGAAAGAAATTGTCACTTATAGTCTGAAAAATACGGTGTGTGTGTATATATATATATATATATATATATATATATGTATATATGAATTGTGAATTATATTTTATATAGCGCTTTTCTCTAGTGACTCAAAGCGCTTTACATAGTGAAACCCAATATCTAAGTTACATTAAAACCAGTGTGGGTGGCACTGGGAGCAGGTGGGTAA
>NC_084618.1:14908328-14918328 GCF_033978795.1 Nerophis ophidion | reverse complement strand
GGATCGGCCATTTTACTGCCCTGTTACAGACACCGTTTGGAAACGATTAAGGTACGTAAATGAATATTTACTAAATATTTCTATGTAAATTACTAATTTCACAAAGTATATATCTGCGGCTGATACATAGAAAAATATTTTTCTTCTTTCTAAACTTTTGTGGGTGCAGAAAGTGGACACTGATGCAGTATTTTTGGTGACAACTTTTACCGTCGAAAAGGAAAGAATGTATAGATGTTGGAAGAAAAGAAAGTAGTGAATTGACTGTCTTACTATTTAGGTGATTGGCGAGCTAGCTTGCGCAGCTAGTGGGTCCATGACCATGACTTCTGTTTTGTTGGATCGGCCATTTTACTGCCCTGTTACAGACACCGTTTGGAAACATTTAAGGTATGTAAATAAATATTTCTGTGTAATTTACTAATTTCACTAAGTATATATCTACGGCTGATACATAGAAAAATATTTTTCTTCTTTCTAAACTTTTGTGGGTGCAGAATACGGATACTGATGCAGTATTTTTTGGTGATTAATCGCATGAATTAACTTGTTATTTTTGACAACTTTTTACTGTGGAAAAAATAAATTAATAACTTCTGTTTTGTTGGATCGGCTGTTTTACTGCCTTGTTACAGACGGAAACGATTAAGGTACGTAAATGAATATTTACTAAATATTTCTATGTAAATTACTAATTTCTCAAAGTATATATCTGCGGTTGATACATAGAAAAATATTTTTCTCCTTTCTAAACTTTTGTGGGTGCAGAAAGTGGATACTGATGCAGTATTTTTGGTGACAACTTTTACCGTCGAAAAGGAAAGAATGTATAGATGTTGGAAGAAAAGAAAGTAGTGAATTGACTGATTGGCGAGCTAGCTTGCGCAGCTAGTGGGTCCATGACCATGACTGACGTTTTGTTGGATGAGCCGTTTTACTGCCCGGTCACAGACACAGTCTGGAAATAATAACATTTCTAAACATTCCTGTGCAACATTTATATCTGCCATGTTTTTGCTCCAATTGAGTGGGTGTGGCTTATATACTGCGTTATGGAACTCCCTAAAAAGGGACAAGCGGTAGAAAATGCTGGTCCAACGTCGCCCTGACACATTGGTCGCTGCCAGGCACCTGCTTTGGATTAGCGGCGGAGTTGATGTAACATTAACTGCACTTCCTGTTCCACGTGCACATTTAAGCCTGATCCCAGAAGTGCGCTTTGAAAGAAGGAAAAAAGGAAAAGCGCGCTTTGCCAAAAAGGCAGCTTCTGGTTGCACAAGCCGAGGATGGTGCACTGCCCGACCAGCACCGTCTGGACCGGTGAGTGACAAACACGGCGTAGAAGATGGCGGCTGGTTGAAATACACGTTTATTGGTCACATGACCTGCGGCGCCACAGACTTTACGGGACCAGGTCCGACCTTCCATCCCCTTCCTCACCTCTTGGACTTCTTCTCCTTCAGGATCTTCTCGCTCTCCTCCCGCCGCCGCTTGTTGACGGGGTTGCGGGGGTCGTAGATCTCGAAGGTGTCCTCGTCCTGCATGTTGGCGTCCTTCACCTTCTGGCTCTGCTCGTCACACTGCAGCACGTGACCCAGCCTGGACCGCACAGACAAGAAACGATAATAAATTAAACATACATGTATATATATATACATACAAACATACATATATATATAAATACACATATATACACGTACAAATGTGTATATATGTATTTTCATGTATGTATGCATGTATATTTTTTATACATTTCATTAAAGAGTGCTGCAGAGCTAAGAAATTGTTGATTTAAAAAATACAATTGAAAAAAATAATTAAATTAATAATAATTAAAAAAAGAGTGTGCCGTAGAGCTAAGAAATTGTCGATAAAATAATACGATTAAAAATGCATAATAATTAATTTAGAAAAAATGCTGTCGAGAGCTAAGAAATTGTCTATTAAAAAATACAATAATTTTTTTAAATAAAATTAATTAAAAAAGGAGTGCTGCAGGGCCAAGAAATTGTTGATTAAAAACTACAATTAAAAAAATAATACAATTAATAATGAAAAAAGAGAGCTAAGAAATTGTCAATTAAATATATTTGATAAATTCCATTTAAAAATAAGTGCGGCTAAACAAAGAAATTGTCTATTAAAAAAAATAAAAAATTAATAAAATTCATTTTAAAAGAATGCTGCAGAGCTTAAAAAATTTCGATTGGAAAAAATACAATTACATTTTTTTTTAAATTAAATTCATTAAAAAAAAAAGGGCTGTAGACAGCTAAGAAATTGTTGATAAAAAATACAATTAAAAAATTTATAAAATTAATTTTAAAAGAATGCTGTGAGAGCTAAAAAATTGTTGATTAAAAAAAAATACAAAAACAAGAAATTCATTAAAAAAGTGTGCTGCAGAGCTAAGAAATTGTTGATTGAAAAAATATAATTGAAAAAAATTATTAAATTAATTTTAAAAAAGAGTGCTGTTGAGCGCTAAGAAATTATCGATTAAAAAATACAAAAAAAAAAATGTTTTAAGAGAAGAGTGCTGCAGAGCTAAGAAATTGTCAATAGAATAATACAATTAAAAATGCATAAATATTTATTTAAAAAAAATGCTGCCGAGAGCTAAGAAATTGTCGATTGAAAAAAATACACAAACATTTTTTATAAAATTCATTAAAAAAGGAGTGCTGCAGGGCTAAAAAATTGTCGATTAAAAACTACAATTAAAAAAATAATACAATTAATAATGAAAAAAAGAGAGCTAAGAAATTGTCAAATATATTTTATAAATTTCATTTAAAAACAAGTGCTGCAGAGCTAAGAAATTGTCGATTAAAAAAAATAAAATTTGGAAAAGTAGTAAAATTCATATAAAAAAAAGAATGCTGCGGAGCTAAAAAAAATTTCGATTGGAAAATTTACAATTAGATTTTTTTAATTAAATTCATTTAAAAAGAGTGCTGTAGAGAGCTAAGAAATTGTCGATTAAAAAAATACAATAAAAAATTCATTAAGAAAAGAGCGCTGCAGAGCTAAGAAATTGTCGATAAAAAATACAATTAAAAAATGTATAAATATAATTTAAAAAGAATGCTGTAGAGAGTTAAGAAATTTTCGATTTAAAAAAATCCCCCAAAAATGATTAAAAAAAAGAGTGCTGCAGAGCTAAGAAATTGATTGAAAAAATACAATTAAAAAAATTATCACATTAATTTTAAAAAAAGAGTGCTGTCGAGAGCTAAGAGATTGTCGATTAAAAAAATACAATAAAAAATATGTTTTAAGAAAAGAGTGCTGCAGAGCTAAGAAATTGTCGATAAAAGATACAATTAAAAAATGTATAAAATTAATTTAAAAAGAATACTGTTGAGAGTTAAGGAATTGTCGATTACAAAAATACAAAAAAAAAGAAATTAATTAAACGGAGTGCTGCAGAGCTAAGAAATTGTTGATTGAAAAAATATCATTGAAAAAAATAATTAAATTTTTTTTTTTTAAAGAGTGTTGTAGAGAGCTAAAAAATTATTGATTAAAAAAATACAATAAAAAAATGTTTTAAGAGTGCTGCAGAGCTAAGAAATTGTTGATAAAATAATACAATTAAAAATGCATAAAAATTGATTTAAAAAGAATGCTGTCGAGAGCTGAGAAATAGTCGTTAAAAAAACACAATAATTTTTTTTATAAAATTCATTAAAAAAGGAGTGCTGCAGGGCTAAGAAATTGTCGATTAAAAACTACAATTAAAACAATAATACAATTAATAATAAAAAAAAGAGAGCTAAGAAATTGTCAAAAAATATATTTTATAAATTTCATTTAAAATCAAGTGCTGCAGAGCTAAGAAATTGTCTATTTAAAAAAAATAATTAAAAAAAGTAATAAAATTCATTTAAAAAGAATGCTGCGGAGCTAAAAAATTTTGATTGGAAAAAATACAACTACATTTTTTTTATTAAATTAATTTAAAAAAGAGTGCTGTAGAGCTCAGAAATTGTCAAATAAAAAAATACAATAATTTTTTTTTTTTTTAAACGCTGCAGAGCTAAGAAATTGTTGGTTAAAAATACAATTAAAAAATTTATAAAATTAATTTAAAAAGAGTGATGTGGAGAGCTAAGAAAATTTCGGTTAAAAAAATACAATAAAAAATATGTTCTAAGAGAAGAGTGCTGGAGAACTAAGAAATTGTCGATAAAATAATATAATAAAAAATGCATAAAAATTATTTTAAAACGAATGTTGTTGAGAGCTAAGAAATTGTCTACTAAAAAAATACAATAATCTTTTTTAATAAAATTCATTAAAAAGGACTGCTTCCGGGCTAAGAAATTGTCGATTAAAAACTACAATTAAAAAAATAATACAATTATTAATAGAAAAACAGAGAGCTAAGAAATTGTCAATTAAATATATTTTATAAATCTAATTTAAAAAGTGCTGTAAATTAAAAACAATAAAATAAAAAAAAAGTAATAAAATTCATTTAAAAAGAATGCTGCAGAGCTAAAATAAATTCAATTGGAAAAAATACAATTACATTTTTTTAAATTAAATTAATTTAAAAAAAAGAGTGCTGTAGAGTTAAGAAATTGTCGATAAAAAATACAATTAAAAAATGTATAAAATTAATTTAAAAAGAATGCTGTGGAGAGCTAAGAAATGTTGGATTGAAAAAAATACAATAAAAAAATAAATTAAATTAATTAAAAAAGAGTGCTGCAGAGCTAAGAAATTGTCGATTGAAAAAATACAATTAAAAAAATGTATTAAATTAATTTAAAAAAAAGAGTGCTGTCGAGAACTAAAAAAAATTGTCGTTTAAAAAAATAAAACTTTTTTTTTAAATTAAATTAATTAAAAAAAAAAAAAAGAGTGCTGCAGAGCTAAGGAATTATAGATTGAAAAAAAAAAAAGTAATAAAATTCATTTAAAAAGAATGCTGCGGAGATAAAAAATTTTGATTGGAAAAAATACAATGTCATTTTTTTTATTAAATTAATTAAAAAAAAGAGTGCTGTAGAGCTAAGAAATTGTCGTATAAAAAATACAATACATTTAAAAAAAACAAACGCTGCAGAGCTAAGAAATTGTCGATTAAAAATACAATTAAAAAATTTATAAAATTAATTTAAAAAGAGTGATGTGGAGAGCTAAGAAAATTTCGATCGACAAAATACAATAAAAAATAAATTAAATTAATTAAAAAAGAGTGCTGCAGAGCATAGAAATTGTCGATTCAAAAAATACAGTTAAAAAAATGTATTAAATTAATTAAAAAAAAAAAAAGAGTGCTGTCGAGAGCTAAAAAAAATTGTCGTTTAAAAAAATGAAACATTTTTTTTTTTATTAAATTAATTAAAAAAAAAAAAAAAAAGAGTGCTGCAGAGCTAAGGAATTGTCGATTGAAAAAATATGATTAAAAAGAGTGCTGTAGAGAGCTAAGAAATTGTCGATAAAAAAATACAATAAAGCAAAATTCCTTTTAAAAAGTTTTGCGCAGAGCTAAGAAATTGTTGTTTAAAAAAAGTACAATTAAAAAAAATGTATACAATAAATTAAAAAAAAAATCGCTGCTAAGAAACTGTCTCCTGTATCGCAGCCACGCCAGGCTCCAGCAGCAGTGTGAACGCCAGGGGGCGGAGCCTAAGCGGCGTGTGAGTGGGGGATGTTGCAGCCGCGCAGACAGATGGAATAGTTTACCTCCTCTGGCCCAGACTTGACTTCCAGTGTGGGACCTGTTGTAACCCACATTCTGCTCCTGGAGTGGCACACGCTTCCCACTGCTGTTTTTCTAAAAGCCCCCCCTCCACTAACACACACACACACACACACACACACTCCCGGAGACTAATGGCAACAGCAGATTGTGTTATTCCACATCACACACATGCTATTCATTTCTAACTGCTGAAAAGCAGACCAGGAGCGCGCTCGGACCGTTTCAATAACGCCTACGTACTGAACGCACACACGCCTTTTAGACCCGCCCACAGTAACGGTAACGCCTACGTACTGAACGCACACACGCCTTTTAGCCCCGCCCACAGTAACCACCCTCGCTCGGACCAACCGCTATCGATAAAGCGATATCAATATACACCGCCATAGACACATCGTCAGTAGCGATGAACAAAATAGAATTGCTAAAAACATGCGATAATTTTTTTTTCGTACTTCTTCGTCGTCGGGAGTAAACAGGAAGTAGGAAGTAAGCTTGGTTTGCACGAACTAAGACACTTGCTAAGAAATCGTTGATTAAAAAAGCTATTTAAAAAATAATCAAAATTCATTAAAAAAAAAAAAGATTAAAAAAAATACAATTAAAAAAATTAATACAATTAATTTAAGAGTGCTGCAGAGCTAATAAATCATTGACTAAAAAAAAATACAATTCAATTTTTTTATTAAATACATTTTTAAAAAAGAGTGCTGCAGAGCTAAGAAAATGTTGATGAAAAAAATACAATTACAACTTTTTATGAAATTCATTTTGAAAAGATTGCTGCAGAGAGCTAAGAAATTGTTAATAAAATAACATTTTAAAAATTATTAAAATTCATTTAAAAAAGAGTGCGACAGAGAACTAAGAAATTGTCGATTAAAAAATACAATACTATTTTTTTATACAATTAATTTTAAAAAAGAGTGCTGCAGAGCTAACAAATTGTTAATTAAGAAAAATACAATACAATTTTGTTATTAAATACATTTTCAAAAGAGTGCTGCAGAGCTACGAAAATGTTAATGAAAAAAAGATTGCTGCAGAGAGCTAAAAAAATTGTCGATAAAAAAAATACAATTCAAAAAATGTATTAAAATTCATTAAATAAAAAGTGCTGCAGAGCTAAGAAATTGTTGATTAAAAAATACAATTAAAAAAATAATACAATTAATTTAAGAGTGCTGCAGAGTTCAAATAAATTATTCGATTAAAAAAATACAATTAAAAAAATGTATAAAATTATTATTAAAAAAAGTGCTGCAGAGCTAAGAAAATGTCAATTAAAAATTCCAATTAAAATTAAAGCTGCAAGCAGCGTTGGTCGGGTCCGCCGTTGGCCGCCGCCGCCGTGTCCCGGGTCCCGATCTTAGTCAAACCAACATAGAGGTTTTTATTTCATGTCTCTACGACATTTCTAACAGAAGTTACATGCAGTTTTGTCTGGGTTTTTTCCTAGGGGGCGCTAAGCGCAATTTAGATTTTTGGGGTTTGGTTTTTTATTAGATGGCAGTTTTTGCCAGTCCTGATATGTGTGTAAAATTTGGTGAGTTTTGAAGCATGTTAAGGGGGTGAAATTACAGATCGACAATTCTGGATGTTGTTGATAAATGGCTTTTGCTTGGCATAGTAGGGCTTTAACTTGCACTTTGAAGCATTTTAAGTAGGTCAAATTACAGTTGAAAGAGGCAAAAAAGACATTTTTTAGGAAACTTTGCGCAGGGGTTTTTTGAAGGCGCGTAAAATCCAAACCGGAGACTTTATCAAAACTTTGTTCGACCACTTTTTTTAAAAGGGTTCAATCTCTCTCCTGTGCGAGTTTGAAGCCGAAACGACAAACGCACTGGGAGGAGTTTCGATTTGAAAAAGGTGACGGGTTTTCACAAAACTTTTATTTTGAAGGGGCAATTTTTAACTTCCTGTTGATTTTTGCCGAAGGATGTCGATTATCGAAATGTAGGTTTAAGTCAGACCTACCTAGAAGTTTTTGTTTCATGTCTTTCCGACATTCCTACCGGAAGTTACAAGCAGTTTTGTCTGTGTTTTCTTCCTGGAAGCAGTTTTTTCTGTGTTTTATTAAAAAATTGCGCTATAGCGCAATTTTGAGTTTTTTTTTTTTTTTTTTCATTAGATTGCAATTTCTGCCAGTCCTGATGTGTGTGCCAAGTTTGGTGAGTTTTGAAGCATTTTAAGGGGATCAAATTGCAGCTCAAAGAGGCAAAAATAGCATTTTTTGCTAAAATTTTGCTTTGAATGAGTTTTTGCAAAATTTCTGTTGATTTTGGGTATAGACGTTTTTTATTGGAAATGTAGATCTCAGTCAGACCTACACGGAGGTTTTTGTTTCATGTCTCTACGACATTCCTAACGGAAGTTACAAGCAGTCTGTTTTTTTTTTCTTCCTAGGGGGCGCTATTGCGCAATTTTGATTTTTATGATTTGGCTGCCTAATATGTTGGGAAGGCATGAAAGACCGACGTGTGTGTCAAATTTGGTGAGTTTTGAAATATGTTAAGAGGGTGAAATTGGGGCGCGACGGTGCGGAAGAAAGAAAGAAAGAATAATAATAATAATAAAACGTTACAGATTCAATAGGGTCCTTGCATGGCAAAGGACATGGAGTCCTTTGCCATTGCAGGGCGGACCCTAATAATAAAACGTTACAGATTCAATAGGGTCCTTGCATGGCAAAGGACATGGAGTCCTTTGCCATTGCAGGGCGGACCCTAATAACAAATAAAATGAATTAAAAAAAAAGTGCTGCAGAGCTAAGAAATCGTCGATTAATAAAATACAATTACAAAAATGTATACAACTCACTTAAAAATAATGCAGCAGAGAGCTAAGAATTTTTCGATTTAAAAAATACAATTAAAAAATATTATAAATTTCATTAAATAATGCTGCAGAGAGCTACGAAATGGTTGATTAAAAAAATACAATTAAAACAATTAATAAAAATCATGTAAAAAAAAGAGTGGTGCAGAAAGGTAAGAAATTGACAATTAAAAACTTGAATTAAAACATCTAATACAATACGAAAAGACTGTTGCAGAGAGTATTATTTGAATTTGACACCTGTGCTTTATGTTGATGTTTTCACACTTTGGATTATTTGCTTACACTTTAATAAGCTTTAGGAGTTTATTGTTCAGTGTTCAATGTGACTTTACTAGTTTGCTGACATTGTGTTGACATTTCCTTTCTACATCTGAGGGATTATAATCCCAGGAAATAAATATTATTCTCTTGCTCCTTATTTACAATCAGTCATAAAAAATGTCAATAATTAGCAATATCGACCGTTATTTTAATAATATTTAAACATTTACTGCGAAACAAAAATTGCTTTCCATAGTTGAATGAGAATAAGAAGGCCAAATAATGTTACACAGACGTTATTTCCTGGCACTAAAGCTGCAGGAAATAGTTTCCAGGTTTCTCTATGTTTACATTTTCACACTTTGCACAATTTTCTTACATTTAGGAGCTTATTGTTAAATGTTTAATGTGATTTTACTATTTTGTTTACGTTGTTTTCCATGCTTGTGTTGACATTTCCTCTCTGCCTTGACAGCTGAGGGTTATAATGAGAGAAAGAAATAATATTCACATGTCGTATGTTTGTGTCCTGCTACTTATTTTCCATGGGTCAGGAAAATGTCAATGATTATTGATATCGACTGATTTCAAACACTGATATCGTGATACAGTTCTGTGAGAGGTTGACCAGCAGTCAGGCTAAAAAAATGGCGGACTTTCACTCACCATCCTTTGTCGTCGTCCTCGGCCAACTCGTCCTGGTCCTCCTCCACCTCGGGAGCGTCGCTGATGGCCGACGACAGCTTGGACTTGAAGCGGTTGAGCAGGTCCATGGTCTGGACAGGGAACAGAGTTGACCAGGAGGATACAGAAATAGTTGACCAGGAGGATACAGAAACAGGAAACAGAGTTGACAAGGAGGATACAGAAATAGTTGACCAGGAGGATACAGAAACAGGAAACAGAGTTGACAAGGAGGATACAGAAATAGTTGATCAGGAGGATACAGAAACAGGAAACAGAAAGTTGACCAGGAGGATACAGAAACAGGAAACAGAGTTGACCAGGAGGATACAGAAACAGGAAACAGAGTTGACCAGGAGGATACAGAAACAGGAAACAGAGTTGACCAGGAGGATACAGAAACAGGAAACAGATAGTTGACCAGGGGGATACAGAAACAGGAAACAGATAATTGACCAGGAGGATACAGAAACAGGAAACAGATAGTTGACCAGG
>NC_084618.1:14740828-14905828 GCF_033978795.1 Nerophis ophidion | reverse complement strand
CACCCCCATGCTTCACAGTAGGTATGGTGTTCTTGGGATGCAACTCAGTATTCTTCTTCCTCCAAACACGACCAGTTGAGTTGATACCAAAATGGATACATGGATGATACAGCAGAGGATTGGGAGAATGTCATGTGGTCAGATGAAACCAAAATAGAACTTTTTGGTATAAACTCAACTGGTCGTGTTTGGGAGGAAGAAGAATACTGAGTTGCATCCCAAGAACACCATAGTGTCAAAACATTCCTCTTTGTCAGGACAAAAAAAACAAAACAAGACTTGAAAAATTCCTGGTTTTCCCAAAATTCTATTTTTCAATTAAAAACTGTTACTAATTCAACATTTGGTGACCAATTTAAACAATTCCAACACCAACCAATTCAGTTCATTCAGGACATTCATTTTCCCCCAGAAAATCCCACTTTTCCCCAAATTCTAAAATTTCCAGGAAGTTCCCATTGAAATCAACGGGACATTTTTACCAAGTTGCACAATTCCCACATTTTTCAACCGATTCAAACCATTCCACCTTCAACACACGCACTTCCTCTTGGAAATTCAAATAACCATTGTTTTAAGTTCAACAAATTTTCAGAAATTCCTGTTTTTACAAACCTTATTCCCCACCTTTCTTAGTGCAGTGTTTAGACACTGTCAAACATTCCTCTTTGTCAGGACAAAAAAAACAAGTTGGTTTAAGGACTTGAAAAATTCCCGGTTTTCCCCAAATTCCATTTTTCAATTAAAAATTGTTACTACTTCAACATTTGGTGACCGATTTAAACAATTCCAACACCAACCAATTCAGCTCATTCAGGACATTCATTTCCCCCCCAAAAATCCTGCTTTTCCCCAAACTTAAAAATTTCCAGGAAGTTCTCATTTAAATCAACGGGACATTTTTACCAAGTTGCACAATTCCCACATTTTTCAACCGATTTGAACCATTCCAACATCAACACACTCAACTCATCCTGGAAATTCAAATAACCATTTTTCTAAATTCAACAAATTTTCAGGAATTCCTGTTTTTCCAAACCTTATTTCCATCCTTTCTTAGTGCAGTGTTTAGACACTGTCAAACATTCCTCTTTGTCAGGACAAAAAAACAAGTTGGTTTAAGGACTTGAGAAATTCCCGGTTTTCCCCAAATTCCATTTTTCAATTAAAAACTGTTACTACTTCAACATTTGGTGACCGATTTAAACAATTCCAACACCAACCAATTCAGCTCATTCAGGACATTCATTTCCTCAAAAAAATCCCGCTTTTCCCCAAACTTTTACATTTCCAGGAGGTTCCCATTGAAATGAACGGGACATTTTTACCAAGTTGCATTATTCCCACATTTTTCAACCGATTCAAACCATTCCACCTTCAACACACGCACTTCCTCTTGGAAATTCAAATAACCATTGTTTTAAGTTCAACAAATTTTCAGAAATTCCTGTTTTTACAAACCTTATTTCCCAATTTTCTTAGTGCAGTGTTTAGACACTGTCAAACATTCCTCTTTGTCAGGACAAAAAAACAAAACAAGACTTGAAAAATTCCCGGTTTTCCCCAAATTCCATTTTTCAATTAAAAACTATTACTACTTCAACATTTGGTGACCAATTTAAACAATTCCAACACCAACCAATTCAGCTCATTCTGGACATTAATTTTCCCCAAAAAATCCTGCTTTTCCACAAACTCTTAAATTTCCAGGAAGTTCCCATTGAAATGAACGGGACATTTTTACCAAGTTGCATTATTCCCACATTTTTCAACCGATTCAAACCATTCCACCTTCAACACTCGTCCAACTAAAACTTTCACAAGTTCCAAACCAAATTCCGGTTTTCCTGGAAATTCCAACTCTTCAACATCCCGACGTTCAAACTAATCTTACATTCTGTCAGCATTTGACTTCAACTTCATCATTGGAGCGTTCACACCTCATCTAGTTGACAATAAGACCCCACTTCCTGGTTACCTGCATGATGTTCAGGTGCGCTACGATGCTAACAAAATACAACAACATTCCTTTGGCCCCGGTCTCTTATTTGCTTGGTTTTCCTGCCTCAGTTCAACGTTTTGAGGTCTGGAGGAGATCATCTCCCAGAAAAAAAAAAGGCTTTTTTCCCGTTTGACGTTTGAAAGACGGAAACAATTTGTCAATCAGGAGAGGCAACCGCCAAGAGGATACTCTCTGGCAACGAGGAGCATCCTCTCAGTGCGGCGAGACTCCGGTTTGGAGCTGGCGGGCTAACGTGCGAGCGCGTGTCGCTCAGATAAAACAAGCCTTCGCCGCAGAGTCCTGCAGCTTTAAGAGATTTACGGCCTCCTTGCAGACATCCATCTCCTCCGCTGCGGCCACCAGCCCGTCTCATGTAAGAAATCTCTAGCGTGGATTTCACTTCTGCTCCCGACAGGAATAACCTTGGCCAAGGTCTTGAAGGGAACTAAGCGGAGAAATATGGAGTCAGGGCGCTCTCACGCCGACACGCCATCTCTGGTCCCGTTCAAGGCTCTCTGGCGCCGCCCTAGTGGCTCCCTGGAGCTTTCTCAAAAAATGTATAAAAAAAAGAAAAAGATGAGGGCAAAAATATACAAACCCCGTTTCCATATGAGTTGGGAAATTGCGTTATATGTAAATATAAACGGAATACAATGATTTGCAAATCCTTTTCGACCCATATTCAGTTGAATATGCCTAAAGACAACATGTTTGATTTTTTTTTTTTCCATCCATCCATCCATCCATCATCCTCCGCTCATCCGAGGTTGGGTCGCGGGGGCAGCAGCCTAAGCAGGGAAGCCCAGACTTCCCTATCTCCAGCCACTTCGTCTAGCTCTTCCCGGGGGATCCCGAGGGATCCCGAGGCGTTCCCAGGCCAGCCGGGAGACATAGTCTTCCCAACGTGTCCTGGGTCTTCCCCGTGGCCTTCTACCAGCTGGACGTGCCCTAAACACCTCCGTAGGGAGGCGTTCGGGTGGCATCCTGACCAGATGCCCGAACCACCTCATCTGGCTCCTCTCGATGTGGAGGAGCAGCGGCTTTACTTTGAGTTCCTCCCGGATGACAGAGCTTCTCACCCTATCTCTAAGGGAGAGCCCCGCCACACGGCGGAGGAAACTCATTTGGGCCGCTTGTACCCGTGATCTTATCCTTTCGGTCATGACCCAAAGCTCATGACCATAGGTGAGGATGGGAACGTAGATCGACCGGTAAATTGAGAGCTTTGCCTTCCGGCTCAGCTCCTTCTTCACCACAACGGATCGATACAACGTCCGCATTACTGAAGACGCCGCACCGATCCGCCTGTCGATCTCACCATCCACTCTTCCCCCACTCGTGAACAAGACTCCTAGGTACTTGAACTCCTCCACTTGGGGCAGGGTCTCCTCCCCAACCCGGAGATGGCACTCCACCCTTTTCCGGGCGAGAACCATGGACTCGGACTTGGAGGTTTTTTTTTTTTTAATGCAAATAATCATTAACTTTAGAATTTGATGCCAGCAACACGTGACAAAGAAGTTGGGAAAGGTGGCAATAAATACTGATAAAGTTGAGGAATGCTCATCAAACACTTATTTGGAACATCCCACGGGCTAATTGGGAACAGGTGGGTGCCATGATTGGGTATAAAAGCAGCTTCCCAAAATAATGCTCAGTCTTTCACAAGAACGGATGGGGCGAGGTACACCCCTTTGTCCACAACTGCGTGAGCAAATAGTCAAACAGTTTAAGAACAATGTTTCTCAAAGTGCAATTGCAAAAAAATGTAGGGATTTCAACATCTATGCTCCATAATATCATCAAAAGGTTCAGAGAATCTGGAGAAATCACTCCACATAAAAGGCATGGACGGAAACCAACATTGAATGACCGTGACCTTCAATCCCTGTATCAAAAACCGACAATCTCTAAAGGATATCACCACATGGGCTCAGGAACACATCAGAAAACCACTGTCAATAAATACAGTTGGTCGCTACATCTGTAAGTGCAAGTTAAAGCTCTACTATGCAAAGCGAAAGCCATTTATCAACAACATCCAGAAACGCCGCCTGCTTCTCTGGGCCTGAGATCATCTAAGATGGACTGATGCAAGGTGGAAAAGTGTTCTGTGGTCTGACGAGTCCACATTTCAAATGGTTTTTGGAAATATACGACATCGTGTCATCTGGACCAAAAGGGAAGCGAACCATACAGACTGTTATCGACGCAAAGTTCAAAAGGCCGCATGTGTGATGTTATGGGGGTGCATTAGTGCCCAAGGCATGGGTAACTTACACATCTGTGAAGGCACCATTAATGCTGAAAGGTACATACAGCTTTTGGAACAACATATGCTGCCATCCAAGCGCAGTCTTATTTCAGCAAGACAATGCCAAGCCACATTCAGCACGTGTTACAACAGCGTGGCTTCGTAAAAAAAAGAGTGCGGGTATTTTCCTGGCCTGCCTGCAGTCCAGACCTGTCTTCCATGGAAAATGTGTGGCGCATTATGAAGTGTAAAATACGACAGCGGAGAGAACCCGGACGGTTGAAGGACTGAAGCTCTACATAAAACAAGAATGGGAAAGAATTCCACTTCCAAAGCTTCAACAATTAGTTTCCTCAGTTCCCAAACGTTTATTGAGTGTTGTTAAAAGAAAAGGTGATGTAACACAGTGGTGAACATGCCCTTTCCCAACTACTTTGGCACATGTTGCAGCCATGAAATTCTAAGTCTATTATATTTTGCAAAAAAAATAAATAAAGTTTATGAGTTTGAACATCAAATATGTTGTCTTTGTAGTGCACTCAACTGAATATGTCTTGAAAATGATTTGAAAATCATTGTATTCTGTTTATATTTACATCTAACACAATTTCCCAACTCATATGGAACGGGGTTTGTATTTTTTGTTTTATTATTGTTAGAAATCCCACTGTCTATATTAACCATGCTTCACTCATGAGAGTATTTGGCCAGCGTCGTTTTGTCCTACTAATTTGAGCGGTGCTTGAACTGACCGTAGTTTGTTTAGATGTACAACTTTGAGTTGATTTTGAGTTTGTTTGGAACATGCGAGCCTCACAATTTCCAGCTTCTCTTTTCAACATGTTGGAAAAGCAGTAGGAAGAAGCAGAGCTTATTTAATCCTGCCTCTTTCCTTTTACATGGCAGTTGCTAAAACTTTTGTTCACTTCTTGTTCTCAATTCATTCACAATGTACTCCATAAGTCAGGGGTGTCCAAAGTGCGGCCCGTAGGTCATTTTTTAACGGCCCCACGGCACGCTTTAAAAATACGATTTAAACATTTTTAAAGCGTAAAAAGTAGGAGCAAACGGGTGAAATGTAACAAGAAAATGTTGCAATGTTTACTCTAATAATACAAAGCTGCCACGCAGGCTGTTTCTTTCTTTGAAAAATAATAATGAATCAAAATCAATGTCATTATGAATTCTTGACCTATTCAAGGCTCCAATTACGTCACATTAAATTCTCCGCTTTCAGATATTTTTCGGGGCAAATGTTGGATATTTTGTGTTTGCCATATAAACAACTGAACAAACAAAAAAACATAAACAAAAAAAAAAACTTATAATTGACGGATAGATTTGAAGTTGATATCAAGAGCATTGTGTTAAAAGTAAACAGCAAAAAAAAAAATATAATTTCTTTTTTAAAACTTTAATGATTAGGACCCTTTTGGATCAGTGTGTTTTGTTTTTAAGTGACATTGCACAAAAAATAATAGTGAATTAAAATCAATGATGTTGTGAGTTGTTGACTTTTTTCCAACTCCAATTATTATATAATCTCGAATATTCTACTTAAAAATTGTATTGGTTGAAAATATTGCATATTTTGTGTTTTTTTTCAATTAAAAAAACTTGGTTTTCTTTGACAAAAAGAGCATACAACTTAAATCTTTAAAAACGTCATATTGACAGATAGACCTAATGTTGATCTAGAGATTTAAAACTTGAATAATAATAAAAATAATAATGCTGAATAATTTTATAACATTTTAATAATAATAACATTTTAATTTTCCTGAAGGAACTTTTTAATTTTCCTGAAGGAACTCTCCTGAAGGAATCAATAAAGTACTATCTATCTAATGACACATTTTTAACATTTTATTTTTTACCAAAACCTTAGGAGTCCAAGCCTGAGTGGAGGCCTAAATGTATATTTTTTATACTTGTGGCGGCAAGGAGGCGGAAAATGCGGCGGGGCGTGCCGGGAGTGACTACGCCGCAATCGAATTCAGGTGCGTGGCTCACACACCGGGAAACGATTAACATTTCTCCTGACACTGTATGAAAGGGGAGAAGGAGGAGAGATCGAGAAGGAAGGAGGAGAGTCCGCAGCACATGAGAGGCGAGAGCAACACAGAGCGCAAGACGAGCACGACGACGACGGCGGCTGAAAAGCAGACCGGGTACGAGCAGTGGAGGAAAGAGCTGAAAAGCGATCCGAGCTGCAACCAACCTTTATTGCAAAATAAAGAAGTCATAGCTGCTCAAAAGCATGTCCTTCCTGGGTGGTCCATTGAACCCGCATGACGACGGCAAGAGACTGTCACAATATTGTATTGGTTTTTAAAATAATTGGCCCCCGTTTGCTTTGATTATTCAGTGTGCTGCCCTCAGTGGAAAAACTTTGGACACCCCCGCCATAAGTAATCACAATAAAAATAAATAAATAAATAATACACGGTGACGTAAGTTACATTTCATATGGTGAGATGAGCAAGATTATTTTGAAAATGAACAAATGGATGGATTTAATAAATTCAGAATGTTTATCTTCTTCTTTGTACTTTGTAAACACTTCAAGTTTGAAGAGTTTCTTGAAGTGGATCATATTACTACATTCTTTGATTGCTTTATTAATCCATTCCATCATTTAATTCCACATACAGATAAACTGAAGGTCTTTCTCTGAAGCAGCCACATAAAGACATGTTCAAGCCACTCTTTTTCCCATTGTATCTTGTCCACCAAATGTTTTATACTGTGCTTGAATGCACAAAAGGTGAGCGTTGTGGTTGATACATAATTCACTGTTCCAAGCTGATGGCAGCCATAACTGCCACGTGGCCCTCATCCCTGATTTATGTGTTCCTGAGAAGGAGCCGTCGCCGCTAAAAGGGACTGAGCGACCTCGCTGCCTCGCAACGTGGGAGGCCTCGTCCCGCTTTTGGAAAGGCTGGGCTTCATTGTGTCCTCACAAAACGTCATTGTGTTCTTTCTGCTAAAAGTGTTTGGGCAACAGAGGCCCGCGGTGAGGCTCGGCAAGACTCCAGTCTTGTGCAACCGAGGCGCTTTTTCTGGCGCGGGCCGAGTTCAGCGGCGTTTTGAGGGCACCGTCTCATTGGACGCAGGAGGTCGGGGGAGTTTGCAAACACAACCTTGTGAGGAGGAGGAGGAGGAGGAGGAAGGGGGAGAACAAAGGACGCCTGCAACTAAGTGATCAAATGGAGGAAGGTTGCTCGCAGGGATGAGTACTGAATCCTAGGGCTGGGAATCTTTGGGCACCACATGACTCGATTCGATTCTTGGGGGGAACGATTGATTCAAAATAGATTCTCAATTCAAAACGATTCAAAATCAATACTTTTTTATAATATTCTCGTTCTATGATTACTGTATTTCCATGAATTGCCGCCGGGGCGCTAATTATTTTAAAACCTCTTCGCACTTACCAAAGGCATGCGGTAAAATTAGGCCTGCGTTTATAAATTTGAGTGTGATGTAAGGATACCATCATGAAAAGCACATTTAATAAAAAAAACGTTATTATGGTCTTACCTTTACTTATAAATGAAGTCCATGCGCAGCTCCTTCTGATCAAAAGCATCGATAACTTAATTATAGAAGTCTTCCTTATCTTTCTTCAGTTTTAAAAGTCTCTCTGTCTCGATGGAGATCTTCCTTTATTACCTCCTGCTTCGATTGAAAGTCCAGTTTGGAAAACTGTTTTATTTTAGATATGTAATCCCCCATAAAAGTGCAAGCAAGAGGAAAAAATAAATGATCGCTGCTCACTCTTGCTGCTTGTTGTCACTTCTTCTGCAGCCGAGTAGTCGCAAGAAGGATCACTAGCGCCCTCTACCACCAGGAGGCGGGAGTCATTTAATGACTTATATTTGACACACGCAGCTACGGTATATTAATAAAATGTTTGTTTGTTAAAATGCTGCTCACTGTTCTTTTTAGCATATTCAATAGTTTGGACCGGCTTCACGGTGGCAGAGGGGTTAGTGCGTCTGCCTCACAATACGAAGGTCCTGCAGTCCTGGGTTCAAATCCAGGCTCGGGATCTTTCTGTGTGGAGTTTGCATGTTCTCCCCGTGAATGCGTGGGTTCCCTCCGGGTACTCCGGCTTCCTCCCACTTCCAAAGACATGCACCTGGGGATAGGTTGATTGGCAACACTAAATTGGCCCCAGTGTGTGAATGTGAGTGTGAATGTTGTCTGTCTCTGTGTTGGCCCTGCGATGAGGTGGCGACTTGTCCAGGGTGTACCCCGCCTTCCGCCCGATTGTAGCTGAGATAGGCGCCAGCGCCCCCCGCGACCCCGAAAGGGAATAAGCGGTAGAAAATGGATGGAATAGTTTGGACCTTAAATCCTACTGAATAGCTCTTAATCTTCTTCCCTTTATGTGATTTCAAATGATTGAAATCACCCTCCTCCATTTTGAAAATGATGACGGGTGAAGTGTCACTTGTGACGTGACGAGTTTGACCCGGCGGAATTTCTAGGCATATGCTAAATATTTGGCGAAACGAGTTTGACCCGGCAAAAATTCTAGACATGCGCTGATAAATATAATATTTTGCGAAACGAGTTTGACCCGGCAGTAATTCTAGGCAGGCGCATACTATATACCCGGAGGCAATTCAAGGAAATACAGTAATCTATTTTTACATATTTTTTATTAGAGGTCTCATGCAAATTTGTTTTAGATGCTGGTAATTTAGTTATTCTTCAGTGTAGACGCCTCTAAGATGTCATTTTTCCTCAAATCCTCAGTGCCATGTTTTGTTCTATTATTGTCAATAGTTTTGTTTTCCTCCATTTGTGCACAGCACTGTGTGTTTGCCACTTGCCGGTGTATGCAAAAAATCATTTGTAAACAAAGCCTGATGATGATGACAGTCAAAAAAGCAGGTGCGTAATGAGTACGGAACTTACAGTATCAACACTTTTTGGGACGCGACAAAAACCTAAAATCCGCAAAGACTGAACGGACTTGCCAAATGTGATAATAAAACAGCAGTTATCATAATCATCTCATTTCTAAATGTTACGGTAAAAATTTAAGATGAAAAACCATTGATATTTATTAACACACACAATTGGTACCGTTGAGTACGGGTACCAATTCCCGGGTACAGCTAATTGTCTCGCTTTAGAGACCACCGGCTTAAAGAGTCTTCAAGCTTCGCTGGTGTTGGTTTTCAAACAACATTAAAAGGTGTCTTGTTGCAGGAAGTGGGATGTGTTATTATCCATGTGTTCACCACCAACAACACTCACCCTCCTTCACCTCCTCCTCCACAGGCTTGGGGCCGTCTTCCCTTTGCTTTAGCGCCCTCAGCTCCTTCTTCAAAAGGCGGACTTCTTTGCGCAGCTCTTCGCTGTGGAGGGAGAAACATGTTCGAGGTTTAACGATGAAAAACTGCCCGGACGCCGACTGTTGAGTATTGGCCTCATGTTGAAAGAGCCGTGTTGGACTAAAAATACAAAAAAAATAATCATTCTGGAGCTGCAAAAAAATAAAAGCCTTGTACAAGTGTTATAATGAAGACAACACATGGTGTAAGTATCTATGTTAGCTATATTAGCCTACTATCAAAATGACTTTAAACGTCCTATATAAGTGTTATAGTGAAGACAACACATGATGTAAGTGTCTAAATTGGCCTACTATCAAAATGACATTGAAAGTCTTATATAAGTGTTATAGTGAAGACAACACATGATGTAAGTGTCTATATTGGCCTACTATCAAAATGACTTTAAAATACTTATATAAGTGTTATAATGAAGACAACACATGATGTCTCTATATTAGTTATATTAGCCTACTATCAAAATGACTTTAAACGTCCTATATAAGTGTTATAATGAAGACAACACATGATGTAAGTGTCTATATTGGCCTACTATCAAAATGACTTTAAAATACTTATAAAAGTGTTATAATGAAGACAACACATGATGTGTCTATATTAGCCTACTATCAAAATTATTTTAAAAGTATAAGTGTTATAATGAAGACAACACATGATGTGTCTATATTAGCCTACTATCAAAATGATTTTAAGATACTTATATAAGTGTTATAATGAAGACAACACATGATGTCTCTATATTAGCTATATTAGCCTACTATCAAAATGACTTTAAAAGTCTTATACAAGTTTTATAATGAAGACAACACATGATGTAAGTGTCTATATTAGCTATATTAGCCTACTATCAAAATGACTTTAAAAGTCTTATACAAGTTTTATAATGAAGACAACACATGATTTGTCTATATTAGCTATATTAGCCTACTATCAAAATGACTTTAAACGTCTTATATAAGTGTTATAATGAAGACAACACATGATGCAAGTGTCTATATTAGCCTACTATCAAAATTATTTTAAAAGTGTAAGTGTTATAATGAAGACAACACATGGTGTAAGTGTCTATATTAGCCTACTATCAAAATGACTTTAAAAGTCTTATATAAGTGTTATAATGAAGACAACACATGATGCAAGTGTCTATATTAGCCTACTATCAAAATTATTTTTAAAGTGTAAGTGTTATAATGAAGACAACACATGGTGTGTCTATATTAGCTATAATAGCCTACTATCAAAATGACTTTAAACGTTTTGTATAAGTGTTATAATGAAAACAACACATGTCTATATTAGTTATATCATCCTACTATCAAAATTACTTTAAGTCTTATATAAGTGTTATAATGAAGACAACACATGACGTAAGTGTCTATTTTGTTATATCAGCCTACTCTCAAAATTATTTTATAAGTATTATATAAGTGTTATAATGAAGACAACACATGATGTAAGTGTCTATATTAGCCTACTATCAAAATGCCTTGGTTTCGCAGGCTGACTAAATCTTTGTTTATAGAAATGTTGAAATATAAAACTCCTTGAAATGATTTGAAATGAGTTTCAGCACACCAGTGTAGTAAAAAACATTGCTGAATTTCCCCCAGGGATCAATAAAGTACTTTCTATTCTATTCTATTTTAGGTGACTACCTCGTGAAGCTCGTGCAGAGAATGCCAAGAGTGTTCAAAGCAGTAATCAGAGCAAAGGGTGGCTATTTTGAAAACATTACAATATAAAACATGTTTTCAGTTATTATAAATACTGTACATAACTCCACATGTGTTCATTCATAGTTTTGATGTGACAACTTACAATGTAAATAGTCATGAAAATAAAGAAAACGCATTGAATGAGTAGGTGTGTTCAAACTTTTGGCCTATAGTATACATTTTGACTCTTCCATTCAGTAAAAAACAAAAATGTAATTCCGTTTTTTTGAGGTGGTCTGGTTTCAGACATTGTGACTTTTGGTATTGGTGTTCTTATAAATAATAAATAAATGGGTTGTACTTGTATAGCGCTTTTCTACCTTCAAGGTACTCAAAGCGCTTCGACACTACTTCCACATTTACCCATTCACACACACATTCACACACTGATGGAGGGAGCTGCCATGCAAGGCGCTAACCAGCACCCATCAGGAGCAAGGATGATGTGTCTTGCTCAAGGACACAATGGACGTGACAAGGTCTGTACTAGGTGGGATTTGAACCAGGGACCCTCAGGTTGCGCACGGCCACTCTCCACTGCGCCACGCCGTCCCCGTTCTTGAAAAAAAGGGACCCAAACACACATAATGTACAGCAGATTGTTACCGCTAAATGTGTACATACCATATACACACACATATACATTGGCCCCCCAGACACATTTTTTTGCTCTCAATGTGGCCCCCGAGTCAAAATATTTGCCCATCTCCGCTGTAGACCAACACAACTGGAGCTGCGGGCCACACTTTGGACCTATAAGTGCCTCCTTAAACTCTTGACACCTCAGCGTGAGTGCTAGTAAATGCTGTTTATGCTCGCCCTCTCTTCAAACGGAGGGTTACATAAAGTGTTCCAGCCCGAGCAGAGTGGATAACGCGGGGGCCTCTTTGACCCAAAGAGTCGACACACTTGGCAGGCGGCCCCCGAAAGCCTGAATGCTGGATGCACCAGACACTCATTTTACAGCTTTGACGTTAACATTTTAACACACACTAATGTGGTTCAGAACATATGAGGACCTTATATGAAACACACTTTCTTTCTTAGTTCAAACAATATGAGGACTTGAGTGATCGCACGTAGAATTCATGGCAGGCAAAAGCCAGGCTCCTGCAAATGGATGCAGATGCAGATGTCCACAAAGCTCAGGTAAGCTCCAGCGTCTGGGCGCCCGGAGCAGAAACATGTGAAGCATCTCCAGACTAAACAACCACGGCCTTTGTTTCTGACGTCTTTGGCTTTAATCTGGACGTCCGATCCCTGGTGTAAGTCAGCCGCAGTGCGCAGCAACTATGTGGACAATGTCGAGAAGGGGGGGAAAAAAAAAAAAAGGCCTGCTCGTAAGTCATTGGCCGGTCTGCTTTTGACGCGCTCGGCTCGTCCTTCGCAAGGGCTTGACGCACGGACGTGACAGCGCCTGCCCCGACACGCCGGTCTAGGCAAAACAAGGGGACGTAACCACGGCGACGGGCCAAACAATAGGCGCCGACGGAGGGAGGAGCGGAAAAGCCCAGCGACAACATCTGTTTGGACACACCTCAGGGCTCCTTCAATTCCTCTGCAGACGTCACAGTGCTGCCAAGGATTTAGTCCTAACTTTCCCCGCTGAGGGCCACATTTTGGGGACATTTTGCTGTGTTTCATTTTCAAAGTGGTCCAATCACATAAAAAAAGTAAAATTAAAATAAAAAAACTATACTTAAGGTTCACTTCCATTGTAGTTGTATTCATATATTATTATTTATTATCATTACCATCATTATTAGGGTTGTCCGGATACCAATATTTTGGTACTGGTACCAAAATGTATTTCGATACTTTTCTAAATAAAGGGGACCACAAAAAAAGAAGGCAGTATTGGCTTTATTTGAGCTAAAAATCTTAGTGTACATGAAACATGTTTATTTTTGTAATTTAGTCCTTAAATAAATTATTGAACATACTAGACAACTTGTCTTTTAGTAGTAAGTAAAGAAACAAAGACTTCTAATTAGTCTGCTGACGTATGCAGTAACATATTTTGTCATTTAGGACAAACTGTAAAAATGGATTATTAATCCACTCTGTCATTTATTGTTAGTATCTGGTTACCGTACTTTCCGCACCTTGGGGCGCACCGGATTATAAGGCGCACTGCCAATGAATGGTCTATTTTCTATCTTTTTTCTAAATGTAAAAGACTTGCCTGTGGTCTACATAACATGTAATGGTGGTTCTTTGCTCAAAATGTTGCATGGATGATGTTTTACACATCATCTTCAAGTCGCTTTCTGACAGCGTCTTCTTCCCGTCATCTTAGTTGTAGTGGTGTAGCGTGCAAGGACGGGAGTGGAAGAAGTCTCAAAAGATTGCACTAACTGTTTTACTGACATTCAGACTTTACTTCAATCAATTTCGGAGCAGCATCTCCTCATCCGTGGCTCATTAGTGCAACAACAACACCCGAAATGTGTCCCATGAAAAACCGTCCGACCGGATCTCTCTAATAACTAAAGTTCCTTGGCTGATTAATGTAAACTCATTACACCGGTATGTTTTAGTGCTTTCATTGCGAGTTTACTGACAGATATAAGTAAAAACTTTACACTACTTTATATTAAAAAATGGCAACAGCGGAGGATGAATGTCACGTAACAAGAAGCTAGAGAAAAATAAGAAGATTATCGACTATGGTGTCGACACGGACTACAAAGGCAGATGCGCGCACAGAGTCTGTTGAACGCATCAATGGAAGCTTCAGTAGGTCGAGGAGGTTTTTTTTTACTGTAAAATGTACTTTTTTTTTTTACAGGGCATTATTGTTAATTTTATTCTTACAGCTGCCTTTTTTAATGTCAAATCTACATATGAAAAAGTTAAGCGTGATCTGGCTTTTTACTAAATAAAATAAATAAATTATATAAATGGAAATAAGTACATACAAATAATAATATTAAAATAAAATCAATATTTAAAAATATATAGAATTAATAATAAACCAAATAGATAAAAAAAAAAAAAATAAATAAATACAAATATTGAATTAAATAAATAAATACAAATAATACAGTACAATAATAATACTGTAAATATAATAATAAATAATTAAATCATGTAATAATTAGTAAGAATAAATGAATAAATAAAATAAAAACCTACATATGTACTTATTATTTCAAAAACCTAAGAGTGATCTGGTATTTTACAAAATAAAATAATTGATAGTAATGAAAATAAATGTAAAATACAATAATATTAAATACAAATAAATATATACAATTAATAATAAGAAACTAAATACATAAAAATAGTTGAAGTAAATAAAAAATAATAATATTGAATTAAATAAATACAAATAAAACGGTACAATAATGATTTAAAAAAATAAATAATTAAATCAAATAATAATAAGAATAAATGAATAAATACAATAAAAATCTACATATGCATTTATTATTCAAAAAAAGTTAAGTGTGATCTGGCCTTTTACTAAATAAAATAAATACAGGATATGAAGGGAAATAGATATATAAAAATAATTGTATTAAATAAAATAAATATTTAAAAATAAATATACAGAATTCATAAAAGAACTAAGTACAAATAAATCCTTAAATAAATAAAAACTATATTGACTACAATAAATAAATATAAACACAGTACAATAAAAATACTGTAAATATAATATTACAAAATAATTTTAAATAAATAATAAAATAAAATAATGATTAATTAATAAAATACAAATAATAAAGTTAGTAAAAATTATAAAAAAAGATAGTAAAATAATAATGAATGAGAATACATGAATTATTATTCTGTTATTAATGGAAGAGAAACCTGATTATTCTGAGCGTACATACAAGATGAATCTAATGTTCTTTGTGAGTAGATAGGCAGGAAGTAGAGAAGCAGCTATGCAGGCGTCCCTGAAGGGAGATATATAGTTAAAAAAAAAAAAAAAAAAGGGGGTGGGGGGGGGGCGCGGAGGGTTCTGAAGCCTTTTTTAAGAGATTGTGCAGCCGTCTGCTGTCCCTCTCGGAGTCAAATTAAAAAGGAGTGAAAGCCAAAAAGAGCTGCGGATAATTAACTTCTCCAAAAGAAAGCATAGGAGTCGACTGGCAGCGAGCCAAGGAGTCTCTGGTGATTCCAGAAGACGCGAGTGTCTGGCAGGAGTCTGAGGCTGACACAGGAATTTTACACAGCCTTAAAATAGCCGGCAATGACTCCATGCCTCCTCAAAAATCGTTTTTTTTCTAAAATACACTCGGCGCTTTTGGACTCCTACGAATTCTCGCTTTACGGCCTTGGAGAGAGAAACAAAAGTGTTCAAATAATGAGTTTGGACTTTTGTTGTTGTTGAAGAAGTGAACTCAACACCTGGCCGCTAACGTGGAGCAAGAAGACCGCAGCTTCTGCTCTAATGACGGAGCGAGTGATGCGGAGCGCTGTGCTGCAATAACAAGATGGCTGGGTGAACTCGCCTCGGGGGGGCACTCCGCGGCTCCGGGCCCCGGGCCAAGCAGAACTTGTGCGCCGGCGCGCAGGCCAGCCGTCCAAACCTCAACGCAGGAATTTGCATGACTCTGCACAGCCGTCCAGACCGGCGCTCACAACCCACCGGGTTTTACAACGCCGTCTGCCTCCTCCTGACCGCCGTGATGCCAGACAGCCAAGCACCTACTCCTGCACTTTTTACAGAGAGTGGAGCCTCCAAGATGGAACTGTAGTAGTCCTTGCATTCCAGACCCAGGGGGATCCGTATCACAGAAGAGGAAAACATACGACAAAAAAAAGAAATACAAGCAGAAATAAAATTTAAAAAACAAAAACACTTTGTGGCGACACATTCTGCTGTCAAAATTAAGGCAAGACGGTAAGAACGTTGCATAAAAACCTAGATGGCCCAAAAATGAGCCGGGACAATAAAATGGCCAACGACCCGTGCTTATTAGAGTTTGTGGTCTTTGATCAACATATCCATACATTTCTTCCCAGATATGATGACTAGACCTCAGAAAAGGTTGTCACTAGTGGAAAGTATTGGAGGTTGATTTGTGTCTTTATTACAAAAACTTTATTTATTTATTTTTTACACTGGATTTATGTAACTGAATTTTTTTTTGTTTGAATTTTGTGACATGAATTTTTTTTTTTTTTACATTAAGACAATTTTATTGAAAAACAAATCAATAATTTAAAATTCAGTGTAAAAAAAATCCCTTTTTTTACACTGAATTTATGTAACTGAATTTGTATTGGGTGACCTGATTTTTTTTACATCAAGACAATTTTATTGAAAAAAATGTCAGTGTTTTAAAATTCAGTGAAAAAAAAATAACACTTTTTAACACTGAATTTATGTAACTGAATTTTTAGCGTTTGAATTGGGGGATCCGTATCACAGAAGAGGAAAACATACGACAAATAAAAGAAATACAAGCAGAAATAAAATTTAAAAAACAAAAACACTTTGTGGCGACACATTCTGCTGTCAAAATTAAGGCAAGATGGTAAGAACGTTGCATAAAAACCTAGATGGACCAAAAATGAGCCGGGACAATAAAATGGCCAACGACCCGTGCATATTAGAGTTTGTGGTCTTTGATCAACATATCCATACATTTCTTCCCAGATATGATGACTAGACCTCAGAAAAGGTTGTCACTAGTGGAAAATATTGGAGGTTAATTTGTGTCTTTATTACAAACGCTTTATTTATTTATTTTTTACACTGGATTTATGTAACTGAATTTTTTGGGTTCAATTTTGTGACCTGAATTTTTTTTTTTTACATTAAGACAATTTTATTGAAAAACAAATCAATAATTTAAAATTCAGTGTAAAAAAAAAATCCCTTTTTTTACACTGAATTTATGTAACTGTTTTTTTTTTTGCATTTTAATTTTGTGACCTGATTTTTTTTTACATCAAGACAATTTTATTGAAAAAAAAAAAATCAATGTTTTAAAATGCAGAGTTAAGAGGAAAATCACTTTTTTTACACTGAATTTTTTGCGTTTTCATTTTGACCTGATTTTTTCTTTTTTACACTGCATTAATGTAAATTAATTTTTTGCGTTTGAATTGTGTGACCTGATTTTTTTTTTTGTTGAAAAAAAAAAAAATCAATATTTTAAAATTCAGTGTAAAAAGAAAAATCCCTTTTTTTTTACACTGAATTCATGAAACTTTATGTTTTTTGCGTTTGAACTGTGTGACTTGAATATTTTTTTTACACTGAATTTATGTAACTGAATTTGTATTGGGTGACCTGATTTTTTTTTTACATCAAGACAATTTTATTGAAAAAAATGTCAGTGTTTTAAAATTCAGTGAAAAAAAACAAACACTTTTTAACACTGAATTTATGTAACTGAATTTTTAGCCTTTGAATTGTGTGACCTGATTTTTTTTTTTTACATCAAGATAATTTTATTGAAAAAAATGTTTCAAAATTCAGTGTAAAAAAACTACTGTTTTTACATTAATTTATAACAGATTTTTTTTTTACACTGAATTTATGTAACTCAATTTTTTGCATTTGAATTTTGTGAACTGAATGTTTTATTTTTACATCAAGACTATTGTATTGAAAAATATGTCAGTGTTTTAAAATTCAGTGTAAAAAAACACTTTTTTTTTTACACTGAATTTATGTAACTGCATTTTTTGCATTTGAATTTTGTGACCTGATTTTTTTTACATCAAGACAATTTTATTGAAAAAAAAAAATCAATGTTTTAAAATGCAAATCACTTTTTTTACACTGAATTTTTTGCGTTTTCATTTTGACCTGAATTTTTTTTAAATACTGAATTTATGTAAATTATTTTTTTTCCGTTTGAATTTGATTTTTTTTTACATCAAGACGATTTTATTGAAAAAAAAGTTTTAAAATTCAGTGTAAAAAAACAAATATTTTTTTTTACACTGAATTGATGTGACTGAATTTTTTGCGTTTGAATTTTGTGACCTGAATTTTTTTTTTACATCAAGACAATATTATTGAAAAACAAATCAATAATTAAATGTTTTACATCAAGACGATTTTATTGAAAAAAAAGTTTTAAAATTCAGTGTAAAAAAAAAAATACTGTTTTTTACACTGAATTGATGTAACTGATTTTTGTGCATTTTAATTTTGTGACCTGATTTTTTTTTACATTAAGACAATTTTATTGAAAAAAAAATCAATGTTTTCAAATGCAGAATTAAGAGAAAAATCACTTTTTTTACACTGAATTTTTTGCGTTTTCATTTTGACCTGAATTTTTTTTTACACTGCATTAATGTAAATAAATTTTTTGCGTTTGAATTGTGTGACCTTTTTTTTTTTGTTGAAAAAAAAAAAATCAATATTTTAAAATTCAGTGTAAAAAGAAAAATCACTTTTTTTTTTACACTGAATTCATGAAACTTTATGTTTTTTGCGTTTGAACTGTGTGACTTGAATTTTTTTTTTTACACTGAATTTATGTAACTGAATTTGTATTGGGTGACCTGATTTTTTTTACATCACGACAATTTTATTGAAAAAAATGTCAGTGTTTAAAAATTCTGTGAAAAAAAAAAACACTTTTTAACACTGAATTTATGTAACTGAATTTTTAGCGTTTGAATTGTGTGACCTGATTTTTTTTTTTACATCAAGATAATTTTATTGAAAAAAATGTTTCAAAATTCAGTGTAAAAAAACTACTTTTTTTTACATTAATTTATAACTGATTTTTTTTTTACACTGAATTTATGTAACTCAATTTTTTGCATTTGAATTTTGTGAACTGAATGTTTTATTTTTTACATCAAGACTATTGTATTGAAAAATATGTCAGTGTTTTAAAATTCAGTGTAAAAAAAAACACTTTTTTTTTTACACTGAATTTATGTAACTACATTTTTTGCATTTTAATTTTGTGACCTGAATGACAATTGTATTGAAAAATATGTCAGTGTTTTAAAATTCAGTGTAAAAAAAAATATCTAATTTTTTACACCAAATTTATGTAACTGATTCTTTTCATTTGAATTTTGTGACCTGATTTTTTTTTAAACACTGAATTTATGTAAATGATTTTTTTTTCGTTTGAATTTGATTTTTTTTTTACATCAAGACGATTTTATTGAAAAAAAAGTTTTAAAATTCAGTGTAAAAAAAACAAATATTTTTTTTTACACTGAATTGATGTGACTGAATTTTTTGCGTTTCAATTTTGTGACCTGAATTTTTTTTTTACATCAAGACAATATTATTGAAAAAAAATAAATGTTTTCAAATGCAGAATTAAGAGAAAAATCACTTTTTTTCACTGAATTTTTTGCGTTTTCATTTTGACCTGAATGTTTCTTTTTTACACTGCATTAATGTACATTAATTTTTTCTCGTTTGAATTGTGTGACCTTATTATTTAAAAAAAAAAAAAAAAAAAAAAAAAAAATCAATATTTTAAAATTCAGTGTAAAAAGAAAAATCACTTTTTTTTACACTGAATTCATGATACTTAATGTTTTTTTGCGTTTGAACTGTGTGACTTGAATATTTTTTTTTTTACACTGAATTTATGTAACTGAATTTGTATTGGGTGACCTGATTTTTTTTACATCAAGACAATTTTATTGAAAAAAATGTCAGTGTTTTAAAATTCAGTGAAAAAAACAAAAAACTTTTTAACACTGAATTTATGTAACTGAATTTTTAGCGTTTGAATTGTGTGACCTGATTTTTTTTTTACATCAAGATAATTTTATTGAAAAAAATGTTTCAAAATTCAGTGTAAAAAAACTACTTTTTTTACATTAATTTATAACTGATTTTTTTTTTACACTGAATTTATGTAACTCAATTTTTTGCATTTGAATTTTGTGAACTGAATGTTTTATTTTTTACATCAAGACTATTGTATTGAAAAATATGTCAGTGTTTTAAAATTCAGTGTAAAAAAAAAAAAATCAGTTGAATTTTTTGCGTTAATCCTTCCTTGAACTCGGGTCTAGTGAGGTACGCCGACTTCGACGCAGGTCAAACTCTGACGTTTGGTACGAGTTCAGAGGCCAGGAAATGTTTGTCGAATTCCAAACTGTACAACCTGAGAGCGTTCGCTGCATAACTGAGACATGCACGTCTGTCTGGAAGCATTTCCAGCCAGCCAGCGAGCCAACGAGCCAGCCAGCGAGCCAAAGAGCGAGCACCCCATGCGGGGTCGACGTGCTGCTCTGGGCCCTGAGTTCTGTAAACCTGGCAGCTTCCAAACATACACAATCCTGCAGCCAAGCGCTGGATTATCTCAAGTGGTTTTCCACATTCACGCACGCACACGCACACGCACACACACACACACACACACACACACACACGGAATAAGTTGAGGATCTCTGCGAGGCCTCAGTGTGTGAGCGTGTGTCCATAGAAGCCAGGGAAGTAATAATAATATAATACAATCTAATAGAACATGATATTAACTCGGGTTGTCAAAAGTATCGACACATTGATACCCGGTCGATAACAAGGGGCAAAAAACAAACAAACATCGATATCGGCGTTTTTCCGTATCGTCGGTACGGAACACTGAACAGCACTTTTGTCCTCGACGTGAAAAAGGAACACCTGGCATGTTTTTTAAGGCTTGCATGGATTTCTTTACTTAAAAAAAAAAAAAGACGCTCAAACCGTTTTGAGGCCGAAAGGGACAAGCAGTAGAAAATGAACAGATGAATCCCAGTTAACGTGAAAGTGGCTGGCCACGCCCCCTTGTGAGTATTCAAATCATATGTAAATGTCTACATTCCCTCTCTGACGAGGACGAGATTCAAAATAGTACTAGACGTAATTTCCTGGATACAAGTCTACCTTTTTCCTACGCTTTGAACCCTGCGGCCTATAAAACGGTGCAGCTAATTTATGGATTTTCCTTCGGAGCAAATAGTTTTCATTAAACACGTGCAGAGACACTTAAATGGTATGTTGTTTGTGCTACGGCGCCACCACAGGCGCAGCTGGGTGAACGCATACAAGTTTTATATTTCCTGTATTTTATATCATCACTTTGAACTGTTTTATATTTAAATTTTTTATCCTGTAAAGCGTCTTTGAGTACTCTGAAAAGCTTTATAGCAAATAAAATGTATTATTATTATTAAGTCCTTATTATGGCGGATTTATGATTTTTCTTCGTCGACGGCCATGAAGCAAATAGTTTTCATTAAAGGCATGCAACAACACTTAAATGGTGTGTTACTGCTTGTGCTGTGGGCGCCATCTTTTGGACAAGTTGGCTGGGTGAACGAATACAAGTGCTTACTGCTGTTTAAAGCTTTTGACCGGAAGTAGAAGTGCCGTCCTGTTTTCTAGCCGTCCGCAGCGTTTCTCATCATATGGATTCTCCATTCATCACTCCAAACAAAGTTTGTAAGTTTTACAATATAACTAAAACAATTCTTACTTACTAAACTGTCCAGTGTGTGATGTCTGTAGGAGTGTTTTTGGACATGTTATCATTATGTAGAGAAGCTAGTGTCGTTAGCAATAGCTAATATGCTAACACGTTTATGAGTATGTGTTAGTATTATTAATTTGCAAAGGCATTCTTTCTGTATTGTTCCAGTTGCACAAATTCCTTAGTAAATTCACCAAAACGTCCCCGTAGAGGGGTTGAGTCTGTTTAGCTAATTGGAGAGCTAGCTTGCACAGCTAGTGGTTCTATGACCATGACTTCTGTTTTGTTTGATCATCCATTTTACTGCCCTGTTACAAACACTGTTTGAGGCTTATGGTCAATACAGGGCAAGCATTTTTTTTTCTTTCTAGAAATGACTGGGTGTGGAATTATATACCAACGCACTTTATAGGCCGGACAACAGAGTAATAAGAAAAAAGTGGTACCACACCAGGAAGAAGAAAGGTGTACACGGCCAAAGCAGACAAGCGGACCCTCGATAAAGCAGTGCTCCCCTCCTTTGAAAAGATAGCATAAATATAATTTGTGTAACTTCGAATGTGTTCATACGGTAGCCTGCTCACAGCCAGATTCCAGTTCCATGTGAAAATGATGGAATGTTTGGTTTGCAATCTTTTAACATTGAAAAATAGTTGCATATTAAAAATGATACGGACAATTTTGACTCTTGTTTGATAACTTAATTTATTATTACAACCCAGGGGAGCTACTTATGGACACAAAGTTGGGTCATTAATTTGCCGCAACCATAAAATGATCACCTAGCTATGAATTAATAGACAAAATATGAATATGATCATCCATCCATCCATCCATCCATACATCTTCTTCCGCTTGTCTGAGGTGGGGTAGCAGGGGCTGCAGCCTAAGCAGGGAAGCCCAGACTTTCCTCTCCCCAGCCACTTGGTCCAGCTCCTCCCGGAGGATACCAAGGCGTTCCAAGGCCAGCCGGGAGACATAGTCTTCCCAACGTGTCCTGGGTCTTCCCCGTGGCCTCCTACAGGTCAACCATGCCCTAAACACCTCCCTAAGGAGGCGTTCGGGTGGCATCCTGAGCAGATGCCCGAACCACCTCATCTGGCTCCTCTCCATGTGGAGGAGCAGCGGCTTTACTTTGAGCTCCTACCGGATGGCAGAGCTTCTCACCCTATCCTCCGCCACACGGCGGAGGAAACTCATTTGGGCCGGTTGGACCCGTGATCTTGTCCTTTCGGTCATAACCCAAAGCTCAGGACCATAGGTGAGGATGGGAACGTAGATTGAACGGTAAACTGAGAGCTTTGCCTTCCGGCTTAGTTCTTTCTTCACCACAACAGATCGATACAACGTCCGCATTACTGAAGACGCCGCACCGATCCGCCTGTCGATCTCACAATCCACAAGACTCCGAGGTACTTTAACTCATCCACTTGGGGCACTCCAAACTTTTACAGGCGAGAACCATGGACTCGGACTTTGAGGGGCTGATTCTCATCCCATTCGCTCCACACTCGGCTGCGAACCGATCCAGTGAGAGCTGAAGATCCTGGCCAGATGAAGCCATCAGGACCACATCATCTGCAAAAAGCAAAGACCTAATCCTGCAGCCACCCAACCAGATCCCCTCAACGCCTTGACTGCGCCTAGAAATTCTGTCCATAAAAGTTATGAACAGAATGGGTGACAAAGGGCAGCCTTGGCAGAGTCCAACCCTCACTGGAAACGGACCAAGTTCTGACACTCATCGTACAGGGAGCGGACCGCCACAATCAGACAGTCCGATACCACATACTCTCTGAGCACTCCCCACAGGACTTCCACGATCGAATGCCCTCTCCAAGTCCACAAAGCACATGTAGACTGGTTGGGAAAACTCCCGTGCCCCCTCAAGGGCCCGGCCGAGAGTATAGAGCTGGTCCACAGTTCCACGACCAGGACGAAAACCACAGCACACATTAAAAGCGTTACTAAAACGGCCTTCTTTCATCTCCGTAATATCGCTAAAATTCGCTCCATTCTGTCCACTAAAGACGCTGAGATCATTATTCATGCGTTTGTTACGTCTCGCCTCGACTACTGTAACGTATTATTTTCGGGTCTCCCCATGTCTAGCATTAAAAGATTACAGTTGGTACAAAATGCGGCTGCTAGACTTTTGACAAGAACTAGAAAGTTTGATCACATTACGCCTGTACTGGCTCACCTGCACTGGCTTCCTGTGCACTTAAGATGTGACTTTAAGGTTTTACTACTTACGTATAAAATACTACACGGTCTAGCTCCATCCTATCTTGCCGATTGTATTGCACCATATGTCCCGGCAAGAAATCTGCGTTCAAAGGACTCCGGCTTGTTAGTGATTCCCAAAGCCCAAAAAAAGTCTGCGGGCTATAGAGCGTTTTCCGTTCGGGCTCCAGTACTCTGGAATGCCCTCCCGGTAACAGTTCGAGATGCTACCTCAGTAGAAGCATTTAAGTCTCACCTTAAAACTCATTCGTATACTCTAGCCTTTAAATAGACTCCCTTTTTAGACCAGTTGATCTGCCGTTTCTTTTCTTTTTCTTCTATGTCCCACTCTCCCTTGTGGAGGGGGTCCGGTCCGATCCGGTGGCCATGTACAGCTTGCCTGTGTATCGGCTGGGGACATCTCTGCGCTGCTGATCCGCCTCCGCTTGGGATGGTTTCCTGCTGGCTCCGCTGTGAACGGGACTCTCGCTGCTGTGTTGGATCCGCTTTGGACTGGTCTCTCGCGACTGTGTTGGATCCATTGTGGATTGAACTTTCACAGTATCATGTTAGACCCGCTCGACATCCATTGCTTTCCTCCTCTCTAAGGTTCTCATAGTCATCATTGTCACTGACGTCCCACTGGGTCATTATTGTCACCGATGTCCCACTGGGTGTGAGTTTTCCTTGCCCTTATGTGGGCCTACCGAGGATGTCGTGGTGGTTTGTGCAGCCCTTTGAGACACTAGTGATTTAGGGCTATATAAGTAAACATTGATTGATTGATTGACTATCGGGCGTAGCCTCCACTCCAGTACACCTGAATAGACCTTACCGGGAAGGCTGAGGAGTGTGAACACACCCTCCGGTTCCCCTTCTTAAAGAGAGGAACCACCACTCCGGTCTGCCAATCTCGAGGTACCGCCCCCGATGTCCACGCGAGGTTGCAAAGTCTTGTCAACCAAGACAGCCTTAAGGAACTCTGGACAGATCTCATCCACACCCGGGGCCTTGCTACCGAGGAGCTTTTTAACTACCTATGCAACCTCAGCACCGGAAACAGGAGAGCCCACCACAGATTCCCCAGGCACTGATTCCTCATAGGAAGATGTGTTGGTGGGATTGAGGAGGTCTTCTAAGTATTCCCTCCACAGATCCACAACATCCGCAGTGGAGGTCAGCAGAACACCATCCTCACCATACACGGTGTTGACACTGCACTGCTTCCCCTTCCTGAGGTGGCGGATGGTCTAGAATCGCTTCGAAGCCGTCCGGAAGTCCCAAACTCCTCCCATGTCAAAGTTTTTTCCCTCCGCGACGACTGAAGCTGCACACCGCTTGGCCTGTCGGTACCTGTCAGCTGCCTACGGAGTTCCTTGAGCCAGAAGGAACCGATAGAACTCTTTCTTCAGCTTGACGGCATCCCTCACCCTCACTAAGATTACCACCACGACAAGCCTTGTGGCCACAGCTCCAATCAGCCGCCTCGACAATAGAAACATGGTCCTCAATGTCCAGTGCTTCCCCCGTGACATGTTCAAAGTTCTTCCGGAGGTGGGAATTAAAATTCTCTCTGACAGGAGACTGTTCCCAGCAGACCCTCACAATGTGTTTGGGCCTCCCAGGTCTGTCCGGCATCCCCCTCCACCATCGCAGCCAACTCACCACCGGGTGGTGATCGGTATTAAGCTCCGCCCCTCTCTTCACCCGAGTGTCCAAAACATGAGACCGCAAACCCGATGACACAACTACAAGGTCGATCATGGAACTGCGGCCTGGGGTGTCCTGGTGCCAAATGCACACATGGACACCCTTTTGTTTGAACATGGTGTTTGTTATGAACAATCTCTGACCAGCACTAAAGTCCGACAACAACTACGTAAAACAATGTAAATAATGAACACTGACATCAAACTGATACATTATTATTCAGTGTCACTCTGTGGCCCTCCATGAAAAGCAGTCGGACACCCCTGCTCTGTAGTCACAAAACAGATGACATCATTCCTGTTGTGTCGCTACATAAAAGCACACACAGTTTTCCAAATGCTTCGCAGCCCCCATTGATGCAGCCTTGAATGGGATTTAGGTCTGGATTCTGGCTGCACTTTCCGGTTCCTTTTTGTAGCTGCTGACGTAAGCTGGGGGTCACTGTCATGCTGGAAAGTGGACTCTTGTGTGCAGGTGGAGCCACGACTGCTGTGGCATTGAGGACACTTGAAAGCCCCGATGGATGGTCCATGGTAGGGTGTCACACACACACACACACACACACACACACACACACACACACACACACACACACACACACACACACACACACACACACACACACACACAACAACAATGTCCCCTTTGTGCAGGGCTGCCAGTGTAGTTGCAGTCTGATGTGTGAAGTCCTGCCAACACACACCACTGTGTTGGCTTACACTTCTTCTAGCAAAACTATCTCTGCTTGTCTTTAATAAGCTTGGCTGTCAGCGCACACACACACACACACACACACACACACACACACACACACACACACACACACACACACACACACACACACACACACGTGCACGCACACACACACTTGATCTTATTAGCACTAATTAGAAGAGCAGGCTTGATGTTGCTAACTACCTGTCTAAGAGACAACTGCTCCGCTCTTTTCTCATCCGGTCTTTCTTTTCTTCCTTGAACAGCACACTTTCTATCAGCTTTCATGCACCTGTGCCACCACCCACACAGTCACCTGGAGCGCCAGGAAACATGCTGTGCACATCAACATCTTTTACCCCCCTGCCTCCCCAAAAAAACACTTTCTTGCACTTGTCCTGTGTTGCCCACTGCATGTAAAGTAAGTATATATATATATGTACTGTATGTATGTGTGTGTGTGTGTCTGCGATAAGGTAGCGACTTGTCCAGGGTGCGCCTTCCGCCCGATTGTAGCTGAGAAGGGCACCAGCGGCCCCCGCGACCCCAAAGGAATAAGCGGTAGGAAATGGATGGATGGATGGTATGTATGTGTGTGTATATATATATATATATATATATATATATATATATATAAATGTATATATATATTTATATATATGTAAATATATATATATACACACATATATATACATACACACGTATATATACACACACAAATATATATATGTGTGTGTGTGTATATATACGTACATGTGTGTACAAATATATATATATATTCGTATATGTGTGTAAATATATATATATATATATATACACACACAAACATATATATACATACACATGTATATATACACACACAAATATATATATGTGTGTGTGTGTATATATACATACACATGTGTGTATAAATATATATATATATAAATATATGTGTATATATACATACACATACATATACACACATTTATACATATATTTATACATACATACATAAATACACACATATATACACACGTGTGTATATATATACAAACACATATATACATACAAGCACACACACACACGCATATATATATATATATATATATATATATATATATATATATATATTTATATACATACATACACACACATACATATACATACATACATACGTAAATACACATATATATCAATCAATCAATCAATCAATCAATCAATCAATGTTTTTTTATATAGCCCTAAATCACAAGTGCCTCAAAGGGCTGCACAAACCACAACGACATCCTCGGTAGGGCCCACATAAGGGCAAGGAAAATCTCACCCCAGTGGGACGTCGACAATGATGACTATGAGAAACCTTGGAGAAGACCGCACATGTGGGAACCCCCCCGGGGGAGGGTGGGGTATATATATATATATGTACATATATATATACACACACACATATACAGACACACACACGTGTATATATACATACGCATATACATTATATATACATACTATATATATATATATATATATATACATATATATATATTATATATAAAGTGCAGCAATACTTGTATCACACAAGATATCACACATGTAAACACTGCAGCAATGCTCATATCAAACATGATATCACACACAATTAAATGCTTTGCAGGACAGCTTGTATTGCACATGATATCACACACACTTAAATAAGCTGCAAAACTGCTTGTATTGCACATTATGCCACACACAATTAAACACACCGCAGGACTGTTTTTATCCCACATGATATGTCACACACAAGTCAACACGCTGCTCGACTACTTTTATCACACTTGGTATCACACACACAAGTCAACACGCTGCAGGACTGCTTGTATTGCACATGATATCACACACACCCAAGTCAACATGCTGCAGGACTGCTTGTATCACACATGATATCACACACACCCAAGTCAACATGCTGCAGGACTGCTTGTATCACACATGATATCACACACACACAAGTCAACATGTTCCAGGACTGCTTGTATCACACATGATATCACACACACACACAAGTCAACACGCCGCAGGACTGCTTATATGACACATATCTCACTCAAGTCAACACGCTGCTCGACTACTTTTATCACACTTGGTATCACACACACAAGTCAACACGCTGCAGGACTGCTTGTATCACACATGATATCACACACACAAGTCAACACGCCGCAGGACAACTTGTATCACACATGATATCCCACATAAATCAACACGCTGCAGGGCTGCTTATATCGCAAATGATATCACACACACACAAGTCAACATGATGCAGGACTGCTTGTATCGCACATGATATCACACACACACACACACACACACACACACACACACACACACACACACACACACACACACACACACACACACCAACATGCTGCAGGACTGCTTGTATCGCACATTTTACATGTAAGCAGATATAATCCAGTACTTGTTTTTTTTAAGATATTGATCTAATTGCAATATTGGATGAAGACACTCCCAATATGTATCATACTTCAGTCTTATATTCATACATACTGTATTAAAAACCAACATTTAAACAAACCAAATACCTTTTAATTTCATTTTGTATCATATTTAAATTGATGATTTTATTATTAGTCAACTTGTCTTGTCAATATGTTGAACTATGATACTATAAACATGAATGTTAAATATATAAAAATAGTTGGTTTGATCAACTAAATAAATGATTAAAATAAAATGTAACTTTTGTCTCATACAGAGAGTACAGTACAGTACAACAGTGCCCCCAGCTGGGCACCAGCATGTATTACAGCATAAATTACTGTACATGCATGTATTACATGCATTACAGCTTGCATTGCAGAATGTACTACAGCATGTATTACATCATGTATTACATGCATTATGTCATGTATTACAGCATTATTACATGCATTACAGAATGTATTACAGCATGAATTACACGCATGTATTACATCATGTATTACAGCATGAATTACATCATTTATTACAGCATGTATTACAGCATGTATTATAGCATGTATTACAGCATGTATTACAGCATGTATTACAGCATGTATTACATGCATTACAGCATGCATCGCAGCATGTATTACAGCATGAATTACATCATGTATTACAGCATGTATTACAGCATGTATTACAGGCATGACATCATGTATTACAGCATGTATTACATGCATTACATTATGTATTACAGCATGTATTACAGCATGTATTACATGCATTACAGCATGCATTGCAGCATGTATTACAGCATGAATTACATCATGTATTACAGCATGTATTACAGCTATGACATCATGTATTACAGCATGTATTACATGCATTACATTATGTATTACAGCATGTATTACAGTATGTATTACAGGTATGACATTGTGTATTACAGCATGTATTACATGCATTACATTATCAATCAATCAATCAATGTTTACTTATATAGCCCTAAATCACTATGTATTACAGCATGTATTACAGCACGCATTACAGCATGCATTGCAGCATGTATTACAGCATGAATTACATCATGTATTACAGCATGTATTACAGGCATGACATCATGTATTACAGCATGTATTACATGCATTACATTATGTATTACAGCATGTATTACAGCATGTATTACATGCATTACAGCATGCATTGCAGCATGTATTACAGCATGAATTACATAATGTATTACAGCATGTATTACAGCATGTATTACAGGTATGACATCATGTATTACAGCATGTATTACAGGCATGACATCATGTATTACAGCATGTATTACCGTATGTATTACAGCATGTATTACAGGTATGACATCATGTATTACAGCATGTATTACAGGCATGACATCATGTATTACAGCATGTATTACCGTATGTATTACAGCATGTATTACAGGTATGACATCATGTATTACAGCAAGCATTACAGGTATGACATCATGTATTACAGGTATGACATCATGTATGACAGCATGTATTACATCATGTATGACATGTATTACAGCATGTATTACAGGCATGACATATATGACAGCATGTATGACATCATGTATTACAGCTTGTATGACATTTATGACATCATGTATTACAGCATGTATGACATCATGTATGACAGCATGTATTACCGCATGTATGACATCATGTATGACAACATGTATGACAGCATGTATTACATCATGTATGACAGCATGTATGACATCATGTATTACCGCATGTATTACAGCATGACATCATGTATTACAGCATGTATTTCCGTATGTATTACAGCATGTATTACAGGTATGACATCATGTATTACAGCATGTATTACAGGTATGACATCATGTATTACAGCATGTATTACAGGCATGACATCATGTATTACAGCATGTATTACCGTATGTATTACAGCATGTATTACAGGCATGACATCATGTATTACAGCATGTACTACAGGCATGACATCATGTATTACAGCATGTATTACAGGCATGACATCATGTATTACAGCATGTATTACCGTATGTATTACAGCATGTATTACAGGTATGACATCATGTATTACAGCATGTATTACAGGCATGACATCATGTATTACAGCATGTATTACCGTATGTATTACAGCATGTATTACAGGTATGACATCATGTATTACAGCAAGCATTACAGGTATGACATCATGTATTACAGGCATGACATCATGTATTACAGCATGTATGACATCATGTATTACAGCATGTATTACAGGCATGACATGTATGACAGCATGTATGACATCATGTATTACAGCTTGTATGACATGTATGATATCATGTATTACAGCATGTATGACATCATGTATGACAGCATGTATTACATCATGTATGACATCATGTATTACCGCATGTATGACATCATGTATGACAGCATGTATTACGGGTATGACATCATGTACGCCATCATGTATAACATCATGTATGACATCATGTATGACATCATGTATTACATCATGTATGACAGCATGTATGACATCATGTATTACCGCATGTATGACATCATGTATGACAGCATGTATTACGGGTATGACATCATGTACGCCATCATGTATGACATCATGTATGACATCATGTATGACATCATGTATGACATCATGTATGACATCATGTATGACATCATGTATGACAGGTAGTAGTAGTAGTATTAGTGTCACTGACCTGCGGCTGCTCTTCTTCCTGGTTGCCTCTTCATCCTCCTTCTGTCTGTCCAGCAGCTTCTCACCTTTCTGCAGCAGCTTGGCTCTCACCAGCTCGCTCGTCTTCTCACCTTCCACCTGCAGGAAGACGGCCATGATGCACCCACACACCCCTCACTCTTCAAGTCTGACTTACCTCACATTCATCCCCCGACGCCTTCTCGTCTCTTTGAAGGAGAAAATATGATCATTATGAATATAAATATATCTCTATAACTATATTGAAAGATCAAAACGCTAACTGTTCAGTCTTCACGGTTTGCTTACTTTTCCAGCACGGGAACAGAACTGAGTCTGGGGTCGTCCTTCAACAGGTCGTGGCTGCTCTTGCTTTTCCCTTTCAGGCTCTGAGCAGAGCAGACACAACATGAGCCGTGTGTGACACAGCGGGGCATCCGTCTGATATCAGCAACAAAATACAAGTATCGAAGGATATCCACTTGAATGGAAAATGTGCCACACAAGCAGTGTGTGTGATATCATGTGCGATACAAGCAGTACGCCAGTGTGTTTACTTGTGTGTGATATCATGTGCGATGCAAGCAGTACGCCAGTGTGTTTACTTGTGTGTGATATCGTGTGCGATACAAGCAGCACGCCAGTGTGTTTACTTGTGTGTGATATCATGTGCGATATAAGCAGCACGCCAGTGTGTTTACTTGTGTGTGATATCATGTGCGATACAAGCAGTACGCCAGTGTGTTTACTTTTGAGTGACATCATGTGCGATACAAGCAGTGCGCCAGTGTGTTTACTTGTGTGTGATATCATGTGTGATACAAGCAGTACGCCAGTGTGTTTACTTTTGAGTGACATCATGTGCGATACAAGCAGTATGCCAGTGTGTTTTTAGTTGTGTGTGATATCATGTGCGATACAAGCAGTACGCCAGTGTGTGTGCTTGTGTGTGATATCATGTGTGATAAAAGCACTCCTGCAGCGTGTTCACTTGTGTGATATCATGTGCGATACAAGAAGTACGCCAGTGTGTTTAGTTGTGTGTGATATCATGTGCGATACAAGCACTCCTGTAGCGTGTTCACTTGTGTGTGATATCATGTGCGATACAAGCAGTCCTGCAGTGTCACTAATTGATAGATGATATCACACACAGTTACAAGGTGAGTGTCTTTTCAGCTCTATTATTGCTCTCGGAGTAATTTCACTGCATCAAACATTTTCTAAGAGTCCAAAGTATGTGTGATTCTCGCTGGCGTCGTATCGGAGTAATATCGATATAGGCCGATTCTGGAGGCTCCGATATTGGAAGTGAGGGAGAAATACCTGACTAACTTGATTGACCATCTCCTCGTCCTCTTCCGCCTCCTCCCCGAACGACAACAGACTGAAGTTCCTACAACAAACAGATGAAGTGAGAGGCCTGGCACTCTCTGCAGTTGAGTACCAAACAGGTGCTCACTTTGTAGCTTTGGACTGAGACTTCTTTCCTTCGTCCTTTTCTTTATCCTTTTTCCCCTTCCTGGTTTCCCGCGGCTCGATGTCGTCAAAAGGAGAATGCAACACCTGGGAGAGGAATGCGGATGTTGATATCACGATGGCGTTGGGGGTCGGGGGTGGTTCTTACCTCTGTGGATCTGATCTTGTGGGGGTTGAGCGGGCGCTCGTTGGCGTCGCACTGCACCTCCGCCAGCCTCAGCAGGTTGTACACCGTGTCTCCCGTCACCTGACGTCGCACATGGAGGGGGTTAGGCTAGGACTTTTTTTTTTTTTTTTTTTTTTGGGACGCACGCGAAGCCTGCCTGCACTCACCTTGCCGAATATGGTGTGTTTGTTGTTGAGCTCGTCGGCGCGGTCCAGCGTGAAGAAGAACTGGCTGCCGTTGTCGTGCGGCCCGCCGTTCGCCATGGCGACCAAACCCCTGCGGTTGAAGCGCAAGCGGGAGTGGAATTCATCCTGAGGGTGGGAGGGGACACAAACGTTACACTCAATGTTTATCAAAAGTGCCACTTTCTCACTTCCCATATCGCGGCCTTGAGTAGTGGCCGATACCGATGTCGATCCAATGCGATATCAGCCCAAGTCATGCATACTTACACTAATTTGCAACAATGCAGGTACAAAAAAACACTAAACGGTCCATTAATAAACGTCTGGAATGGACTCACGTTGTCTTTGAAAAAAATCACAATATTTTGTAGTGGGATACTTGTATCGGAGATTTTAGATGCAAGTTGATATCATCCGATTGTATCAATATCGGGACACTTAAAATATACAGTCAGGATGTCCTGATACAACTTTTTCAATCCCTTTTTTAAATTTCTTTAAAAAGAATAAAAATCATATATTTAAATATATATATATATATATATATATATATATATATATATATATATATATATATATATATACACACACACATATATATAAATATATATACATACAAAAAATTTTTATGTATGTAAATTTAAATAAGAAATGTACGTATGTATATATATACATATACACACACACACACACACACACACACACACACACACACACACACACACACACACACACACACACACACACACACACACAAACACAAACACACACACACACATTTATACATGTATACACACATATATACAGTGGGGCAAAAAAGTATTTAGTCAGCCACCGGATGTGCAATTTCTCCTACAAAACACAACACACAAAATAAACATGTAAAGCTCACTTTATTAAGTTATTCTTCCTTCATGAATCCCTCAAATTCTTATTCTTCAGTGTCCTAATTAAACATGCCACAACAGGTCTCACAACTACGACCTACCTTATTTCCCTAGTAGAAGAAGAAGCGTGCGGTGCATGCTGGGATATATGACTGAGGGAGGCGTGCTAAGTTTAAACTCAAGGCGATCAGTCACACAGTAGAAGACGGGAAAAAGAGCAGCAGCGAGAGAATTTAACATTAACAGCAGCGACTCTGACTCCTTTAATGATGACTCCAACGAGACGGAGCCGGGCATGTTGGATGCCGTATTCGCCCAACTGTTTGATTTGAACACTGAAGAAGAAGAATTTGAGGGATTCATGGATGAGGAATAACTTAATAAAGTGAGCTTTACATGTTTATTTTGTGAGGTGTGTTGTGTGACATTATTGTTTGAGCAACGTTGAGTTATAGATATATTATTGCTTTGCACTATTTCCAGTGTTACTATATTGTGATTGCACTAACGTTTGATTTACCGTGACAGTATCAGACTTTTTTTTTACGTGTTTATTGAATCAGAGAAATTAATAAAACAGCTGTTTATTCATTTTGGGAGTGAACAGAGTTGTCAGAACGCTAGTTTGTAATCTATTAATAAAGTTTGACTGACCTATCTGACTGTTTTGTTGACATTCCCTTTAGCGCAGCATAACTTAACCTAAGCCTCTACTCTGCATCTATTCTATGCGCCTTATATATGAACAAAATATTAAAATAGGCCATTCATTGAAGGTGCGCCTTATAATCCGGTGTGCCTTATGGTGCGGAAAATATGGTATATGTATATATATATATATATAAATGTGTGTGTGTATATATATATATATATATATATATATATATGTATATATATATGTAGGTGTGGGAAAAATCACAAGACTACTTCATACCTACAGAACTGTTTCATGAGGGGTTCTGTAGCTTCATGAAACAGTTCTGTAGAGATGAAGTAGTCTTGTGATTTTTCTCACACATACATATTGCGCTCTACCACGGTATCGAGCACTATTCTCTGGATAATCCAATCAAGACACATACATATATATATATATTCAAAAGTTTGGGGTCACCCAAACAATTTTGTGTTTACCCATGAAAAGTCACACTTATTTACCACCATATGTTGTGGAATGAATAGAAAATAGAGTCAAGACATTGACAAGGTTAGAAATAATGATTTGTATTTGAAATAAGATTTTTTTTTACATCAAACTTTGCTTTCGTCAAAGAATCCTCCATTTGCAGCAATTACACCATTGTAGACCTTTGGCATTCTAGCTGTTAATTTGTTGAGGTATAATCTGGAGAAATTGCACCCCACGCTTCTAGAAGCTGAATAAGAAACTGAATCTGCTCACAGGAGGGTCGGTTTTGTAGCTTCTGTAGAGAGCTAAACTGTTTTCAGATGTGTGAACATGATTGCACAAGGGTTTTCTAATCATCAATTAGCCTTCTGAGCCAATTAGCAAACACATTGTACCATTAGAACACTGGAGTGATAGTTGCTGGAAATGGGCCTCTATACACCTATGTAGATATTGCACCAAAAACCAGACATTTGCAGCTAGAATAGTCATTTACCACATTAGCAATGTATAGAGTGTATTTCTTTAAAGTCAAGACTAGTTTAAAGTTATCATCATTGAAAAGTACAGTGCTTTTCCTTCAAAAATAAGGACATTTCAATGTGACTCCAAACTTTTGAACGGTAGTGTATATATATGTGTACCAAAATATTGGTATCAGGTCAACTGTAATATATACATCAATATAAAACACTTATATCGAGGTACGTTTTTCAGCCATATCACTGTATCAAAGATTTGACATGCAAGTTGATATCACCCGATACTTGTGTTGTGCTAATATTGGACTGATACTCAATATCAATATCAAATAGGAATATATACAAAATAGGAACACCCTGACTGTGAATAAAGGGTGTTCCAATACAGCAATTTCACTTCTGATACAATACGAATATTGGAGCTTTGAAATAGGCTAATACTGATATTGAGCCCATACAATGCCTGCAGGAATGATACAGTACAGTTGTATCATTTTGCAGCATGGAATGCTCTACAAGGTTCCATCAAGTGAAATGAGTCCAGTGAAGGACTGCTCGAGTCGGACATTTCACATGCAAGTCGATACAATCTGATACTTCTTTTTTTGCTGATATCAGACCCAACAGTATCAGGACACGGATGCTATTGATGAGACCAAACAATGTATGCAACACTTGTCAGACCTTGAATGTCCTCCCGTATATGGACTCTCCTCCTGTCCCGGTCCCAGTCGGGTCCCCACCCTGGACGATGAACTCAGGCACCACTCTGTGGAATTTTGTGCCATCATAGTAACCTGAGGACATAATGACAGTACCACACTTGAGGACATAATGACAGTACCACACTTGAGGACATAATGACAGTACCACACTTGACTTGTGCAAGTGTACGCCCTTTGCAGGTTACCATTAGGTCATATATATATATATATATATATATATATACACATATATATATATATATATATATATATATATATATATATATATATATATATATATATATATATATATATATATATATAAATATACACATGCATGAAGTCTTGATTCAGGTGTGTGGGACATGTTGTGTTTACCTTCCAAGCAGAGTTGCACAAAGTTCCTGCAGGCTTTCGGTGTTTCTTTGGACCAGAGCTCGATGTCGATATCACCTGCTGTGGTCTTCAACAACACCTTCAACACACCATCATGTCAATTACTGCACGTTAGCACACACGCACGCACAAATACACAAACAAACACACACACACACATTACCACACACACGCACAAATACACAAACAAACACACACACACACACACATTACCACACACACGCATGAATACACATGAACACACACACACGAGCGCACACACACACATTAACACACACACGCACAAATACACACAAACACAGACACACACACACACACACACACACATGCATGCACAAATACACACTCACACACACACATACAAAAACACACAAATACACACAGACACACAAACACACACAGACACACACGCACTCACAAACACACACATACACACACACAAACACACAAACAGACATACACACACACACACAAACACACAAATACAAACACAGACACAGACACACACACAAAAACACACAGACACACACACACAAACAAACACAGACATAAACAGACACACACACACGCAGACACACAAACACACAGACACACACACACACACATTAACACACACAGACACACATGCACACACACACAAACAAACAAACACAGACACACAAACACAGACACAAAAACACACAAAAACACACACTGACACACAAACAAACACAGACACACACACATTAACACACACACAAATATACACACACAGACACACAAAAACACACAGACACACACACACCCACAAACACACACACACAAACAAACACAGACAAACAGACACACACACACGCAGACACACAAACACACACAAACAAACACACACACACACACACAAAAAAATCACACACAGACACACAAACAAACACAGACACACAAACACACACAAAAACACACAAATACACACACTGACACACAAACAAACACAGACACACAAACAGACACACACACATTAACACACACACACAAATATACACACACAGACACACAAAAACACACACACACACAAACACACAGACACACACGCACACAAACACAGACACACGCAGACACACAAACACACAGACACACACACATTAACACACACAGACACACATGCACACACACACACACACAAACAAACACAGACACACACACATTAATACAGACACACACACACAGACACATTAACACAGACACACACAAACACACACATTAACACAGACACACACAAACACACACACATTAACACAGACACACACACATTAACACACACATTAACACAGACACACACAGGCAGACACAAAGACGCACATTAACACACAGTATTATATAAATATGAGTTGAGTGGAAAGTTCCATGAGTTGCGTGCTGGAAGTGTTAGAAGTGTTAGAATTGCTAGAAGTGAGCGACACTAACCTTTCCATTCGTGGGCGGTTCTTGAATATAAATATTGCTCATTCTTCCGACGAAGAATGTTGCTTTGTCTCGCTGCAAGTGAGGAAGTGATGTTAATATGAAACAGCAGCAAATAATTCTTACTTACTTACTTAGTTAGTTATTTAGTTAGGTAGCTTGTCCACAGACGAAAGTGATCCTCGTCGTGTGCTGCTCTTGTTTACGTCCGTGTGCGAGGGGGGGTCAACAATATAATTGCTGTTACTGTTTTGCTTTTCGAAAATATATGCGCGTATACACTGCTCTATTTTTCCCCAAAAAGATACTAAGCTTTTTATTGATACATATTAAGGTCTCAGTGTGAGTGTTTAACGAGAAATTTGCAACGACAAATCTCTTCTTTCCCCCCTACTGAGGTGAGTTGGTTTTCACCAAGTGCTACTGCGATAATAGTCCCTCAAGAAACATGGAATCATGTGAGAAGATCTGCACCTTCGTGTGCCGAGTCAGCCTGGCCAGATGATGGTTGTACTTCTTCCATCATTTCACGGTCCATCATTTCTAAATATGTTCAATTATTTCACCCAATGCACGGTGAATAATTTCCAAATATGTTCGATTATTTCACCCAATGTACGGTCCATCATCTCTCAACATGTTCGATCATTTCCCCCTCTTCAATATGGCCGATATTAGCGAAAACACACTGCGCATGACAGTTTGCAGCCAGGTGGGGGCGCTGTTATCATTTCACAACAAGATTATTGTTTATTTAAAGGTAAAATTATTTATAAGCTTTATTTTTTTTAGTGTCTTAAGCAGTGTGAAATCAGGTAAGTAGGAAAATTTGGCTTTAAAATTCGTAATTTCAAGCGTTAGTTTTGTTATTTTTTATTTTATTGCAGGGGTGTCAAAATGTATTTTTAAATGCTAAAAAGAGATATTGTATAGATGTAAGGACAAAAAGTTGTGTCCGCTTTGTTGTATTGGTGATGAAGTTTATCATTATTAATTATTTGTTAGAACATTTGAGCTTTTTCTCATGACATTCCTATTTTTTTGTTACTATTTTCAAAATGTTTTTAGATGTTTACTCTTATTTTGTCCCTGTGAGAATAGACTAATGATAATAATTATAAAACAATTTTGTCGCTGCATATCCAAGTGTGTCAAAAATTCTGCCTGTACACAAGTATTAACCTTCCGTTACACATGTAACAGTGTTTATTACCGTTGTTCTACTTTTTCAAATGAATACATTCATACTTTTATTTTGTCTTTTTTATTTCGATGATATTTTAAATCAGGAGCGTCTTAATTTTTCCCGCCAATAGTGAACAGTCTGATATAAGGGGGCCATTTTGGTTGATTTCTTTTTTTTTATTTAAAAAAAAAAAAAAAAAGCAGCTAAAAACAGAAAATATAATATTAAAATAATAATAATAATAATGATAAAAATATATTAATAAAAAAAAAAATATATATATATATATATGTGTGTGTGTGTGTGTGTATATATATATATATATATATGTACGTATGTATATGAAGTGGGATAGCTCAGTTAGTAGAGCGGCCGTGCCAGCAACTTGAGGATTCCAGGTTTGATTCCCGCTTTCGCCATCCTGGTCACTGCCGTTGTGTCCTTGGGCAAGACACTTTGCCCACCTTCTCCCAGTGCTACCCACACTGGATTAAATGTAACTTAGATATTGGGTTTCACTATGTAATATAAATATAATTCACTTCATATATGTGTGTATATATTAATTATTTTTTTTAAACACCAATCTTTTTGTTATAGGTGACTAATTATATTATTATCAATTATTAGTTTTTATTTTATTTTTTGTCATTACATTCCGATAGTTTGCCTTTTATTTTTCTACATTTCAGGTCCTGTTTTTTTTATTATTATTTTGATTTATATTTATTGTTTTGATTGGGTTAACCCTTTCAAAATAGTTTTTAATTATATTTATTTTTATAATGTTTTCATATTGGTTTTATTTTCTATTCAGTCATTGGTGGAGCGAATGATACTATTTGAATATTGTCTTTAATATTGTTGTGCAGCACTTTGGACACTTTTATGTTGTTTAAATGTGTTATACAAATAAAGTGGATTAAATTGGATTGAATATGCTGAGGGCCAACAAAACTCGGTCTGCAGGCCGCAAATGGCCCCCTGGGCCGCACTTTGCCCATCCCTAATTTTTAACGGCACAACTGCATTAAAAACTACACCAAAGCAAACACAAGCACTGTTCTCCTCCTCAATAATAAAAAAATATACATTTCAATTTGCAACTTATTTTTATGGACTTGCCTCTTTGTGATGTTAAGTTCCTGTTCTAAGCTTTTATACCAAGGGTGTCCAAAGTGCGGCCCACAGGTCATTTTTTAACGGCCCCACAACACATTCTAAAAATACGATACAAAACAAAACAAAGAAACGTGGTATAAAAGAGCAAACAGGTGAAATGTAACAATAAATTGTTGCAATGTTTAGTCTAATATTACATGCAGGCTGTTTGTTTAAAACATAATAATGAATCAAAATCAACATCATTATGAATTATTGGCTCCAATTATGTCACATTAAATATTCCACTTTGAGATATTCTTTGGGGAAAATGTTGCATATTTTGTGTTTGACATATAAACAACTGAGCCTAAAACAAACAAACAAAAAACATGAACAACAATCAAACTTATATGATAAAGGATAAATCTGAAGCTGATCTCGAGATTATTGTGTTAAAAGTAAACATAAAAAAATATATATAATTTATTTTTTAACACTTTGCTGAGTGGAACCCTTTTCGATCCTCAATAATTTTAGTGGGATTTTTTTTTTGTATGTGTCATTGCTCAAAAAATGTCAATGTTGTTATGAGTTATTAACCTTTTTAAGGGTCTAATTATTTTACAATATCAAACATTCCACTCTAAAATTTAATTGGGGGAAAATATTGCGCATTAGGTGATTTTTTTCCATAAAAAAACCTGGGTTCTTCTTTGACAAATAGGGCATATAACTTAAATGTTTAAAACGTTTTTTTTTTTGATAGGTAGACCTAATGTTGATCGAGAGACTTAAACTTTGAATAATAATAATAATAATAATACTAAATAATGATAATTTTTAAACATTTTTTTTTTTTTATCAAAACCCTTTGGCTTTACCGGGATCAAGCCTGAGTGGAGGCCTGAATGTATACTTTTTTATACATTTGTTGTATTGGTTTTTAAATTAAAAAATATCAAATTGGACCCCGCTCGGTTTGATTTTTCAGTGCGTGGCCCTCAGTGGAAAAAGTTTGGACACCCCTGTGTTATACAGTATATGCCTTGAGCTCTTAGCGCCTTCAAAATAAGAGCTCAAGGCATATAGTGTATAACAGCTTATAAAAGGAACTTAACATAAAAAAGGTGAAAGTCCATAAAAATAGGTTACAAATTAAAATAAAATATTCAAAAAACATTAAATTTCAATATTTTAAAAAGCTCTTGTCATTTCCCATTTCACTTCCGGCAACAGTGCGCTGACAGGAAGTGCCGCAATTCTGCGCCGGACAGGGCGGAAACGGCGTAACAATGGCGGCAGCTGAAAACAATGTGGAACTTAAACGAAAAGCCGATGAAACTCGGGCCGAAGACGGAGAAGTGGAGGACTGGGTCGGGCCAATGCCGAATGAAGCTACCAAGACCAAGAAAAGAAAAGGTCTGTGTGTTTATTCCCCTCCGAGGTGACACAGTACAGCAGTCAACAGTCTGACTGCAGCAGCCCGACATTATGTGCCTAAAGTGGCCTTTTCTAACTTTACTGACGTCTGGACTATTCTCTGTTTGCCTGATAAGTAAACAAAGTATACCACGTGTTTAGTCTGGCCTTTTTACAGTATTCGGCTCACAGCATATTTATAAAATAGCCACAATTTTTGCAAACGAGCTACAATTGCCGTCAGACTGTATAATGCATAATATGCTCCTTTTGACTGTACATGTATAATGTATTTATATTAGTCACATGTGAATAATGCTGTATAATAGACTGTATTTATATTAGTCACATGTGAATAATGCTGTATGATAGACTGTATTTATATTAGTCACATGTGAATAATACTGTATTTATATTATTCACATGTGAATAATGCTTTATAATGGACTGCATTTACATTATTCATACGTGAATAATGCTGTATAATAGACTGTATTTCTGTTATTTACATGTGAATAATGCTGTATAATAGACTGTATTTTTATTATTCACATGTGAATAATGCTGTATAATAGATTGTATTTACATTATTCATATGTGAATAATACTGAATAATAGTGTATTTATATTATTCACATGTGAATAATGCTGTATAATAGATTATTTATATTATTCACATGTGAATAATGCTGTATAATAGATTGTATTTACATTATTCATATGTGAATAATGCTGTATAATAGACTGTATTTATGTTGTTTACATGTGAATAATGCTGTATAATAGACTGTATTTACATTATTCATATGTGAATAACGCTGTATAATAGAATGTATTTATATTATTCACATGTGAATAATGCTGTATAATAGACTATTTATGTCATTCACATGTGAATATTACTGTATAACAGAATGTATTTATGTTATTCACATGTGAATAATGCTGTATAATAGACTATTTATGTTATTCACATGTGAATAATGCTGTATAATAGACTATTTATATTATTCACATGTGTATAATGTTGTATAATAGATTGTATTTATGTTATTCACATGTGAATAATAATGTATAATAGGCTGTATTTGTAATATTCACATGTGAATAATGCTGTATAATAGACTGTATTTATGTTATTCACATGTGAATAATGCTGTATAATAGACTGCATCTATGTTATTCACATGTAAATAATGCTGTATAATAGACTGTATTTATGTTATTTGCATGTGAATAATGCCGTATAATAGACTGTATTTATGTTATTCACATGTGAATAATGCTGAATAATAGAAGGTATTCATGTTATTCACATGTGAATAATACCCAAGTGTTTATTGTTTATTGTGAGCGAACTGTGGCGCTGAATTTCCCCCAGGGATTAATAAAGTACTTTCTATTCCATTCTATTGTCCCCCCCAGTGCTAGAATATGAACGCGTGTACTTGGACAACCTGCCTTCAGCTGCTATGTACGAGAAGAGTTACATGCACAGAGATGTCATCACTCACATTGTTTGTTCCAAGTAAGTCCTTCCCACTCTCTTCAATCACCAGAAAACTTGATTGGTGATCGTGATCAATGCTTTTTGTGTACAAACCCCCAAAAGCAGGGAAGTTGTCATGTTGTGGAAATGGTAAATAAAGTTAAAGTTAAAGTATCAATGATTGTCACACACACACTAGGTGTGGTGAAATTCGTCCTCTGCATTTGACCCATCACCCTTGATCACCCCCTGGGAAGTGAGGGGAGCAGTGGGGAGCAGTGGGCAGCAGCGGTGCCGCGCCCGGGAATCATTTATAGTGATTTAACCCCAATTCCAACCCTTGATGCTGAGTGCCAAGCAGGGAGGCAATGGGTCCAGTTTTTATAGTCTTCGGTATGACTCGGCCGGGATTTGAACTCACAACCTACCGATCTCAGAGAATACAATGATTTGCAAATCCTTTTCAACTTATATTCAATTGAATAGACTGCAAAGACAATATATTTAATGTTGGAACTGGTCAACTTTGTTATTTTTTGCAAATATTAGCTCATTTGGAATTTGATGCTTGCAACATGTTGCAACAGAGCTGGCACAAGTGGCAAAAAAGAGTGAGAAAGTTGAGGAATGCTCGGCAACTTATTTGGAACATCCCACAGGTGAACAGGCTAATTGGGAACAGGTGGGTGCCATGATTGGCTATAAAAGCTGCTTCCATGAAATGCTCACTCATTCACAAACAAGGACGGGGCGAGGGTCACCACTTTGTCATCAAATGTCTGAGCAAATTGTTTAAGAACAACATTTCTTAACCAGCTATTGCAAAGAATTTAGGGATCTCACCATCTACGGTCTGTAATATTATCAAAAGGTTCAGAGAATCTGGAGAAATCACTGCACGTAAGCGATGATATTACGGGCTTTCGATCCTTCAGGCGGTACGGCATCAAAAAGCGACATCAGTGTGTAAAGGATATCACCACATGGGCTTAGGGAACACTTCAGAAAACCACTGTCAGTAACTACAGTTGGTCACTACATCTGTAAGTGCAAGTTAAAACTCTACTATACAAAGCCAAAGCCATTTATCAACAACACCCAGAAACGCTTCACTGGGCCCGAGCTCATCTAAGATGGACTGATGCAAAGGGGAAACGTGTTCTGTGGTCTGACGAGTCCACATTTCAAATTATTTTTGGAAACTGTGGACGTCGTGAAAGAAGAAAATAATCATTCGGATTGTTCTCGGCGGTAAAGTGTTAAAGTCAGCATGTGTGATGGTATGGGGGTGTATTAGTGGCCAATGCATGGGGAACTTACACATCTGAGAAGGCACCATTAATGCTGAAAGGTACATACAGCGGGCTTCACGGTGGAAGAAGGGGTTAGTGCATCTGCCTCACAATACAAAGTTCCTGCAGTCCTGGGTTCAAATCCAGGCTCGGGATCTTTCTGTGTGGAGTTTGCATGTCCTCCCCGTGAATGCGTGGGTTCCCTCCGGGTACTCCGGCTTCCTCCCACTTCCAAAGACATGCACCTGGGGATAGGTTGATTGGCAACACTAAATGGTCCCTAGTGTGTGAATGTTGTCTGTCTATCTGTGTTGGCCCTGCAATGAGGTGGCGACTTGTCCAGGGTGTACCCTGCCTTCCGCCCGATTGTAGCTGAGATAGGCGCCAGCGCCCCCCGCGACCCAGAAAGGGAATAAGCGGTAGAAAATGGATGGATGGATGGTACATACAGCTTTTGGAGCAACATATGTTGTTATCATGGACGCCCCCTGCTTATTTCAGCAAGACAATGCCAAGCCACGTGTTACAACAGCGTGGCTTCGTAGTAAAAGAGTGCGGGTACTAGACTGGCCTGCCTGTATTCCAGACCTAGTGCAATATGAAGGCTAAAATATGAGACAGAAGACTGTTGAATGGGAAAGAATTCCACTTCAAAAATGTGTCTCCTCAGTTCCCAAACCTTTACTGAGTGTTGTTCACAGGAAAGGTCATGTAACACACTGGTAAAAATGCCTTTTTTGCAATGTCTTGCTGCCATTACATTCTAAGTTCATGATTATTTGCATGAAAAATATTTAGTTTGTCAGTGTGAAGATGAAATAAATATCTTGTCTTTGCAGTCTATTCAATTGAATATAAGTTGGAACGGATTTGTTGTATTATCTTAATATTTACCTTTTACACAAGGTGACAACTTCACTGCTTTTGTAAAATGACAAACATCGTCACCGATTATCGGCCGACGCCTCGCATATTTCCACCCGTCACTCGCCTAAAAAGCCAAACAAAAGCAGCCATGAGAGGATGAAGAGCAGTACTGATCTCCCCAGGACAGACTTCATCATCACGGCCAGCCAGGACGGACACGTCAAGTTTTGGAAGAAGAACGAGAGTGAGGGAATCGAGTTTGTCAAGCACTTCCGGAGCCATCTTGGTAGGCTTTGTCTTTTGTCTTTTTAGGGTTCCGTCGTTAACCTCAAAACTTGTTGTTGTTGTTTTGTGGCAGGCGTGATCGAGAGCATCGCGGTGAGCGCGGAGGGCGCCCTCTTCTGCTCTGTGGGCGACGACCAGGCCATGAAAGTGTTTGACGTGGTCAACTTCGACATGATCAACATGCTGAAGTTGGGGTGAGTTTGGCGGCTCAGTGGTATAAAATACTCCTGGATGTTGCCATGACGTCGGCAGGAAGCACGCGCTTGTCGGGAGAAGGTGTTCAAAAGTGAGGGCTTTCCAACTCTTCGTACGCCATAAGCGAAAGTGAAAGTTAAAGGTCCAGGTGGCTGCAGGGTAATATGAAAATGATCGATCCGATTCCTGGGGTAGAGATTAGATTCCGAATCGATTCTGACTTCAAAACTTCCTTGAATTTAAAACAACTCCTCACTCAAAGACATGTGGTAAATTTAGGCCTGCGCTTATAAATTTGAGTGTGATGTAAGGATACCATCATGAAAAGGCGTGGCGCAGTGGGGGAGTGGCCGTGCGCAACCCGAGGGTACCTGGTTCAATCCCCACCTAGTACCAACCTTGTCACGTCCGTTGTGTCCTGAGCAAGACACTTCACCCTTGCTCCTGATTGGCGCCTTGCATGGCAGCTCCCTCCATCAGTGTGTGAATGGGTAAATGTGGAAGTAGTGTCAAAGCGCTTTGAGTACCTTGAAAGGTAGAAAAGCGCTTTACAAGTACAACCCATTTAGAAGCACATTTAATTAAAAAAAAAATTGTATTATGGTCTTACCTTTACTTATAAATGAAGTCCGTGCGCAGCTCCTTCTGATCAAAAGCATCGATAACTTGTTTATAGAAGTCTTCCTTATCTTTCTTCAGTTTTAAAAGTCTCTCTGTCTCGATGGAGATCTTCCTTCATTACCTCTTGCTTCGATTGAAAGTCCAGTTCAGAAAACAGTTTTCTTTTAGATGTGTAATCCTCCATGTTAAAAGTGCAAGCGAGAGGAAAAAATAAACGATCGCTGCTCACTCTTGCTGCTTGTTGTCACTTCTCCTGCAGCCGAGTAGTCGCAAGAAGGATCACTAGCGCCCTCTACCACCAGGAGGCGGGAGTCATTTAATGACTCATATTTGACACACACAGCTACGGTATATTAATAAAACATAGCTGCTTACTGTTCTTTTTAGCATATTCAATAGCTTGGACCTTAAATCCTACTGAATATCTCTTAATCTTCTTCCCTTTATGTGATTTAAAATGATTGAAATCAGCCTCCTCCATTTTGAAAATGATGACAGGTGAAGTGTCACTCGTGACGTGACGAGTTTGACCCGGCGGAAATTCTAGGCATATGCTAATTATTTGGCAAAACGAGTTTGAGGGCTTCACGGTGGCAGAGGGGTTAGTGCGTCTGCCTCACAATATGAAGGTCCTGCAGTCCTGGGTTCAATTCCAGGCTGAGGATCTTTCTGTGTGGAGTTTGCATGTTCTCCCCGTGAATGCGTGGGTTCCCTCTGGGTACTCCGGCTTCCTCCCACTTCCAAAGACATGCACCTGGGGATAGGTTGATTGGCAACACTAAATTGGCCCTAGTGTGTGAATGTGAGTGTGAATGTTGTCTATCTGTGTTGGCCCTGCGATGAGATGGCGACTTGTCCAGGGTGTACCCCGCCTTCCGCCCGATTGTAGCTGAGATAGGCGCCAGCGCCCCCCGCGACCCCGAAAGGGAATAAGCGGTAGAAAATGGATGGATGGAACGAGTTTGACCCGGCGCCATGTCCATTAAAAAAGGGGGGGCAGGGACCTGTATTTTTTAGAGGTGGTGGTGTAGTACTGAATATGATTCATTAGTATGGCGGTACTATACTAGTACCTATGTACCGTTCAAGGCTAGTGGATACACCTAAATATATCAGAGGAGGACCCACATATAATAGTTAAAATAATCATGTTTTTCTCATTTTCAAGCGTCCACTAAAACATTCCATTTGCGTTGGGTCCCTAATTTGTGTGTAGCTTCCACCCCGGGCAGAGCGAGTGGATCTACAATCCCGGCGACGCCATTTCCACGGTGGCCTGCTCGGAAAAAACCACGGGAAAGATCTCCGTCTACGACGGGCGGGGCAGCGGTGAGCCCCTCCACGTCTTCGCCAAGATGCACTCCTCGCCGCTGTCCCAGATCCGCCTCAATGCCAAATTCCGGGTGGTGGTCTCTGCCGACAAAGCGGGGATGCTGGAATACTGGACCGGTCTGCCCAACGAGTTCAAGTTCCCCAAATACGTGCAGTGGGAGTACAAGACGGACACGGACCTGTACGAGTTTGCCAAGAACAAAACCTACCCCACCAGTCTGGTCTTCTCCCCCGACGGGAAGAAGATGGCCACTATGGCGTCTGACCGGAAGGTCCGAATGTTCCGCTTCTTCACGGGAAAACTGATGAGAGTTTTTGATGAGTCATTAACCGTGAGTATTATTGCAACATTTATATAATGTACACATAATATGAAGTAACACCTTCATCACAATGTGTAATATGTACAATATACACACTGCAAGTATATATATATATATATATATATATATATATATATATATATATATATATATATATATATATATATATATATATATATATATATATATATATATATATATATATATATATATATATATATATATATATATATATATATATATATATATTAGGGGTGTAACGGTACGTGTATTTGTATTGAACCGTTTCGGTACAGGGGTTTCGGTTCGGCACGCAGGCGTACCGGACGAGTTTGAAAGTCTTCACAAGCTGCTCTGCTTCTGCCTCTGTCTGAACAGTGAGCACCCAGCATTGTCCCGCCCACACAACCATCTGATTGGTGCCATACAAAGCCAATCAGCAGGGCGTATTCAGAACGCATGGAGTCACTGCTTCAGTCGAGCAGATATGAGTTTAGCAGGGGAGCAGCGGACAACGTACGCTCCCCAAATTATAAACAACACTTCCAAGTCAACTTGGAAGTTGTGTATCGGCTGGGGACATCTCTGCGCTGCTGATCCGCCTCCGCTCGGGATGGTTTCCTGCTGGCTCCGCTGTGAACGGGACTCTCGCTGCTGTGTTGGATCCGCTTTGGACTGGACTCTCGCGACTGTGTTGGATCCATTATGGATTGAACTTTCACAGTATCATGTTGGACCCGCTCGACATCCATTTCTTTCCTCCTCTCCAAGGTTCTCATAGTCATCATTGTCACCGACGTCCCACTGGGTGTGAGTTTTCCTTGCCCTTATGTGGGCCTACCGAGGATGTCGTAGTGGTTTGTGCAGCCCTTTGAGACACTAGTGATTTAGGGCTATATAAGTAAACATTGATTGATTGATTGATTGAACTACTTTCTAAACATCAATGTGAGCCCGTTGACTTTCTAAAAACTTAAACTGCAGCTCAGCTCACTCGCAGTTCTGGCTTGTGGTGAATGCTAGTTAGCTTTTTGCGTAACGTTAGCTCATTTTGCTGTGTGTGTGTGTGTGTGTGTGTGCGTGTGTGTGTGTTAGGGGCAGCAAAGCCCTGTCTGTCTGTTATTTCATTGAACTCCATGGTCTTCAGGGATGAATAGTCTCTCCTGTTGCTTTTGTACTATTTTTTCTTTCAGCTATAGTTACATGAATCATTAGTAACGTAGCAGCCTAGTTTTGAATGGCAGGGTCCCTGCTATCACATTTTGATAAAAATATAACATTTACATAATAAAAGTCAACTACAGGCTTCCCAAATGCTGTAATAAATTAAGCCGGATGAGTTGACTTGAAACTGTTTAATGTTGCACTTTTTATATGTAGAAGAAAGGTTTTTTCATTTGATTTAATCAAAGCAACAACTTGAGGCAGTTTAATGTGGATTAACGTGGGCAGGATTATTATAGTGTTCCCCATGTTAAAAGGATAAAGCCATTGTTTACAAAATTGGTAAATAAATAACCAAAACATTTATATTTTGTTGTTTTCTTACTGTACCGAAAATTAACCGAACCGTGACCTCTAAACCAAGGTACGTTCCGAACCGAAATTTTTGTGTACCGTTACACTCCTAATATATATATATATATATATATATATGATGTAACAAACACCTTCATAACAATATGTAATATATACAATGTACACACTGCAAGTATATATATATGTATGTGTATATATATCCTTCCATCCATTTTCTACCGCTTATATATATATATGATTTAGTAATAAGTTTTAATATACACACTACAAGTGTGTATACACATATATATATATATATATAGGTAGCGACTTGTCCAGGGTATAACCCGCCTTCCGCCTGATTGTAGCTGATAGGCACCAGCGCCCCCCGCGACCCTAAAGGGAATAAGCAGTAGAAAATGGATGGAATGTATATATATATATATATATATATATAGTTATCATTTGTGTATATGTTGTATCTGCTGATGTAGTTCTGTCGTAGTTTTCAAGTGAAACAAAGCTGATGTCTACAATACACACGGCAAAGATGTTTGGATCCGTGGTTTCATCCCACTCACCTTCCCCAGATGTTCACAGAGCTGCAGCAGATGAGGCAGCAGCTGCCCGACATGGAGTTCGGGAGGCGCATGGCGGTGGAGCGAGAACTGGAGAAGGTGGACGGGATCCGTCTGACCAACATCATCTTTGACGAGACGGGCCACTTCGTCCTGTACGGCACCATGCTGGGCATCAAGGTCATCAATGTGGAGACCAACAGGTGCGCCCGCCTCTTCAGCCCAAAAACAAACAGCACACCAAATATCTTACCTCATATATATTTGTTTCTAGATGCGTGCGGATCCTGGGGAAGCTGGAGAACATCCGCGTGATCCAGCTGAGTCTCTTCCAGGGCGTGGCCAAGGCCATGCAAGTGGCGCCCACCGTGGAGATGAAGGCGTCGGATAATCCCGCCCTGCAGAACACAGAGCCGGACCCCACCGTCTTCTGCACCGCCTTCAAGAAGAACCGCTTCTATATGGTGAGGCTTGCGCAACATCATCATTTTTTTTAACAAAAAAACCCCCAAATGGTAGTAGTATTGTGCATTTGAAATAAATACACTGTAGTACCACTAGGTGTCAGTAGAGCACATAGCTACACAGCACATGGTGAGGTAGAAAAAGCTATAGACATGTTCTAAAGGTACCACATACTTGCCAACCCTCCCGGATTTTACGGCAGACTCCCGAAATTCAGCGCCTCTCCCGAAAACCTCCCGGGACAAATTTTCTCCCGAAAATCTCCGGGAATTCAGGCGGAGCTGGAGGCCACGCCCCCTCCAGCTCCATGCGGACTCGAGTGAGGACAGCCTGCTTTCACGTCTGCTTTCCCACAATGTAAACAATGTGTCTGCCCAATGACGTTATAACTGTAGAATGATCGAGGGCGAAATCTTGGTTTCTTATGTGGGTTTATTGTTGGGCAGTCTCATTAACGTCCTCCCAGCGTGGTAACACACAACAACAGCAGTCCTGTTTTCGTCTACTGTAAAGCAGTTCGTCGGCCGTAAACAGCAATGTTGTGACACTCTTAAACAGGACAATACTGCCATCTACTGTACATGCATATGGTCAGAAAAAAAGGTGACAGAGAGTAGAACATGGACAATTCAACCCTTAACTCAACAATAATTAGATGAGTGTTATGTGTGTGTATATGCGTAAATAAATGAACACTGAAATTCAAGTATTTATTTTAGTCATATATATATATATATATATATATAGCTAGAATTCACTGAAAGTCAAGTATTTCTTATATATATATATATGAAATATTTGACTTGCTGAATTGTAGCTGTAAATATACTCCTCCCCTCTTAACCACGCCCCCATCATCTTTAGCATCTTTGTTTTCTACCTGTCAACTGTCAGTTTAGCATCTTTGTTTTCTACCTGTCAACTGTCAGTTTAGCATCTTTGTTTTCTACCTGTCAACTGTCAGTTTAGGCTCCTCATCACCACTTCAATATGGCGGCCGAACTTCTCGCGTCACAATAGCCAATGCTGCGTCTACTTATAACATGTCACCTTTTTTTTTTACCTTTTCAAAGTTCTCAAAGAGGGAACCGGAGGACACGAAGAGCGCCGACTCGGACCGAGACATCTTCAACGAGAAGCCCTCCAAGGAGGAGGTGATGGCCGCCACGCAGGCCGAGGGCCCCAAGAGGGTGTCGGACAGCGCCATCATCCACACCACCATGGGTGACATCCACATCAAGCTGTTCCCCGTGGAGTGGGTGACACCATTCACTTGGCCACGCCCACTTTGAAGCGCTCTCTGACACGTTCTGCTGACAGGTGCCCGAAGACGGTGGAGAACTTCTGCGTCCACAGCAGGAACAGCTACTTCAACGGACACATCTTCCACAGAGTCATCAAGGTGCGTGCCCACTCTCTCAATCCTTCAAATTTCATTTATTTTCATACATAAAAAGAAATGCAATGCAAAATGCTTTCCTAAGTTAAAAACAATTCCCCCATGACCCAGATCTCACAAACACACACACACACTAGGATTGATACTAATATTTTGAAACCGGTACCAAAATAGAAGTAGTAAAGCATGTTTAGCTATTCCTCGTCCTCCGGTGATAATGTTACTTGTAAGAAACTTTATTTATCTGCTTATTTTCCATTGCAACATGTTCTATCTACACTTCTGTTCAAATGTAATAATCACTTATTCTTCTCTTCTTTGATACTTGACATTAGTTTTGGATGATACCACACATTTAGGTATCGATCCGATACCAAGTAGTTATAGGATCATACATTGGTCATATTCAAAGTCCTCATGTGTCCAGGGACCTATTTACTGACTTTATTAACATAATATGAATTTTAAAAAAAGGAAAGCCCCCTGCTGCCCCAAAAGGGAATAAGCGGTAAAAAAAATGGATGGATAGAAGGAAAAAAAGATTTTATGTCGATAAAAAAATATCAATGTAATCATAGTAGTATCGACTTGGTATCATTGCAGTGGATGTCCGGTGTAGATCCACCCATGGCGTTTGTTTACATTGTTACGCCGGTAAGCTATACATTTGTTTTGGATGATACCACACATTTAGGTATCGATCCGATACCAAGTAGTTACAGGATCATATTCAAAGTCCTCATGTGTCCAGGGACATATTTACTGACTTTATAAACATAGTATGAATTTTTTTCAAAAAGGAAAAAATATCAATGTAATCATAGTAGTATCGACTAGATACGCTCTTGTACTTGGTATCATTAAAGTGGATGTCAGGTGTAGATGCACCCATGGCATTTGTTTACATCTTGAGCTATTGTATCCGACTACGGTGTGTAGTAAAGCATGTTTAGCTATTGCTCGTCCTCCAGTGATAATGGTACTTGTAGGAAACATACTTTATTTGTCGCCATGGAGACTAGGATGAGTGATTTAGAAGTAGCTAAAACAGTCTTAAAGCAGCTCTTCCTGAGGGTGTTTCAGTGTTATAACTTCACATTTTATCTATACTTTTTACACCAAAATGCGTCCGTTCTCCCTTTTCTGTCTACACACTTGTGTCTGCTTGTAAGTACTCTGTGTGTGCTCGTAAAACCAGCAATGTCACAAAGTGACTACGTGCCCTCATACCTGGGAACCGGTACTTTTCAAACAGTTTTGTATCATTAGTACCGCGATGCCGTATTAGTACTTGTACACCGTACAACCTTAACATACACATGTCAGGTTCAAAGAGCGAACTAACTATTAAACAAGACAAGAAGCAAGGAATCCAACAGAGACAAGATTCAGTTTAGCTCATGAGGAGAGCGCGTGGACCTGCCCCCTCGTACAGTGTCACCACGCCTCTTCCTTTTTTGGGCAATCCCTGATTACATAGCTGCAGCTGCTTCTAAGGGGAGGGGGTCATAAACAGCTGCACCAGAGATCTTAAAACTGGCGTAATGTGAGCCCGCCTTCTTATCTTGGTCAGGACATGTGTTGCTGAATTGTGGAGTACTTGCAAAGGTGCAATAACCTTTTTAGGAAGAGCAGAAAGCAGGCGTTACAATCATCTTTGTCATTAAAACATGCAACGTCTCGTTAATGGCACGCAGGGCTTCATGATCCAGACCGGGGACCCCACGGGCACCGGCATGGGCGGCGAGAGCATCTGGAGCGGCGAGTTCGAGGACGAGTTCCACGCCACCCTGAGACACGATCGGCCCTACACGCTCAGCATGGCCAACGCGGGCCCCGCCTCCAACGGATCACAGTTCTTCATCACCGTCGTGCCCACGGTGAGTCCAAACCACGCTCGCCGCCGTCCGCCATGCTGGAGTTTAACCTCATGGCGCCATGTGTCGCCCCCCTCCCCCTCCCACAGCCTTGGCTGGACAACAAGCACACAGTGTTTGGGAGGTGCATCAAAGGGATGGAGGTGGTCCAGAGGATCTCCAACATCAAAGTTCACCCCAAAACGGACAAACCGTACGAGGACATCAGCATCATCAACATCACCATCAAGTGATTTTTTTACACAACTATTAAACGCCGCGTTCAAGTGTCGCCAGTAATGCTCCGTCTTTGACATAACTACGTAAGACACGGACACATTTGCAAAAAAAAAGTGAGTCAAAGAAAAGACAAGCACAAAAGCAAAATGTTCAGGACAAACTAGGAATATGGAGTCCTTGCTGTTGGTTTGTCGGCAAAATAAACAAAACACGGGTGGATTTCCAATGCAAGGTCCAAAATAAGATCAACAACACCCGGTTAAGCTTTGGGATCATTTGTAGTACCACATGGTCACATTTCTCTATGTGTGCTTGCTAGCTAGGGAGGAGTACCAAGTCCTGTCGGTACTACCGGGTACTGATTCATGAAAAATCTAACTTTTTGACACCTTTGTTGCATGTGACGTCACATCCGGTTGCACTCAACAACTCCCAATTTTTCAACACCCACCCCAAAAGTGAGTCAAAAAAAGACAAGCACAAAAGCAAAATGTTCAGGACAAACTAGGAATATGTAGTCCTTGCTGTTGGTTTGTTGGCAAAATAAACAAAACACGGGTGAATTTCCATGGAAGGTCCAAAATAAGATCAACAACACCCGGTTAGACTTTGAGATCATTTCTAGTACCATATGGTCACATATCTCTGTGTGTGCTAGCTAGGGATGAGTACCAAATTTATCGGTACCACCGGGTATGGATTCAAATAAAATTTAACTTTTTGATACCTTTGTTGCACATCCGGTTGCAGACTCAACAACTCCCTCTGGGTAATGTTGACATTTTTAAACACCCTGCCCAAAAGTGAGTCAAAAAAGACAAGCGCAAAAGCAAAATGTTGATGACAAACAAGGAATATGTAGTCCATGCTGTTGGTTTGTCGGCAAAATAAACAAAACATAGGCGGATTTTCATGGAAGGTCCATAATAAGATCAACAACACCCGGTTAGACTTTGGGATCATTTCTAGTACCATATGGTCACATTTCTGTAGGGATGAATACCAAATTCAGTACTTATATAGGCTTCGGCCAGATCCTGTCGGTACTACCGGGTATGGATTCATGCAAAATCAAACTTTTTGACAACTTTGTGGCACGTGACGTCACATCCGGTTGCAGACTAAACAACACCCTCTGAGTAAAGTTGACATTTTTAAACACCCAGCCCAAAAGTGAGTCAAAGAAAAGACAAGCGCAAAAGCAAAATGTTGACGACAAACTAGGAATATGTAGTCCTTGCTGTTGGTTTTTCAGCAAAATATACTAAACATAGGCGGATTTCCATGGAAGGTCCATAATAAGATCAGCAACACCCGGTTAGACTCTGGAATAATTTCTAGTACCACATGGTCACATTTCTCTGTGTGTGCTAGCTAAGGATGAGTACTGAATCCCGTCGATTGATGCAAAATCAAACTTTTTAGATGCCTTTGTTGCACGTGACGTCACATCCAGTTGCAGACTCAACAACGCCCTCTGAGTAAGGTTGACATTTCTTAACACCCGCCCCAAAAGTGAGTCAAAGAAAAGACAAGTGCAAAAGCAAAATGTTGACGACAAACGAGGAATATGTAGTCCTTGCTGTTGGTTTGTCGGCAAAATAAACAAAACGTGGCCCTAGTGTGTGAATGTTGTCTGTCTAAAGGTAAGACCACAATAAAGTTTTGTTGAATTAAATGTACATGATGGTATCCTTACATCACACTCAAATTTTTACCGCATGCCTTTGGTAAGTGCTTAATTAGCGCCGCGGCGGAAATACAGTATATTCGTTATTAAATACAATACAAACACACAAACTAGTGTAAAAAAAAAAGAAAAAAGTCCCAGGGAGACAAAATAGGGTCAATTAGTTTATTTTACAGCATCACAATATGAATTATTTACAAAAGCCGGGTGGGATGGCAACAAAGGTTTTCTTAGAGGCGCCTTGTGCTTCTACGTTGTTGTTTTTTAGTTGCAAACTATGTGGAAAACAGCGTTTATTGAGGTGTTATATATCATCTATACAAGTAGTCATGAAGCCACGTCCTGGCTAACGAGACAAAGTCATTTCACATTACGTCACAGAAGGATGCTCAACAATTAATACTGGAGGGGATGAAAGTCTGTTAAGAATCCACTGAATGATGGCCAGGCAGCAAACCAGTGCGCTCCACCCAGTTCACGTGCAAAAACAAACAAAAAGGTAGGCGGGTAAAAGTCCCTCATAAATACAATGTCAGTAAACGTTGTTGTTGTGTAACAGAGAGCACGACAACTCTGAAGACCCCCAAGAAAGAAAAGCTGCTATTGCTAACGCCCCAAATGTACACCAAAAGGTTTAGAGTAATTACTATGGAGGCAGTTTTTGTGCCAAAGTCAAATAATTTAAGTATGAAATTGTCCATTCATTTGTTAGATTGTGAAATAATTCTCCTTATTTCCTGACAGAATGTGTGTGTTCAATGACCGCTTTAAATGTTTAATGCCCGAAGTCAGGGGCGCCCAAACTTTTTCTACTTTTCCCTTCAAAACCAGTACAACATTTATATATTTTTTTAAAGAACTACAAAATGCATTTTTGGTAGAAATTTAGTGTGAACGTTGAAGAGCCAAAGCCAAACTGAAATGCTGACAGTTAGCATGCTGGCCAGATAGCGTCATGTAACAAAAAATATGAGCTAAAAAAACCCAAAAAACTAAGAACCATGCTAACTGTAGCACAATTACTGTTAGCATTAGTGAAATCCTAAAATATGACTCTAAGGTCAGCCAAAGAAATCTAGTAAGCTAAAATGTTAACTGTAACACTCTTCATGTACCAAGGAATGTATCTTACATAATTAGCCAAAAAAGGCAGCATATTAATGTTAACATGATCACAGTTAGCATTAGTGAAATCCCAAAATATGACGCCAAGGTGAGCCGAACAAATCTATCATGCTAAAATGCTAACTGTAACACTCATCAAGTACCACCTACATAATTAACTAAACTTTTTCTTTCAAAACCAGTACAACAGCCACCATATATATATATATATACATATATATATACACACACACACACGCACACACACACATACGTATATATACATGTATACATACATGTATATATACATACATAAATATGAATATGTATATATATATATATATATACACACATATGTATATGTATATACGTATAGATATATACACACATACATATATATACATACACACACATACATATATACATAGGCACACACATATATATACACATACATATATATATACACATACATATATACATTACTATACACACACACATTTACACACACTTTTTAAAGAACTACAAAATGCAATTTTTTGTAGAAATTTAGTGTGCAAGTTGAAGAGCCAGTGCCAGAGCCAAAGCCAAACTGAAATGCTAACAGTTAGCATGCCGGCCAGGTTAAGTTAAAGTGCCAATGATTGTGTCGTCATGTAACAAAAAATATGAGCTAAAAACCCCGCAAAAAACTAGCATGCTAACAGGACTGTGCTAACTTTAGCACGATTACAGTTGGCATATGACTCTAAGGCTAGCCAAACAAATCTAGCATGCTAACTGTAACTCTCAAGTACCAAACTGTGTATAACTATGTAATTAGCTAAAAAATGCAAGCATACTAACGTTAGCAATGCTAACAAGCTGCTAAATGTTTGACGCTAAAGTGTACACCTGCAAAATTAGCAAAAGAGCTATTAGCAATGCTACGATAAAAAACTACACTTTTGACACTGAGTGATGGATTTCTTCATATTAAGGTCATTAAACAAATAAAACGGTCATGAAAAAAATGGTCTCGATCAAATTAATTTTAGATTTTTTCCTCACAAAAAGTATAAATGATAGTTTGAATGCGGATCATGAATTGTGGCACATAAAAGCTCTTCAGTTGGTTGTGATGAGCATGTAGTTGTAGTGAGTACACCTGTACCTGCCAGTGTCTCCACACAGTCCAGCAGGTCCTAGGCCACGTCCAGGACCCCGGCGGCCACCAGCTGCCTGGAGAGCCAGTCCAGACCCTCGTGGAGGCCCACCCCGCTGCGGGCGTCGCAGCCCTGGACGTGCCAGCTGCGCCCGCAGCACAGCTTGTGCAGGCCCAGCAGCTCCGTCATCTCCTCCACGGACACCACGCCGGGGACGTCCTGCCGGAGAAGGTAAGAACCTTAACGCGTTTGTGCCCGCCCTGACGGTGCCCGCTGACCTCCCAGCTACCTGCTTGTTGGCGAAGATGAGGAGCAGGGCGTCTCGGAGCTCCTTCTCCGTCAGCAGCTTGGCCAGCTCGCCGTGTGCCTCCATCAGACGATCCCGGTGGCCGCTGTCCACCACGAACACCACGGCTGCGCGCGCCACAGGCAGCAGATAGTTAACACTCTTTTCTTTATCCTTAAAAACTGCCCTATTTTACATACCATAGGGCGTACTGTTTGCAATGTTCTATATTGTCAATGGAACATATGAAATTTTGGCTTTGTTTACTTGAGTCATATTGCAGTCTACACCTATCTCTTATGTGTGACTGCCATCATATTGCAGTCTACACCTATCTCTTATGTGTGACTGCCATCATATTGCAGTCTACACGTCTCTCTTATGTGTGACTGCTATTGTATTGCAGTCTATACCTATCTCTTATGTGTGACTGACATCATATTGCAGTCTACACGTCTCTTTTATGTGTGACTGCCATCATATTGCAATCTTCACGTCTCTCTTATGGGTGACTGCCATCATTTTGCAGTCTACACGTATGTCCGATGTGTGACTGCCATCATATTGCAGTCCACACATATCTCTTATGTGTGACTGCCATCATATTGCAGTCCACACATATCTCTTATGTCTGACTGCCATCATATTGCAGTCCACACATATCTCTTATTTGTGACTGCCATCATATTGCAGTCCACATGTATCTCTTATGTGTGACTGCCATCATATTGCAGTCTACACCTATCTCTTATGTGTGACTGCCATCATATTGCAGTCTACACCCATCTCTTATGTGTGACTGCCATCATATTGCAGTCTACACATATCTCTTATGTGTGACTGCCATCATATTGCAGTCTACACATATCTCTTATGTGTGACTGCCATCATATTGCAGTCTACACCTATCTCTTATGTGAGACTGCCATCTACTGGTCACACTTATGACGGCATGTACCAAATAAAATAGCTTCGAGGTCGGTAAGCACAATGAAAATTATTACGCACATTAGGCACACCGGGTTATAAGGCACACTGTTGCGTTTTGAGAAAATTAAAGTATTTTAAGCGCGCCTTATAGTCCGGAAAATTCAGTAATCATTCATTTCTGTAATTTTACAACTTTCATATCGTAACATTACCAACTTTTTTAATTTTCCTGAAGGAACTCTCCTGAAGGAATCAATAAAGTACTATCTATCTATCTATCTATCTATCTATCTATCTATCTAACTATTTCCCTGTAGCCTTTTGACTTTGCTCTCGTAACATTACGTAGTTTTCTGGCAACAACTGTATCGTATAAAGCACATTTTTGTAATTGTACGTTACGACTTTATTCTAATCCTATTTTCAGGTTGTATTTACAAATATTTTGTGTAGTTGTACAACTATTTTTTTTTACATTACGATTTTATTTTCATAACATGAGTATTCATCGTGTCTTTACGAATCTATTCCTATATTTGTACAGCAATTTTCTCGAATGATTGTGACTACATTCTGGTCAATCGATTACTTTCTTTGTAACATGCCAATAACATTCTGCAGTCTACACGTCTCTCTTATGTGTGACTGCCATCATATTGCAGTCTACACATCTCTCTTATGTGTGACTGCCATCATATTGCAGTCTACACATCTCTCTTATGTGTGACTGCCATCATATTGCAGTCCACACGTATCTCTGATGTGCGACTGCCATCATATTGCAGTCTACACGTGCATCTTATGTGCGACTGCCATCATATTGCAGTCTACACGTGCATCTTATGTGTGACTGCCATCATATTGCAGTCTACATGTCTCTCTTATGCGTGACTGCCATCATATTGCAGTCTACACGTCTCTCTTATGCGTGACTGCCATCATATTGCAGTCTACATGTCCCTCTTATGTGTGACTGCCATCATATTGACTGAATCATATTCAGTACTATACCGCCTCTAAAAAGTACCCCGCCCTACAGCTTAGTCCCCCACAAGCTTCATTTCATAAATTATTGTGACCACTACAGTAGGTGTTACCAGAAAACAATTACCGCTTCAACTCAAAGACAGCATAAGTCCATACCAGACTGGTTAATAATAAATATGTTAGTGTTTTTCATAGTTTGAACCTTCCCTAACATTCCACACCACATAAAGTATGTTCTATGATTGGTATCGGCACACTATTCAAGCCCCTATATCGGTATCGCATGGAAAGTTGCATCGAACCACCGCTAATGTTGGATACACAAGAACATGGGTCGCGTGGACAAAACTGCCACAATCCTACCTTGAGTGTTGAGATAGTAATGTTTCCACAGCGGCCTCAGCTTGTGCTTCCCGCCTACGTCCCAGATGGTGAACTTCAGGTTCTTGTACTCCACAGTCTCCACGTTGAAACCTTGGCAAACACATGTGATGAGTGGCAAGGCTGGAAACTGTATCACCATGTAAGTGTTTGATATTAACCGATGGCGATGATTATCGATCCTATATGACTGATGGAAAACAGGAAGCAGGAGGAAATTATATCAAATGTAAACATTTTTATTTTCACTTCTTAAGCCCCAAGCTGTTTGTTTACATGCTTTTTTTAAATTTCTCTTTGCTATTTGGGCTTATTGGACCCTAATTAGAATAAAAACTAAGAATGATCTTTTAATATGACAGGGTTTTTGCGTCTGCCTCTGTCAGTACGTCTCTGCAGCACCCAGTATTGTCCCACCCACACAACCATATGGTTGGTTACACGCAGAGCGGTAACAGCCAATCAGCAGTGCGTATTCAGGGCGCAGGTAAGGCAGCGGACTCTCCCCAAATGATAATAAACACCTCCCAGTCAACTACTAGTAACATCACTATGAGCCCGTTGACGTTCTAGAAACAAGCGGCAGCTCAGCTCGCTCGCAGTTCTTGAGGCAGGTGAAGGCTAATTGGCTTTTAGCGTAACGTTAGTTCACTGTGCGTGCGTGTGTGTGTGTGTGTGTGTGTTACGGACAGCAAAGCCCTGTCTGTCTGAGAGAAAGACAAGCAATATTGACTTACAGTTAAAAACTAAGTTATTTCACTAGACCTTTTTCTGTGTTGAAGCAGCAAAAAACTACATTATGTTAAATGAAGAGTTTCTGTCTCTGATAGTATATATAATAATGTAATTGCATCAGTAAGCCCACATGAACTCCATGGTGTTCAGGGATGAATAATCTCTTTTATTGCTATTGTACTATTTTTTTTCAGCTATAGTTACATTAATCATTAGTAATGTAACAGCCTAGTTTTGAATGGCAGGGTCCCTGCTATCACATGCTGATAAAAATATAACATTTACATAATAAAAATCAACTACAGGCTTCCCAAATGCTGTAATAAATTAAGCAGAGACCTCAAAAGGGACAAGCGGCAGAAAATGGATTGATGGATGGAGTTGAGCATGTGGCCCCACTTTTAACTCTATTTCAAACGCTTACTTACAGTAAGTCATTAATTTGACTTTGTAAGTCATTATTTTAGTATCTATATATGGAGATATATATATCGTATATTGCCATTCAGCAAATGGAGCGGAAAACACAAGCAAAAGTTGAAGGCTTCTTCACGCGACTTCACCGCAGTCTGTAGTCTATTGCCCCCCAGGCTGTGGTGGCAGCGACGAGATGGAGACGTGATGGCGACAGGCCGAGTTACACAGATCCTTACACCCACCCACTCCCTTCCCCGGTCCCCTCCCCCTGGAGAGTCACCACCTTATCTAAAACACTGTATGATGTACTTAGTCCATAAGTACACAAATGTGTACTTCATGTTTAATGACTTGATAATTCTTATTTTTACACTTTTTTCCTAAATTCCATTGTATGTTTTACTCTTCTGATACCACCAGATGGCAGTATAAGTGTCCACATAAGTGGCCATAAGACCCCAATTCAGTAGTGTACACACATTTGGAAATAAGCGTTAAAAGATGCTGTCCACGCATGTGTCCGCTAAGCCTTTAGAGTTAAATGTAACCTGGATTTAAATAGGTGTATTTTAGAATTTTTTATGGTGTTTGGACATTTTTTTAAATAATATTTACAATGTTCAGTGATTTCCTTTTCGGTGCCATTTTTGTTCTCAGTTTTTATAACTTACTGCCAACGATGAAGTGACCCATTTTAATAGCTACGCTAGTAGCTTATAGCAGTTAGCATTCCGTGACCCACAATGCACTTCTGCCATGACCCTTCTCCGCCAAATTCTTATTGGTAGACGTGTGTGTGTAACGATTGCTGACATTTTTTTTGTCTCTTCCGCGAATGAGATAAATAATATTATTTGATATTTTACGGTAATGTGTGTGGAGAGGCGGAGCCAACGGTCCGACAGACAGGCAGGGCCCGCTGCCCAAAATGGCAGTGACGGCGAGCGAGCGGCGAGGCGGGGCGCACCGGTAGCGAAGCTTCAATTAAGATCAGGTGCGTAGATCACGCACCTGGGGACAATCATGCAATCCTCTCGCACTGGTTAAAAGGGCGGCAGCCGTGAACATCGGGGAGAGAGGCGGAGGGACTGGAAGAAGCAGGAGTGCAGCTGACGCAAAGCGAGAGAGGAGGAGAGCCGAAGACAGACGACGAGCGAACGGAAAAGAGGAGCGGAAAGGCGACCTGGACTGAGGTGTTTATTGAAAAATAAACAAAGTCAAACTGCTCGAAGTCATGTCCTTCCTTGGTGGTCCTGGGAACCCGCAAGACGACGGTTTGAGGCCGTCACAATGTGTTAATAATTTCACAAATAAGTCGCCCGGGAGTATATGTTGCACCCCCGGCCAAACTATGAAAAAAAAAATGTGTCTTACAGTCCGAAAAATACGGTATTTAAAAAAAAAAAATGTTTGCACCATGACTAGGGAAGGTTGTTTGGATTGTGTCATACACGTAAATGCTGTGCTATTCTTAAAAAGTACACAAAATGGCAGCAAATATGTAGCCTTCAGATTTTAGATGAATTTGAGAGCGCGGTGCAATGCCTTGTTGAACCGATGACATGGGTTACACTTGTATAGCGCTTTTTTACCTTTTTTTTAAGGATCTCAAAGCGCTTTGACACTATTTCCACATTCACCCAATCACACACACTGATGGCGGGAGCTGCCATGCGAGGCGCTAACCACCACCCATCTGGAGCAAGGGTGAAGTGTCTTGCTCAAGGACACAACGGACGTTACCATGAATTGATTAACGTGGACCCCGACTTAAACAGGTTGAAAAACTTATTCGGGTGTTACCATTTAGTGGTCAATTGTACGAAATATGTACTGTACTGTGCAATCTACTAAAAAAAGTTTCAATCAATCAATCGATCAAAACGTGACTAGGATGGTAGAAGGTGGGGATTGAACCAGGAAGCCTCAGGTTGCTGGCACAGCCACTCTCCAAACCCGCCACGCCGTCCCCATCTGGCGGGACAGATTAAAGAAGCGAGCGGGCCCGAGTGAGTAACAAGAAAAGAAGCGTACCGATGGTTGGGATGGGCTGCATGAACTCGTCCTGTTTCAGCTTGAAGAGGATGGTGGTTTTTCCTGCGCCGTCCAGGCCGAGGGTCACCACGCGGATCTCCATCTTGGGCCCGATGTGGACCCGGTTATCCTGCAAACACGACCCTGATTAAGGACCTGGTGGCCCCCCGGGGTGTGCGGAGGAGTCTACCTTGGTGAAGGTGACGGGGATGCCGGCGTCCAGCTGGATGTGATCCGCCAGCTCGGTGAACTGATGCTGCTGCTTCTGCAGCGTCTCCAAAAGACAGCTGATCTCCTGCTTGGCCAGCACCACCCGGCAGTCGTCCTGAGATGGGCGGGACGCCGCGTTAAAGCGCCTCCTTTTCCGTCACGTGGACACGGGCGCTGATCTCACCTGCTGTAGCGTCTTCTCGCAGTGCAGGCAGGCGGTGGACACCTGGGACAGCAGGATGGTCATGTCCTCCTGCTGCTGCCGCAACCACATCAGCCGCTCTCGCACGTGGGCGTCCACCACGCTCAGCGCCATCTCCTCCTGCCGACACAGCGTCTCGTGGAGGTCGGCGAAGTAGGCGCGCACGCAGGAGCGAGCGCTCTCTGCTGTGCCGGGGACCTGAGCAGGAAAGACCGGGTCAGTAAGAAAAGCAGGCTTCACTACACATCTTAATATTAGTTCAAATGTGTTTAAATCTGTTTTTATCGTTCTTCTTCTTCAAAGAATAGGCTAACCTAGCAAATATGACATCTATTACATTGTTGTATGTGAAATATGACATCTATTACTAAGGGGGGTACTAGGATGACAGCGGATGCAAAACTAACAGTGCAATACGTTTTCATAACATGGTCACTACTGCCTACTATATCTTGTTATAGTCTTATTTTACTGTTATATTTTTATTCCCATTGTTGCTTTTTAGTTTTTATTCTTATTGTAATATTTCTCTATTTTGTTTCCATTTGAACCCCCATTATTTACTTTTTACTTTTATTTAAATTGATCCCAACTCTGTACACTGCTGCTGGAATTTTAATTTTCCTGAAGGAACTCTCCTGAAGGAATCAATAAAGTACTATCTATCTATTACATTGTTGTATGTCAGGGGTCACCAACCTTTTTGAAACCAAGAGCTACTTCTTGGGTACTGATTAATGCGAAGGGCTACCAGTTTGATACACACTTAAATAAATTGCCAGAAATAACCAATTTGCTCAATTTACCTTTAATAAATAAATACATATATATATAAAAAAAATGTGTATTTCTGTCTGTCATTCCGTTGTACATTTTTTTCCTTTTACGTAAGGTTTTTTTGTAGGGAATAAATGACGTAAAAAACACTAAAATTGAACGGTTTAAAAGAGGAAAAAACAGGAAAAAAATGAAAATTACATTTTGAAACATAGGTTATCTTCAATTTCGACTCTTTAAAATTCAAAATTCAACCGAAAAAAATTAAGAGAAAAACTAGCTAATTCGAATCTTTTTGAAAAAATTAAAAAAAGAATTCATGGAACATCATTAGTAATTTTTCCTGATTAAGATTAATTTTAAAAATTTGATGACATGTTTTAAATAGGTTAAAATCCAATCTGCACTTTGTTAGAATATATAACAAATTGCACCAAGCTATATTTCTAGCAAAGACAAATCATTATTTCTTCTAGATTTTACAGAACAAAAATTTTAAAAGAAATTCAAAAGACTTTGAAATAGATCAAATTTGATACCACAGATTTTCTAGACTTGCCAGAATAATTTTTTTGAATTTTAATCATAATAAGTTTGAAGAAATATTTCACAAATATTCTTTGTCGAAAAAACAGAAGCTAAAATGAAGAATTAAATTTAAATGTATTTATTATTCTTTACAATAAAAATAAAAATACTTGAACATTGATTTAATTTGTCAGGAAAGAAGAGGAAGGAATTTAAAAGGTAAAAAGGTATATGTGTTTAAAAATCCTAAAATCATTTTAAGGTTGTATTTTTTCTCTAAAATTGTCTTTCTGAAAATTATAAGAAGCAAAGTAAAAAAAAAAGAAATTAATTTATTTAAACAAGTGAAGAGCAAGTCTTTTAAATATTTTCTTGGATTTTCAAATTCTATTTGAGTTTTGTCTCTCTTAGAATTAAAAATGTCGGGCAAAGCAAAACCAGCTTGCTAGTAAATAAATAACATTTAAAAAATAGAGGCAGCTCACTGGTAAGTGCTGCTATTTGAGCTATTCTTAGAACAGGCCAGCGGGCGACTCATCTGGTCCTTACGGGCGACCTGGTGCCTGCGGGCACCGCGTTGGTGACCCCTGTTGTATGTGGTATATGACATCTATTACATTGGACAAGTGCTCCTTACAGTGTAAAATGTGGATAAGTGCACAAGAGCAGAGTGAAAAGTGTCTCCCTCTAGTGGGCACATTGGTAACTCCGTTCTCACGTGTTCAGTGTGCGCCATGCCCACGCCGTCTTCTATGATCTGCTCGCCGCCTTCTATTTGCTGCACGATGCCCAGCAGCTTCCTGGAGTACTCGGACACTTCCTCCGTGAAGGTGCGGATGCAGTGCGCCATGTCCAAGATGGACGCCCGGATCTGATTGGCCTCCGTCTCCAGGACGGCGTGCTGCGAGAGGAAGAACGGGTGAGACGCCCGCAGAGCGATGACATGGTTTATGGCGGCGATGTGGACCTTGTGACCCTGGTGCTTGCCGTACTCCTTGCACACGCAGCACATGAGCGGCCCCGGCTGGCACGCCTCCTCCAGGCACACGAACTCGATGGCGTGGACCTGGTGCTGCGGGCACAGCGTCTTCTCGTGCGGCTTGTCGGCCAGCGGCACGCGGCGGTGCTTGGCCAGCGTGCGCGTGGAGTGGGTGAGCTGCGAGCACTCGGCACACAGGTGGGTGGCGCACACCGTGCAGTACATGGTGGCCGTGTGGCCCTCGTCCTCGTCGCAGCGGATCACGCACTGCGGCGAGAAGGGAGGGGGGGTTATGGCGTCTGCTTGTCGGACAGGAAGTGAGGCTTTTCTCACCTCTCCCATCCCTGTCAGGGCGTCCTCTGCCACGCCCGACTGGTTGCTGGCGCCGTTCTGCAGACGCTCCAGGAGTTCCAGCAGGGCAAAGTTCTTTTTTAGACCCCAGACTCCAGAGTCCCCTGGACACACAGACAAGGTGAGCCCTGCTTGTAGTCATGTCATCTTTGGACTACGAATACCAGCAGGCTTCGCTACACATCCTAAAGCGAAGCTCGGCCAACTATCTGTCAGTCAGGAGCTGAAAGTTTGAGCGTAAAAAAAGAAATAAATGCAGGCTTCGCTACATGTCTTAAAAGTACAGTCTAGTCAGCTACAGATGTGGCTGCTGAAAGTTTGATCGCTAAAGAAAAGAAAGGCTTCGCTGCACGTCTTAATTTAAAGTTAAGCCAACTATCTATCCGTCAGTCCGGGAGCTGAAAGTTGGAGCGTAAAAAATAAATAAATCCAGGCTTCGCTACATGTCTTAAAGTAAAGTTTAGTCATTTGGGAGCTGAAAGTTCGACCGTAAAAAAGAAAAAGAGGCAGGCTTCGCTACGCGTCTTAAAGGACAGTTTAGTCATCTACAGATGTGGGAGCTGAAAGTTTGATCGTTAAAAAAAAGAAAGGCTTCACTACACAACCCACTCAGCTGATGACTTTATGCAATTCTTTAGTAAGAAAATTGAAGTCATTAGAAAGGAGATTAAAGACAATGCGTCCCAGCTACAACGGGGTTCTATTAACACTGACACAATGGTATATACGGCGGATACTGCCCTCCAAAATAGTTTCTCCCGTTTTGAGGAAATAACATTAGAGGAATTGTTACAACGTGTAAATGGAATAAAACAGACAACATGTTTACTTGACCCTCTTCCTGGGAAACTGATCAAGGAGCTCTTTGTATTATTAGGTCCATCAGTGCTAAATATTATAAACTTATCACTTTCCTCGGGCACTGTTCCCCTAGCATTCAAAAAAGCGGTTATTCATCCTCTTCTTAAAAGACCTAACCTCGATCCTGACCTCATGGTAAATTACCGACCGGTGTCTCACCTTCCCTTTATTTCAAAAACCCTTGAAAAAATTGTTGCGGAGCTGTTAAATGAACACTTAGCGTCTAACAATCTATGTGAAACCTTTCAATCCGGTTTCAGGGCAAATCACTCCACGGAGACAGCCCTCGCAAAAATGACTAATGATCTATTGCTAACGATGGATTCTGATGCGTCATCTATGTTGCTGCTCCTCGATCTTAGCGCTGCTTTCGATACCGTCGATCATAATATTTTATTAGAACGTATCAAAACACGAATTGGTATGTCAGACTTAGCCCTGTCTTGGTTTAACTCTTATCTTACTGATAGGATGCAGTGTGTCTCCCATAACAATGTGACCTCGGACTACGTTAAGGTAACGTGTGGAGTTCCCCAGGGTTCGGTCCTTGGCCCTGCACTCTTCAGCATCTACATGCTGCCGCTAGGTGACATCATACGCAAATACGGTATTAGCTTTCACTGTTATGCTGATGACACCCAACTCTACATGCCCCTAAAGCTGACCAACACGCCGGATTGTAGTCAGCTGGAGGCGTGTCTTAATGAAATTAAACAATGGATGTCCGCTAACTTTTTGCAACTCAACGCCAAAAAAACGGAAATGCTGATTATCGGTCCTGCTAGACACCGAACTCTATTTAATAATACAACTCTAACATTTGACAACCAAACAATTAAACAAGGCGACACGGTAAAGAATCTGGGTATTATCTTCGACCCAACTCTCTCCTTTGAGGCACACATTAAAAGCGTTACTAAAACGGCCTTCTTTCATCTCCGTAACATCGCTAAAATTCGCTCCATTCTGTCCACTAAAGACGCTGAGATCATTATCCATGCGTTTGTTACGTCTCGCCTCGTACTGCTCGCCTGTGTATCGGCTGGGGACATCTCTGCGCTGCTGGTCCGCCTACGCTTGGGATGGTTTCCTGCTGGCTCCGCTGTGAACGGGACTCTCGCTGCTGTGTCTTGGATCCTCTTTGGACTGGACTCTCGCGACTGTGTTGTATCCATTGTGGATTGAACTTTCACAGTATCATGTTAGATCCGCTCGACATCCATTGCTTTCCTCCTCTCTAAGGTTCTCATAGTCATCATTGTCACTGACGTCCCACTGGGTCATTATTGTCACCAATGTCCCACTGGGTGTGAGTTTTCCTTGCCCTTATGTGGGCCTACCGAGGATGTCGTGGTGGTTTGTGCAGCCCTTTGAGACACTAGTGATTTAGGGCTATATAAGTAAACATTGATTGATTGATTGATTGACTACACTTCTGTAAGAAAGAAAGCTTCGCTACACGTCTTAAAGCAAAGCTACAAAGTCTGACTGCAAAAAAAACTAAAAGGCAGGCTTCGCTACACGTCTAGAAGTAAAGTTCAGCCAACTATCAGTCAGGGAGCTGAAAGTTTTAGTGTAAAACAATAAATAAAGGCAGGCTTCGCTACATGTCTTAAAGTAAAGTTTAGTCATCTACAGACATGGGAGCTGAAAGGTTGATCGTAAAAGAAAAAAAAAAACAGGCAGGCTTCGCTACATGTCTTAAGTAAAGTTCAGCCAACCATCCGTCAGTTAGGGAGCTGAAAGTTGGAGCGTAAAAAAATTATTAAATGCAGGCTTCGCTACATGTCTTAAAGTAAAGCTTAGTCATCTACATATGCGGGAGCTGAAAAATTATGAAAAAAAGAAAGGTTTCACCACAGTTCTTTAAAGAAGGCTTCGATACACGTTGTGAAGCAAAGCTACAGGCGAGGGAGCTAAAAGTCTGATTGCAAGGAAAGCTAAAAGGCAGGCTTTGCTACGCATCTTAAAGTAAAGTTCAGCCAACCATCCATCAGTCAGGGAGCTGAAAGTTCGAGCGTAAAAAAATAAATAAATGCAGGCTTCGCTACATGTCTTAAAGTAAAGTAAATTTCAGCCAACTATCTGTCAGTCAGGGAGCTGAAAGTTCGAGCGTAAAAAATTTAATAAATGCAGGCTTCGCTACACGTCTTAAAAGTACAGTTTAGTCAGCTACAGATGTGGCTGCTGAAAGTTTGATCGCTAAATAAAAGAAAGGCTTCACTACACATCTTAACTTAAAGTTAAGCCAACTATCTGTCAGTCAGGGAGCTGAAAGTTAGAGCGTAAAAAATAAATAAATCCAGGCTTCGCTACATGTCTTAAAGTATAGTTTAGTCATCTACAGACGTGGGAGCTGAAAGTTTAATCGTTTAAAAAAAGAAAGGCTTCACTACACGTCTGTAAGAAAGAAGGCTTCGCTACACGTCTTGAAGCAAAGCTACAGGCGGTGGAGCTAAAAGTCTGACTGCAAGAAAAGCTAAAAGGCAGGCTTCGCTACACGTCTTAAAGTAAAGTTCAGCCAACAATCTGTCAGTCAGGGAGCTGAAAGTTGGAGCGTAAAAAAATTAACAAATCCAGGCTTCGCTACATGTCTTAAAAGTACAGTTTAGTCAGCTACAGATGTGGCTGCTGAAAGTTTGATCGCTAAAGAAAAGAAAGGCTTCACTACACATCTTAACTTAAAGTTAAGCCAACTATCTGTCAGTCAGGGAGCTGAAAGTTAGAGCGTAAACAATAAATAAATCCAGGCTTCGCTACATGTCTTAAAGTATAGTTTAGTCATCTACAGACGTGGGAGCTGGAAGTTTAATCGTTAAAAAAAAGAAAGGCTTCACTACACGTCTTTAAGAAAGAAGGCTTCGCTACACGTCTTGAAGCAAAGCTACAGGCGGCGGAGCTAAAAGTCTGACTGCAAGAAAAGCTAAAAGGCAGGCTTTGCTACACGTCTTAAAGTAAAGTTCAGCCAACAATCTGTCAGTCAGGGAGCTGAGAGTTGGAGCGTAAAAAAATGATTAAATGCAGGCTTCGCTACATGTCTTAATGTAAAGTTTAGTCATCTACAGATGTGGGAGCTGAAAAGTTTGACAGTAAAAAGAAAAGAAAAAAAAGAGGCAGGCTTCGCTACGCGTCTTAAAGTGAAGTTCAGCCAACCATCTGGGAGCTGAACGTTTGAGCCAAAAAATACATCGCTACATGCTTTAAATTAAAGTTTTGTCATCCATAGACATGGGAGCTAAAAGTCTGATTGTAAGAAAAACTAAAATGCAGGCTTCGCTACACATCTTAAAGTAAAGCTTAGTCATCTGCAGATGTGGGAACTGAAAGTTCGACCATTAAAAAAAAACAAGAGGCAGGCTTCGCTACACGTCTGAAAGTAAAGTTTAGCCAACCATCTGTCAGTCAGGGAGCTGAAAGTTGGAGCGTAAAATAAATCAATGCAGGCTTTGCTACACGTCTTGAAGTAAAGTCCAGCCAACTGTCTGATAGTCAGGGAGCTGAAAGTTGGAGCGTAAAACATTAATGAATAAATAAATGCAGGCTTCGCTACATGTCTTAAAGTAAAGTTTACTCCTCTACAGGCGTGGGAGCTGAAAGTTCGACCGAAAAAAAAGGAAATAGCCAGGCTTCGCTACACGTCTTAAAGTAAAGTTTAGCCAGTTATTTGCCAGCAAGGAAGCTGAAAGTTTGAGCGTAAAAAAATAAACAAATAAATGCAGGCTTCGCTACACGTCTTAAAGTAAAGTTTGGTCATCTACAGACATGGGAGCTGAAAGATTGGCTGTAAAAAAAGAGAAGAAATAAAAAATGCAGGCTTTGCTACGCGTCTCAAAGTAAAGATCAGCCAACTATCTGTCAGTTATTATTATTGTATTCATGTTGGTATTTAAGCTAGCTAAAGATTAAAGCGTAATTTTCCAGCTAGCGATTAGCACACTTGTTGTCGGCAAACGGTTATCATGCGAGTTTAAAATAAAAACATGAATAATTCAATTGTTGTATTCATGTTGGCATTTAAACTAGATAGCGATTAAAGCTTTAGATGACAGCCAACGATTAGCATGATAGTTTAAAATAAAAACATGAATTATATTATTGTGTTCCTGTTGGCATTTAAGCTAGCTAGCGATTACCACTCTTGTAGACCGCAAGCAATTTTCGCTCTATTTGCCAGCTAACGATTAGTACAGTAGTTTAAAATAAAATTATTAATTGTATTAATGTGTTCATGTTGGCATTCAAGCTAGCTAGCGATTACCGCTCTAGTAGCCCGCTAGAAATTTTCGCTCTATTTGCCAGCTAACGATTAGTACGGTAGTTTGAAATAAAAATGTTAATTGTATTATTGTGTTCATGTTGGCATTCAAGATAGCTAGCGATGACCACTCATGTAGACCACGAGCAATTTTCGCTCTATTTGCCAGCTAACGATTAGCATAGCACGGTAGTTTAAAATAAAATTGTTATTTGTATTATTGTGTTCATGTCGGCATTCAAGCTAGCTAGCGATTACCGCTATAGTAGCCCGCTAGAAATTGTCGCTCTATTTGCCAGCCAACGATTAGCACGGCAGTTTAAAATAAAAACGTTCATTGTATTATTGTGTTCATGTTGGCCTTCAAGATAGCTAGCGATTACCACTCATGTAGACCACAAGCAATTTTCGCTCTATTTGCCAGCTAACGATTAGCATAGCACGGTAGTTTAAAATAAAATTGTTATTTGTATTATTGTGTTCATGTCGGCATTCAAGCCAGCTAGCGATTACAGCTCTAGTAGCCCGCTAGAAATTTTCGCTCTATTTGCAAGCTAAGGATTAGTACAGTAGTTTGAAATAAAAACGTTAATTGGATTATTGTGTTCATGTTGGCATTCAAGTTAACTAGTGATTACCGCTCTAGTAGCCCGCAAGCAATTTTCGCTCCATTTGCCAGCTAACGATTACCATAGCACGGTAGTCTAAAATAAAATCGTTAATCATTGTTTTCATGTTGGCATTCAAGCTAGCTAGCGATTAACGCTCTAGGAGCCTGCTAGCAATTTATGCTCTATTTGCCAGCTAACGATTAACACGGAAATTTTAAATAAAAACGTTACTTATATTATTGTGTTCACGTTGGCATTCAAGCGAGCAATTTTTACTCTATTTGACAGCTAATGATTAGCATGGTAATTTAAAATAAAAACGTTACTTATATTATTGTGTTCATGTTGGCATTCAAGCCAGCTAGCTAGCGATTAACGCTCTAGTAGCCCGCTAGAAATTTTCGCTCTATTTGCCAGCTAACGATTAGTACGGTAGTTTGAAATAAAAACGTTAATTGTATTATTGTGTTCATGTTGGCATTCAAGATAGCTAGCGATTACCACTCATGTAGACCACGAGCAATTTTCGCTCTATTTGCCAGCTAACGATTAGCATAGCACGGTAGTTTAAAATAAAATTGTTATTTGTATTATTGTGTTCATGTCGGCATTCAAGCCAGCTAGCGATTACAGCTCTAGTAGCCCGCTAGAAATTTTCGCTCTATTTGCCAGCTAAGGATTAGTACAGTAGTTTGAAATAAAAACGTTAATTGGATTATTGTGTTCATGTTGGCATTCAAGTTAGCTAGCGATTACCGCTCTATTAGCCTGCGAGCAATTTTTGCTCCATTTGCCAGCGAACGATTACCATAGCACGGTAGTTTAAAATAAAATCGTTAATTATTGTTTTCATGTTGGAATTCAAGCTAGCTAGCGATTAACGCTCTAGAAGCCCTGCTGGCAATTTATGCTCTATTTGCCAGCTAACGATTAACACGGAAATTTTAAATAAAAACGTTACTTATATTATTGTGTTCACGTTGGCATTCAAGCGAGCAATTTTCACTCTATTTGACAGCTAACGATTAGCATGGTAATTTAGAATAAAAACGTTACTTATATTATTGTGTTCATGTTGGCATTCAAGCCAGCTAGCTAGCGATTAACGCTCTAGTAGCCCGCGAGCAATTTTCGCTCTATTTGCCAGCTAACGATTAGCACGGTAGTTTAAAATAAAAACGTTAATTATATTATTGTGTTCATGTTGGCATTTAAGTTAGCTAGCGATTACCGCTCTAGTAGCCTGCGAGCATTTTTTGCTCCATTTGCTAGCTAACGATTACCATAGCACGGTAGTTTGAAATAAAATCGTTAATTATTGTTTTCATGTTGGCATTCAAGCTAGCTAGCGATTAACGCTCTAGTAGCCTGCTAGTAATTTATGCTCTATTTGCAAGCTAACGATTAAGACGGAAATTTTAAATAAAAACGTTACTTATATTATTGTGTTCACGTTGGCATTCAAGCGAGCAATTTTCACTCTATTTGAAAGCTAACGATTAGCATGGTAATTTAAAATAAAAACGTTACTTATATTATTGTGTTCATGTTGGCATTCAAGCCAGCTAGCTAGCGATTAACGCCCTAGTAGCCCGCGAGCAATTTTCGCTCTATTTGCCAGCTAACGATTAGCACGGTAGTTTAAAATAAAATCGTTAATTATTGTTTTCATGTTGGCGTTCAAGCTAGCTAGCGATTAACGCTCTAGTAGCCTGCTAGCAATTTATGCTCTATTTGCCAGCTAACGATTAACACGGAAATGTTAAATAAAAACGTTACTTATATTATTGTGTTCACGTTGGCATTCAAGCGAGCAATTTTCACTCTATTTGACAGCTAACGATTAGCATGGTAATTTAGAATAAAAACGTTACTTATATTATTGTGTTCATGTTGGCATTCAAGCCAGCTAGCTAGCGATTAACGCTCTAGTAGCCCGCAAGCAATTTTCGCTCCATTTGCCAGCTAACGATTACCATAGCACGGTAGTTTAAAATAAAATCGTTAATTATTGTTTTCATGTTGGCATTCAAGCTAGCTAGCGATTAACGCTCTAGTAGCCTGCTGGCAATTTATGCTCTATTTGCCAGCTAACGATTAACACGGAAATTTTAAATAAAAACGTTACTTATATTATTGTGTTCACGTTGGCATTCAAGCGAGCAATTTTCACTCTATTTGACAGCTAACGATTAGCATGGTAATTTAAAATAAAAACGTTACTTATATTATTGTGTTCATGTTGGCATTCAAGCCAGCTAGCTAGCGATTAACGCTCTAGTAGCCCGCGAGCAATTTTCGCTCTATTTGCCAGCTAACGATTAGCACGGTAGTTTAAAATAAAATCGTTAATTATTGTTTTCATGTTGGCATTCAAGCTAGCTAGCGATTAACGCTCTAGTAGCCTGCGAGCAATTTATGCTCTATTTGCAAGCTAACGATTAACACGGAAATTTTAAATAAAAACGTTACTTATATTATTGTGTTCACGTTGGCATTCAAGCGAGCTATTTTCACTCTATTTGACAGCTAACGATTAGCATGGTAATTTAAAATAAAAACGTTACTTATATTATTGTGTTCATGTTGGCATTCAAGCTAGCTAGCTAGCGATTAACGCTCTAGTAGCCCGCCAGCAATTTTCGCTCTATTTGCCAGCTAACGATTAGCACGGTAGTTTAAAATAAAAACATTGATTTTACTATTGTGTTCATGTTGGCATTTAAGTTAGCTAGCGATTACCGCTCTAGTAGCCCGCGAGCAATTTTCGCTCCATTTGCCAGTCAACGATTAGCACGTTAGATTTTTGGGCATCGTGGTTCTTCTGGAAGGAAAACAGTTGGGCAAAATTCTGTCATTCTACCTTTTTTGGACATGGCAACGTGACTTTATTTTGAAGGCGAGGCGCTCACCCAGCTCGGTGACCTGCCGGTCGAAGGGGCAACGCACCGCCCGGCCGTGGAGTGGCAGGCGGGTGAGGCAGTCGTGGCACACGGTGTGCCCGCACAGCAGGAGGCGGGGCACCTTGTCCCCCTGCAGGGAGAAGACGTCCTCGCACACGCCGCACTCCAGCACCTGTGAGTGAGTGCATGCGCAACATTAAAGTCCTACTGAAAGCCACTACTAGCCACCACGCAGTCTGATAGTTTATATATCAACGATGAAATATTAACATTGCAACACATGCCAATACGGCCGCTTTAGTTTAATAAATTGCAATTGTAAATGTTCCTGTTGAAAACGTTGCGGAATGATGACGCGTATGATGACGGGTGTTTGTGACGTTATTAGTTGGAGGGGACGTATTAGCACAGCACCACACACGGCTAAAAGTTGTCTCTTTTCATCGCATAATTACACAGTATTTTGGACATCTGTGTTGCTGAATCTTTTGCGATTTCTTCAATTAATAATGGAGACGTCAAAGAAGAATGCTGTTGGTGGAAAGCGGTGGATTGCAGCTGCCTTTAGCAACACAAACACAGCCGGTGTTTCTTTGTTTGTTGTGAAGGTTTAACACAGAGCGGTCAAGCGAACATGTTTCTCGACGTCATCCAGCAACTTTTTGGCTGGGAAAATTGTGATATTAAGTCGGCTCTTACCAAAGACTTCAGTGGATTACGCGACCTCATCCTGCAGCTCGAAAAGGCAGCTGTGATCTTGGCTCCTCGGCTTCCTTTCAGAGACACTGGCTTTTGCCGCAGCCATCCCACTTTCAGGTATGACTTTATAATCTCACTAAAATACTAGTAACACAATAAGCATATAAGGGATTTTCCATAATTATCCTAGTAAATGTGTCTAATTACATCTGAAACGCTCCCACTGCTGCCGTCGGGAGCCGTCGTCTCTTTTTTTTTTTTTTGTAAGTTCTTCACTCTAACTTTCCTCATCCATCAATCAATCAATCAATCAATGTTTACTTATATAGCCCTAAATCACTAGTGTCTCAAAGGGCTGCACAAACCACTACGACATCCTCGGTAGGCCCACATAAGGGCAAGGAAAAATTCACACCCAGTGGGACGTCGGTGACAATGATGACTATGAGAACCTTGGAGAGGAGGAAAGCAATGGATGTCGAGCGGGTCTAACATGATACTGTGAAAGTTCAATCCATAATGGATCCAACACAGTCGCAAGAGTCCAGTCCAAAGCGGATCCAACACAGCAGCGAGAGTCCCGTTCACAGCGGAGCCAGCAGGAAAACATCCCAAGCGGAGGCGGATCAGCAGCGCAGAGATGTCCCCAGCCGAGCAGTACATGGCCACCGGATCGGACCGGACCCCCTCCACAAGGGAGAGTGGGACATAGGAGAAAAAAAAGAAACGGCAGATCAACTGGTCTAAAAAGGGAGTCTATTTAAAGGCTAGAGTATACATGAATTGATTAACGTGGATCCTGACTTAAACAAGTTGAAAACTTATTCGGGTGTTACCATTTAGTGGTCAATTTTACGGAATATGTACTGAACTGTGCAATCTACTAATAAAAGTATCAATCAATCAAAAAACAAATCTTTCATCCTCGCTCAAATTAATGAAGAAATTGTCGCTTTCTCGATTCGAATCGCTCTAGCTGCTGGTGGCCATGGTTGTAAACAATGTTCAGATGTGACGTCACACGCACATCGTCTGCTACTTCCGGTACAAGTAAAGCTTTTTTTATTAGCAACCAAAAGTTGCAAACTGTATCATCGATGTTCTCTACTAAACCCTTTCAGCAAAAATATGGCAATATCGCGAAATGATCAAGTATGACACATAGAATGGACCTGCTATCCCCGTTTAAATAAGAAACTTTAATTTCAGTAGGCCTTGAACGCCTCATCTTTGGCGCCAACTAGCGGCGGAGAGGCATGTAGCACCGTTAGCATGTAGCATGTAGCATGTGCAGCCCTACAAACAAACAGGTGTTGTCCACAAAGCAGGTGTTCGGACACGTCGTAGTCAAATGTGGTTTTAAAGGACGCCAGCTGTCCATTTATGACATTTTAGCAAAGCGCGAAAAAAAAAAAAACCTGGGGAGGAAAAAAAATCGCCCCCAAACACCGCCATTTTTTTTTTGTCTTTCCAAGTTTGAATAAACACGCCGACCTTAACCGCGCCTCCGCTCGCCGCCCTGCCGTGTCGGCCGCACGGCTCCATGGTGGTGGGGCCGGTGCCGGATGTGATGGAGGTGATGGAGGCCAGGGCGCCCTGCTTGTTTATTCCCGCAGCAGAGGCGGCCATTGTGCGACAGCTGCGCGCGGACCACTGCGCCTGCGCGGGAGGAGCTTCCCTGCACTTCCGGTTTGGCCTTATTTGATTTTTTTGTTTATTTTTACAGGATAATCCATCCATCCATTTTCTACCACTTATTCCCTTTTGGGGTCACGGGGGGCGCTGGCGCCTATCTCAGCTACAATTGGGCGGAAGGCGGCGTACACCCTGGACAAGTCGCCACCTCATCACAGGTCCAACACAGATAGACAGACAACATTCACACTCACATTCACACACTAGGGCCAATTTAGTGTTGCCAAACAAATAAAGTTTATTTCAGGGGTCACCAACGCGGTACCAGGTCGCCCGTAAGGACCAGATGAGTCGCCCGCTGGCCTGTTCTAAAAATAGCTCAAAGAGCAGCACTTACCAGTGAGCTGCCTCAATTTTTTAAATTGTATTTATTTACTAGCAAGCTGGTCTCGCTTTGCTTGACATTTTTAATTCTTAGAGAGACAAAACTCAAATAGAATTTGAAAATCCCCAAAAATATTTTAAAGACTTGGTCTTCACTTGTTTAAATAAATTCATGTATTTTTTTTACTTTGCTTCTTATAACTTTCAGAAAGACAATTTTGGAGAAAAAAACTACAACCTTCCAAATGATTTTAGCATTTTAAAACAAATATACCTTTTTACCTTTTAAATTCCTTCCTCTTCTTTCCTGAAAATTTAAATCAATGTTCAAGTATTTTTTTTAATTATTGTAAAGAATAATAAATACATTTTAATTTAATCATTAATTTTAGCTTCTGTTTTTTTGCGACGAAGAATATTTGTGAAATATTTCTTCAAACTAATTATGATTAAAATTCCCAAAAATTATTCTGTCAAATCTAGAAAATCTGTAGAATCAAATTTAAATCTTATTTCAAAGTCTTTTGAATTTCTTTTAAAATTTTTGTTCTGGAAAATCTAGAAGAAATAATGATTTCTCTTTGTTAGAAATATAGCTTGGTCCAATTTGTTATATATTCTAACGAAGTGCAGATTGGATTATAAGCTATTTAAAACATGTCATCAAAATCCTAAAACTAATACTAATCAGGAAATGATGTTCCATAAATATATTTTTTTATTTTTTTCAAAAAGTTTCGAATTAGCTAGTTTTTCTATTCATTTTTTTTCGGTTGAATTATACATTTTAAAGAGTCGAAATTGAAGATAAACTATGTTTAAAAAATGTATTTAAATTTTTTTCGTGTTTTTTCCTCTTTTAAACTGTTCAATTAAGTGTTTTTTTTCATCATTTATTCCCTACAAAAAACCTAACAGTTTTTTGTTCCCTGCTTCCAGTTTGTTTTGTACTACACGTTACGACTTCTGTTTTCCCGCTCGCTACCCGCTAGCTTCCACGCTAGACCCTTTTTGTTTTTGCTAACTTCCATGTTAAGCTCCTTTTATTTTCTAGCTCCCATGCTAGCTCCCTTAGTTTGTTATCCGCCTCGTGCGCGCTTTTGGTTGTACCCCTTTGGTTTGGGACGGCGTGGCGCGGTGGGAGAGTGGCCGCACGCAACCCGAGGGTCCCTGGTTCAATCCCCACCTAGTACCAACCTCGTCATGTCTTGCATGGCAGCTCCCTCCATCAGTGTGTGAATGGGTAAATGTGGAAGTAGTGTCAAAGCGCTTTGAGTACCTTGAAGGTAGAAAAGCGCTATACAAGTACAACCCATTTATCATTTATTTATTTATTTGTTCTTGTTCTAATATTTTAATTAAATAATGTTTTCCTGTTTTTCTGCATCTTGGGGTTCGTCACAAATCAACTCTGAAAAATCCAGTGAAACAGATTGGTGGTTTTAGCTGATATAAAGACTATCCAGTGTCTATATATGTTTATTTATGTTGAAGTATTTGGCAGACGCTTTTATCCATACATAAAAAATACATATGAAACAATCAGTGTAAACATGATCATTTAAGGGAAGACTGTAATAGAAAATATCAATACAAAGTGTCAAGACAGAATAAACTACAGTCTATAGGTCCCTAAGATATATAGATATATAATGTATTCATATATTGTTTATGTAGCATGTATATATAACCAAATCATATTTTTTCTTCAACTTAAAAATAGCTGACCTTCTTTGGGATTATATTCCTAGTTTTGATCTGGGACGTCTGGTCATTCATAGTGTAGAACAGGGGTGTCCAAACTTTTTCCACTGAGGGCCGCACACTGAAAAATCAAAGCAAGCGGGGGCCATTTTCATTATTTTTGTTTTAAAAACCAATACAATATATGTATAAAAATATACATTTAGGCCTCCACTCAGTTATGATCCCGGGAACCCCTAAGGGATTTGGTAAAAAAAAAAAAAAGCATTAAAAATGTGTAATTATTGAGTGTTATTATTTTCATTATTATTCAAGTTTCAAATCTCTAGATCAACATTAGGAAAAAAATGGAAAAAACACCAAATATGCAATATTTTCACTCAATCAAATTTTAGGTGGAATATTTGAGATTATATAATAATTGGAGCCTTAATTTTGGATTTTGATTCATTATTATTTTTTGAGCAATGACACTTAAACACATTAAAGTCTTAAAAAAAAAATTATATGTATATTTTTTTTACCGTTTACTTTTAGCACAATAATCTCGGGATCTACTTCAGATCTATTCGTCAATTATTAGTTCTATTGTTGTTTATGTTTTTTGTTTGTTTTAGGCCCTTCTTAAAAACAAACAAACAGCTCAGTGTTTTTATATGGCAAAACACAAAATATGCAACATTTTCCCCAAAAATATTTCAAATTGGAATATTTAATGTGACGTAATCAGAGCCTTGAATAGGTCAATAATTCAAAATGACATTGATTTTGATTCATTATTATTTTTTAAAGAAAGAAACAGCCTGCATGGCAGCTTTGTGTTATAAGAGTAAGCATTGCAACAATGTATTGTTACATTTCACCTGTTTGCTCTTTAATACCACTTTTTATCTTTTTAATTTTTTTCAATTGTATTCTTAAAATGTGCCGTGGGGCCGTTAAAAAATAACCCGCGGGCCGCACTTTGGACACCCCTGGTATAGAGGAATAATATATTACCGTTAAGCAAACTATGAATAATAAAACATGTGCCCTTTATCATAGCTACACGTATGACAAAAAAGGTGGTGAAAATGAGTGGTATTCAGTGAAGTAAGATGAATGAAATGCGTTGACAGTTTATTACTGCTGCCAAATGAATTACACTGAGTGGAGCGGATCACCACTCCAAGATGGCGGCCCCGCGTCTCGTCAGCGCCAGTAGGCAGTAGCGCTCCATGCTGCGCACACTTAGAAGATGTCTATGAGCGTAATGAATGGAGGATGTCCGGCACGCTGCTGCCATCTTGTGGATGTAGTGCTGAACTGTAGTTTTTTTTTAATTACAAAATGTCAAGTCAGGAAGAAGCGAAACAAATAATATATTAATTAAAACTAAGAACATATTAATTCAAACAATGAATATATTAATTAATACAAAAACAAATTAATATAAAAATAATGTATTAATTAAAATAAAGATTATATTAATTATTAGGGCTGGAAAATGACTTATTGTGTGAATGCTCCATGCAAAACATTCACACATCTTCTTTCTACACCAAAATTAATCTACTACTTGTTCTCCTTCTCTTTCTTCTTATCCTTCTCCTTCTTCTTCATTTCTTCTTCTTCTTCTCCTCCTCCTCCTCCTCCTCCTCCTTCTTCTTCTTCTCCTGTTCATTCTTCTTCTCCTCCTCCTGCTTCTTCTTCCACTTCTTCTTTTCCTTCTTCTTCTCCTTCTTCCTCTTCTTCCCCTTCTTCTTCTTCTTTGCCTCCTCCTTCTTCTCCTTCTTCTTATTCCCCTTCTTCTTCTCCTTCTTCTCCTTCTCCTTCTTCTCCTCCTTCTTCTTCTCCTTCTTCTTTTCCTTCTTCTTCTCCTTCTTCCTTTTCTTCCCCTTCTTCTTCTTCTTCTTCTTTGCCTCCTCCTTCTTCTTCCCCTTCTTCTTCTCCTTCTTCTTCTCCTTCTTCTCCTCCTCCTCCTTCTTCTTCTTCTCCTTTTACTTCTTCTTTTCTTCTTCTTCCTCTTCTTCCCCTTCTTCTTCTTCTTCTTCTTCGCCTTCTCCTTCTCCTCCTCCTCCTTCTTCTCCTTCTTCTTCTCCTTCTTCTTTTCCTTCTTCTTCTTCTCCTCCTTCTTCTTATTATTCTCCTTCTTCTTCTTCTTCTCCTTCTTTTTCTTTCTTCTTCTTCTTCTGCTTCTTATACTTCTTCTTCTTCTTCTTCTCCTCCTCCTTCTTCTCCTTCTTCTTCTTCCCCTTCTTATTCTCCTTCTTCTTCTCCTCCTCCTCCTCCTCTTTCTTCTTCTCCTTCTTCTTTTCCTTCTTCTTCTTCTCCTCCTTCTTCTTATTATTCTCCTTCTTCTTCTTCTTCTTCTTCTTCTCCTGCTCCTTCTCCTTCTTCTCTTTCTTCTTCTTCTTCTGCTTCTTCTACTACTTCTTCTTCTTCTTCTTCTCCTTCTTCTCCTTCTTCTTCTTCTCATTCTTCTTGTCCTTCTTCTCCTTCTTTTTCTTCTTCTTCTTCTTCTCCTTCTCTTTCTTCTTCTCCTCCTCCTCCAGCTCCTCTTCCTCCTCCTTCTTCTTCTTTTTCTTCTTTTTCTCCTTCTTTTCCTTCTTCTTCTCATTTTCTCCTTCTTTTTCTTCTGCTTCTTCTTCTTCTCCTTTTTCTTCTTCTTCTTTGCCTTCTTCTTCTTCTTCTCCTCCTCCTCATACTGCTCCTCCTCTTTCTGCTTCTTCTTCTTCTGCTTCTTCCTCTTCTTCTTCTTTTCCACATTTTGGGGCGCTCTACCTCCCACATTTTTCGCCCAATTCAAAGCGTTCCAACTTCAAACTGTTCAGCCTATTCCCTTAAAAAAATCCCCTTAATTCCCAGAATTCCAGGTTTTCCGGGACAATTTTCCCCATTCAAAATGAATTGGCCATTTTTCAAACTTCCACCATTCCCACATTTTTCAATTGAGTCAAACCATTCCACCTTCAACACATTCCACTTATCCTGGACATTCAAACTATACTTTTTCCAAGTTAAAAAAATTTCCATGCAATTCCCATTGGGAAGAATGGGACCTTTTTCAAAGTTCCACAACTCCCACATTTTTCATCCAATTCAAACTGTTCCAACTTCAAAAAATTAAGGAATTACGTGCTTTTTTCAACAATAATATTTAATATGTAAAACAAAATTCTGGATTTCCAAAATAATTCTCAGTTTTTAGGAAAGTTGTCCCCATTCATGATGAATTAGCCATTTTTCAAACTTCCACATTTTCCAAGCTATTCAAACCATTCCAACATCGACACATTCCACTCATCCTGGACTTTCAAACTAACACTTTCCCAAGTTCCAAACCTAATTCTGGTTTTCCTGCATATTCAAACTTTTCAACATTCAATCTATTCCAACATTTAAACTATTCTTACATTCATACTACATTCTGTCAGCGTTTCACTTCAACTTCCTCATGGCGGCGAAGCAGGAGCCGCGAATGGATTCTGATAAACTGCACGGTCGTTATCGTGGGGGTCAAAGGTCGGCTTGTTGCAAAAGGTGCCCTCTGACGACCTTCAGGGTCGTCACTGAGGAGCACAAACTAGCCAGAGACTTGCAAAACATGTTTGCATCGCCTAAAATTAATGATGAATTTAAATCAAACTTATTATGAATGTTTGACCTATTTAAGGTTATTTCACATTAAATGTTCCATAGTCAAAGTTTTAGTTTTTTTGGTGGGGGGCGGGGGGCATAAAAATAGGGGTTTCTTAAAAAAAATGGCATTAAGCATAACAAACAAAAATAAAAGTTTTTTGAGGGATGAATCTTAAATTGTAAGATTAATGTATTAAAGTTAAATAATAATAATATGAAATACATTGATAATAAAAAAATATATATGTATATATATAAATATATATATATTCATCCCTAAGGTTTTTTTTTTATTGTTTTGTAACTGCCATTGCTAATAGCAAAAAAAAAAAAAAATAATAATACATCAAAATCAAAGTTGCTATGAATTATTGACCTATTTAAGTTAGTCGAAAATCCAATATTCCATATTCAATTGTTGTTGTTTTTTTGGGGGGGGGGTCATTGATATATATATATATATATATATATATATATATATATATATATATATATATATATAAATATATATATTAGATTAGATTAGATAATACTTTATTTATTCCGTCAGGAGAGTTCCTTCAGGAAAATTACAATTTTCAGCACAATCCCATTCAAGATCAGACAAACATTACAGGGAGACAGAACAGGATCGCTGACGGGTCTGCCGGCTTCCAGCGCCCCTTACAAAAAAAGATGAGATACAGGTAAACAAGGGGGGGAGAAAAAAATAGAAGATTAAAATAAAATAAAAAAATTGGTCTTAGCCTGGGCCCTGGAGAGGGAGTGCAGACTGAGGCCAAGGGAAAAAAACAACTACTCATAGCCATAGTACACACCCCTCTTACATGTGTGTAAGAGGGAAACATCAAACATTAAAGAACACATCGGACATTAAAGACATTAAAGCAGCAGATAGAACCAGACACTTCTACATACAGCTATGAATAAAAAGTAAAAGAAACATATCCACTGTGGTGGCCTCTGGGGTGTTCCACGCCATCGTCCGCTGGGGTGGAGGGAGGATGGCCAGAGACAGGAGCAGACCCAACAAAGCAACCAAGACAGCCGACTCCACTATATATATATATATATATATATATATATATATATATATATATATATTAGGGGTGGGCAAATTAATGCGTTAATTACGCGTTAACTCATCAATCTATTAACGCCAACAATTATTTTATCGCACATTTGCGTATGTTGTTTACATGCTTTTATTTTGTTAACGCCTTTTCTTAACAAGACGGCATCTCCCGGATGTACTTCGGCGTGGAGGGGCTCTTGGTAAAGATGGAACATTTGACAAAAATACCGGAAAATTCTGCAACTGTCATGGCTGGCTTACAGCGTGGTCACTCCGGGATCACTTACGACCGCCAGACAATTCTGGATGTGGATAGATCGGGCCGTTTTGGACTGAATGACGCGTGCTTGCTAGACCGGGAATACTTTGCCGGCTACATCCAGCGGCCTGTGAAGCAGCGGAGTATATGTGTTGTCTGTCTATTTATGAATAATGCAGACGAGGAGTGTTGGCTGAGTTCTTAACGTTTACTTTCAGAGCGTGCATATCACAACATACAAGATGCCGTCATGGCGACACAACCTATACCGGGCTACTGCGCATGCTCGTCACTCCTGTTGCATGCTGGGTAGGGTAGTTCTTTTTTCCCCTGGCTCATAACATCACAATATAGTACCATGTATATGATGCGTTCAGTTTATCAAAGCACCAAGCAAACGATCGGAAAATTCCCATCATATCAATTCCTAGACATGGTCATAATTATTTTAAGTGCACTACGCAGAATAAACACAACATTATTAATATTGCTACTACGGATAATTTGATCAAAAATTCCCTAAAACAGCCCACTACCTATAATATAGGTTTTTTAAACATAAGAACTTTGATAAAAAAAAATGTTTCTGCTGTTACCTCAGAAATTGCCTGATCAGATGTTATGATTGTGGCTCAGAGATTTGTATGTAGATTATATTTATTTTCCATAACAAACAGGATAACTTAAATACCCTGGCAGTGGCAATAAGCTTAAATGTTTGTATTTACATTTTTTGAGTTGATTTTCATAAAATATGCTATTTAACTGCTACTGTTTAACAAGGACTGATTTAAATTGTGTTTGCACAACAAATGTTTTGGCGCTTTTGTTCATGTGGGAGAATATTCCAATAAAGGTGCACTACACACTACTTTTGAATTCATTATTGGGCTTTGCGTATACAATGCAGTTAATCGCGATTAATCGGAGAAATAGTGCGATTAACTTCGATTAAAATTTTTAATCGTTGCCCAGCCCTATTATATATATGTATATATATATATATATATATATATATATATATACACACCACTTTTGTGAGTGGGGTCTTTTTGGGTCCCTAAGATTTTTACAATTTTTTTTACTGTCATTACTAAAAGCAATAAAACAATACATCAAAATCTAATTTGTTATGAATTATTGATGTTAGAATATGTTATGAATTATTGATGTTAGATAGGTTGATTGGCAACACTAAAATTGGCCCTAGTGTGTGAATGTGAGTGTGAATGTTGTCTGTCTATCTGTGTTGGCCCTGCGATGAGGTGGCGACTTGTCCAGGGTGTACCCTGCCTTCCGCCCGATTGCAGCTGAGATAGGCACCAGCGCCCCCCGAGACCCCGAAAGGGAATAAGCGGTAGAAAATGGATGGATGGAGAATAATTGTTTCTAAATTATCACAAACAAATTTCCATTACATTGTGTTCCTGACAAGAAGACAAAAGGCTGTCTTTGAAACCTTCCAAGAAGAATGCTGGTAAAACTCCACCGGGACTTCAAAGCGGAGGATCTGCCAAACTTCCAGAGGAACTCTTTTTGAAGTATTTTACGATCTCTCTTTGAACTATTTTATGGGACTCTCTTTGAACTATTTTATGGAATTCTTTGTGAACTATTTGACGATCTCTCTTCGGACTGTTTGGTAACCGAGGGCAGCGCTGTTTACGACCCACTTCCCCTCAGGGAGCAGCTGTGGGAAGGGGGTGGGAGGAAGTCAAATAAAGAAGGAGTACAATCTTTTGGAAGAGCATGTACAGAGAGTACAGTGGCATGTCTCTCCTCAAGATTGAGTCCAAATTGAATTCTGTCTCTGTTTGATTCTTTGCTTCTTGTCTTGTTTAATAGATGTCATGAGTTTTTTTAACCTGACAATTGACCTATTTAATGCTATTGTACTTTAAATAATCCACAGTCAAAGTTTTTTGGGGGATGGGTGGGGTCAGAAAAACAGGGGTTTTTGGCATAAAACATTAAAAAGAAAAACTTTAAATTGACAAATAATTTTTGAAGTAGAGAAAAAATTAAGTATATGAGTTATTTTCAACTTTTGGATGGCTGAGCCCCTTTCGAGTCCCCGTAATGAAACGTAAAAAAATGAAAATGTTTCAGTGCGGGCCCCCTGCTGTAAAAGAAGCAGCCACCAACACGTCTGAGTGGTTGCTAAACACAAAAGTTATTGTGCGCCAACAAAGGCATTCAGTGTTGACAATGCTGAGGTCGGCACTTTTTTCTTAGGCTTTAAAAGCAAATCCACTCACACCAAGTTTACTTTGGGGACTAAAAAGTCCAAGAAGGACGAGAAAAAGAGTTGACTATCTTCTGAACTTTGCCCGTTGAAAGGCACGGCCACCTGTGATTGGTCGGCAGACTCGCACGCCCCCCCCCCCCCCCGGGGCTCCATAGTCCACCTTCAACCTCTCCCTCACTCCAGGCCAGACCAGGTCCCCCGCAGCCCAGGTAAACATGTCCGAGAAGGGAGCCTTCGACACCAACGTGGTGACCCTCACCAGGTTTGTGCTGGAGGAGGGTCGGAGGGTCCACGGCACCGGAGAACTCACCACCCTGCTCAACTCCATCTGCACGGCGGTCAAGGCCATCTCTACGGCCGTCAGGAAGGCCGGCATCGCCAACCTGTGAGACCTTCTTCTTTCTTTCTTTCTTTCTTTCTTTCTTTCTTTCTCGCCCAGAGGAGTTTTGTCTCAGACCAACAGAAGGAAGCCCTCAACGCACCTTCGGCTCTACTACATTGTTAGCATAAATCAAAAGTGTCCTAGGATTGCATTTTTCACCCCAGAGACAAAATAAAATCCGCCTGGATTCGAACATTACACCAAAAAAAACAATAATATGTAAATATCGAGAAAATTGCTTGTGAATGCTAAATGCTAACGTTAGCACGCTAACAGTTAGAATGTGTAGAGTACTCCGTCACAGCCATAAAGCATGGAAAACTGGCTTAAAGTTAAAAGTTAGCATACTCATGCTAACAGTTAGCGTGTGTCAAGCACCAAGTTATGTGACTCTCAGGTGTCTAACTGTAAAATTGGCCGGAAAAATTAACATGTTAATATGCTAAAATTTGCTCAAAAAAGGTTGATTTTGTTTGTGCATGCATCTACTTTTCAAAAATGCTAATGTTAGCATGCTAATTTTAGCATTTTAGCATGCTAATGTGTACATGCTAACAGCTAGCATGTATCAAGTACCAAGTATAATGACTCTGATATGTATTTTGCAAAATTGGTAAAAAAAAAAAAAAAAAAAGTTAGCATGTCAGCATGCTAATGTTGACATGTTAACAGCTAGCATGTGTCAAGTACCAAGGAATATGACTCTGATGTGCACGACTGCAAAATGGGCTAAAATAAAAGTTAGCATGATAATTTTAGCATACTGGCATGCTAATGTTTACATGCTAACAATTAGCATGTGTCAAGCGCCAAACATTATGACTCTGAGGTGTATTTTGCAAAATTTGATAAAAAAGTTACTACACTATTGTTAGCATGTTAGCATGCTAATTTGAACATGCTAACAGCGAACATGTGTCAAACACCAAGATTTATGACTCTGAGGTGTATTTTGGAAAATTGGCAAAAAAAGTAAGCATGTTAATGTTAGCATGCTTTTTTTTAACATGCTAACAGCGAGCATGTGCCACGTGCCAAGCATTTTGACTCTGAGGTGTATTTTGCAAAATTGGATAAAAAAGTTACCACATTAACGTTAGCATGTTAGCATGCTAATTTGAACATGGTAGCAGTGAGCATGTGTCAAATACCAAGATTTATGACTCTGAGGTGTGTTTTGGAAAATTGGCTAAAAAAGTTAGCATTTTAATGTTAGCATGCTAATTTTAACATGCTAACAGCAAGCATGTGTCAAGTACCAAGATTTATGACTTTGAGGAGTATTTTGGAAAATTGGCTAAAAAAGTTAGCATGTTAATGTTAGCATGCTAAGTTTAACATGTTAACAGCTAGCATGTGTCATGTAGCAAGTGTTATGAATCTGAGGTGTATTTTGCAAAATTGGATCAAAAACTTACCACATTCATGCTAGCATGCTAATTTGAACATGCTAACAGTGAGCATGTTTCAAGTACCAAGTATTTTGACTCTAAGATGTACTTCGTAAAATTGGCTAAAAAAGTCAACTTGCTAATTTTTTCATGCTAAAAGCTAGCATGTGTCAAATACCAAGATTTATGACTCTGAGGTGTATTTTGCAAAGTTGGCTAAAAAGTTAGCATGTTAATGTTAGCATGCTAGCATGCTAATTTGATTATGCTAACAGCGAACATGTGTCAAATATCAATATTTATGACTCTGAGGTGTGTTTTGGAAAATTGGCTGAAAAAGTTAGCATTTTAATGTTAGCATGCTAATTTTACCATTTTAACAGCTAGCATGTGTCATGTACCAAGTATTATGGCTCTGAGGTGTATTTTGCAAATTTGGATAAAAAAGTTACCACCTTAATATTAGCATATTAATTTTAACATGTTGACAGCTAGCATGTGTCAAGTCCCAAGTTTTGTGACTCTGAGGTGTATTTTGCAAAAGTGGATAAAAAAGTTAGCATGTTAGCATACTAATTTTAACATGCTAGCAGCGAGCATGTGTCACGTACCAAGTGTAATGACTCTGAGGTGTATTTTGCAAAATTGGATAAAAAAGTTACCACATTAATGTTAGCATGTTAGTATACTAATTTTAACATGCTAGCAGTGAGCATTTGTCAAATACCAAGCTTTATGACTGAGGTGTGTTTTGGAAAATTGGCTAAAAAAGTTAGCATTTTAATGTTAGCATGCTAATTTTACCATGTTAACAGCTACCATGTGTCATGTACCAAGTATTATGGCTCTGAGGTGTATTTTGCAAAATTGGATAAAAAAGTTAGCACCTTAATATTAGCATATTCATTTTAACATGTTAACAGCTAGCATGTGTCAAGTCCCAAGTTTTATGACTCCGAGGTGTATTTTGGAAAATTGGATAAAAAAGTTACCACGTCAATGTTAAAATGTTAGCATGCTAATTTGAACATGCTAGTAGTGAGAATGTGTCACGTATCAAGTGTAATGAATCTGAGGTGTATTTTACAAAATTGGATAAAAAAGTTACCACATTAACGTTAGCATGTTAGCATACTAATTTTAACATGCTAGCAGTGAGCATATGTCAAATACCATGATGCATGACTCTGAGGTGTGTTTTGGAAAATTGGCTAAAAAAGTTAGCATTTTAATGTTAGCATGCTAATTTTACCATGTTAACAGCTACCATGTGTCATGTACCAAGTATTATGGCTCTGAGGTGTATTTTGCAAAATTGGATAAAAAAGTTAGCACCTTAATATTAGCATATTAATTTTAACATGTTGACAGCTAGCATGTGTCAAGTCCCAAGTTTTATGACTCTGAGGTGTATTTTGCAAAAGTGGATAAAAAAGTTACCACGTCAATGTTAACATGTTAGCATGCTAATTTGAACATGCTAGCAGTGAGAATGTGTCACGTACCAAGTGTAATGACTCTGAGGTGTATTTTGCAAAATTGGATAAAAAAGTCACCACATTAACGTTAGCATGTTAGCATACTAATTTTAACATGCTAGCAGTGAGCATTTTTCAAATACCAAGATTTATGACTCTGATGTGTGTTTTGGAAAATTGGCTAAAAAAGTTAGCATTTTAATGTTAGCATGCTAATTTTACCATGTTAACAGCTACCATGTGTCATGTACCAAGTATTATGGCTCTGAGGTGTATTTTGCAAAATTGGATAAAAAAGTTAGCACCTTAATATTAGCATATTCATTTTAACATGTTAACAGCTAGCATGTGTCAAGTCCCAAGTTTTATGACTCTTAGGTGTATTTTGGAAAATTGGTTAAAAAAGTTACCATGTCAATGTTAGCATGTTAGCATACTAATTTTAACATGCTAGCAGCGAGCATGTGTCACGTACCAAGTGTAATGACTCTGAAGTGTATTTTGCAAAATTGGATAAAAACGTTACGTCAAAGTTAGCATGTTAGCAAGCTAATTTGAACATGCTAGCAGCGAGCATGTGTCAAGTACCAATTATTATGACCTTGAGGTGTATTTTGCGAAATTGGCTAAAGAAGTTAGCACGTTAATATTAGCATATTAATTTTAACATACTAACAGCTAGCATGTGTCAAGTCCCAAGTGTTAGGACTCTGAGGTGTATTTTGCAAAATTGGCTTAAAAAGTTAGCATGTTAATTTTAGCATGTTAGCATGTCAAGCTACACCACCGTTGTTACGTCCGCAGGTATGGCATCGCGGGTAGCACCAACGTGACGGGAGACCAGGTGAAGAAGCTGGACGTGCTCTCCAACGACCTGGTCATCAACATGATCAAGTCCTCCTTCACGTCCTGCGTGCTGGTGTCCGAGGAAGACGAGCGGGCCATCGTGGTAGAGCCGGACCGCAGGGTAAGTGGCACGCAGGCACACCCGCTACTTTGGAGATGAGCGCAGGTGTTCTTCCACCAGGGCAAATACATCGTCTGCTTCGACCCCCTGGACGGTTCCTCCAACATTGACTGCCTGGTCTCCATCGGGACCATCTTCGCCATCTACAAGAAGGTGAGCGCGGAACGCCGGGCGCTGGTTCATTGTGGTGACTCGGGTTCCTCCGCAGACCACGGACGGCGAGCCCGACGAGAAGGACGCCCTGCAGCCCGGGAGGAACCTGGTGGCGGCGGGTTACGCGTTGTACGGCAGCGCCACCATGATGGTCCTGTCCACCGGCCGGGGAGTGGACTGCTTCATGCTGGACCCGGTAGGAGCCGCGCGGGGTGTGGCCGCGGTGGTGACTCACCCGCTGCTCTGCTCCTCCAGGCCATCGGGGAGTTCATCCTGGTGGACCGAGACGTGAAGATCAAGAAAAAGGGGAAGATCTACAGCTTGAACGAAGGCTACGCCCAACATTTCTACCCTGACGTGACCGAGTACCTCCAGAAGAAGAAGTACCCCGAGGTAAGTCCGCCGCCGCCTCCTCACTTTGGACTGGCGAGGTGACGGAGACGATCCGTTTCTTTCAAGGACGGCTCGGCTCCTTATGGTAGTCGTTATGTGGGCTCCATGGTCGCTGACGTCCACCGCACTCTGGTCTACGGCGGCATCTTCCTCTACCCCGCCAATGTGAAGAGTCCCAAGGGGAAGGTGAGAAAGTACTTCTTGGTAACTTTCAACCACTGTAACCGCCTCCAACCTGAGTGTAACATCAGTGCTAAGTCACTCCAAAGTAACGCTTACATCAGCATAGCATCCATGTAGCAGTTGTAACATCTTTGTAATGGCACTGTAACATTACGCAACACAGTGGAATGCCCCTGTAACATCATTGTAACATCAGTGTAACACCAAGTAACACTCAACATCATTGTATCATCAATGTAGCATCAAATAACCATCAACGAATGGCCCTGTTACAGCATCGTAACATGGCATTTAAACAATTTGTACCACAGATTGGAATGTCCCTGTTACATCTTTGTAACATTGGTGAAACATAGGCACAATGGCAGTTCAACAATATGTAACACACGTTGGCGTGTCCCTGTTACAGCATTGTGACATCCATGTACTATCAGTGCTGCAACATTATGTAACACTCATTGGAATGTCCCTGTTACATCTTTGTAACATTGGTGTACCATGAGCGTGATGGCACTGTAACTATATGTAACACACACTGGAATGTCCCTGTTACATCACTGTAACGGTGGTGTACGGGCGCCGTAACATTACGCAACACACATTGTAATGTCCCTGTTGCATTTTTGTAACATCACTGTAACATGAGCGTACTGGCACGGTAACACCATGAAACACACACTAGAATGTCCCTGTTACATCACTGCAATATTGGTGTAATGGCATTGTAACACCGCCTTTCACCCGGTTGTAGCTGAGATAGGCACCATCGCCCCTCGCTACACCAAAGAGAATACGCGGTAGTAAATAGATGGATGGCATTGTAACACCATGAAACATACACTGGAGTGTCCCTGTTACATCACTGTAACATTGGTGTAATGGAATTGTAACACCATGTAACACACACTGTAATGTCCCTGTTATATCACCGTAACATTTGTGTACTGGCACTCTAACACCATGTAACACACACACTAGAATGTCCCTGTTACATCACTGTTATATTGGTGTAATGGCATTGTAACACCGCCTTTCACCCGGTTGTAGCTGAGATAGGCATCAGCGCCCACCGCGACCCCTAAGGGAATAAGCGGTAGAAAATGGATTGATGGCATTGTAACACCATGAAACACACACTGGAGTGTCCCTGTTACATCACTGTAACATTGGTGTAATGTAATTGTAACACACACTGTAATGTCCCTGTTATATCGCCGTAACATTTGTGTACTGGCACTCTAACAGCATGTGACACACACACTGGAATGTCCCCGTTACACTACTGTAAAATTTGTGTAACATTATGTAACACACATTGGACAGTCCCTGTAATATTATTGTAACATCTGTGTAACATAAGTGTAATGGTACTGTAACACTATGTAGCACACATTGGAATGTCCCTGTTATATTGTTGTAACATAAGTGTAGTGGCACTGTAACATTACGTAACACACCATGAAATGCCTCATTACATCACTGTGGTGTAGGCCAGAACAATTTTGTTACACTAGTGATGAACTTTATTGCCTCTCTAACGTTATGTAGCAGACATTACATAGCTTTGACACCCCGGTAACACCGGCGTAACGGTACTGTAACACTCAATGGAATACCTGTTTCGTCACCACGGCATCAGTGTAACACCGCTGCAGTTAGCATGTTGACGTGTAAAGCCATGACTGCTGCTAGAGTCCAAGGAGTTCTCCTCATTCAAGCATCAACGTAACTTGAGCGCCGTAACCTTCCGCCGTGTAACCGCCCGACTCCGACGCCATTGTAACGCGTCCTCCCCGGCGTCCCTCAGCTGCGGCTGCTGTACGAGTGCAACCCCATGGCGTTCATCATGGAGCAGGCGGGCGGCATGGCCACCACGGGCGCCGCCAACGTGCTGGACATCCAGCCCAGTAACATCCACCAGAGGGTGCCCGTGGTCCTGGGCTCACCTGACGACGTGCAGGAGTACATCGCCATCTACAGGAAGCACCATCCCTGAGGTGAGGCCCGTAAAGGTCCTTAAAGGCCCATAAAGGTCTATAAAGGCCCGTAAAGTTTTCTTTGTGCTGATCATTATTAATTATTTTTTTTTGGTTTGCAGATTTCCCTTCCAGTCGCCGCACTGCACTGAAACTGCCACAAAGCAACTTTAGGACGCACACATTTTGACTTGAGGGTTCATTTACTCGCTTGACATCCATTTATTAAAAAAAAAGAACAAGACAAAGTTTGTCACTCGTCTTTCTTGGATGCCAAACTTGATATTTTCAGAACCACAGGAATGTTTTTTTCTTTGCCAGTCTTGCAAAAATGTTTTACTGCAGCTCCTCTTTGAACAAATTGCCCATCTCATCCTGGACATTCAAACTAACACTTTTTCAAGTTTTGAACCAAATTCCTTTTTTCCCCTGGAAATTCAAACTCTACATACAACATTGAAACTATTCCTGCATTCATACTACATTCTGTCAGCAATTCACTTTCAGCATTGGAGTGTTCACACTTCTTCTAGTTAATAATGAATTAATAATTAGTGACCGAATGTTCCTTTGGGACAGAGGACCCTATTGTATTTCTAAGGTTTTATTATTTATTTACCGCCGCCTGTTTGAGCTGTAATTCGACCCGCTTAACATGCTTCAAAACTCACCCAATTTAACACACACATCAGGACTGGAGAAAATTGCGAACTAATTAAGAAAACAAAATCAAATACTCAAAATTGCGCTCTAGCGCCCCCTAGGAAAAAACACAAAAAAAAAACTGCTTGTAACGTCCGTTAAAAAATATCGTAGAGACATGAAACAAAAACCTCTATGTAGGTCTCACTTAGACCTAGATTTCATACAATGACCTCTTTCAGCAAAAATCAACAAGAAGTTGGCAAAAACCCCTTCAAAACAAAAATGTTCTAAAAAAATGTAATTTTTGCCTCTTTGAGCTGTAATTTGACCCATTTAAAATGCTTCAAAACTCAAACTGGACACACATCAGGACAGGCGAAAATTGCGATCTAATGAAAAACCAAACCCCAAAACTCAAAATTGCGCCCCCGAGGACTAAAACACAGACACATCTCCTAGTAAGAAAATACAGACAAAACGGCTTGTAACTTCCGGTAGGAATGTCGTGGAAACATGAAACTAAAACCTCTATGTAGGTCTCACTTAGACCTACATTTCATACACTGATCTCCTTCAGCAAAAATCAACAACAAGTTGGCAAAAACCCCTTCAAAAAATAAATGTTCTAAAAATGTAATTTTTGCCTCTTTAAGCTGTAATTTGACCCATTTAAAATGCTTCAAAAACTCACCAAACTGGACACACACATCAGGACTGGCGAAAATTGTGATCTGATAAAAAACCAAACCCCAAAACTCAAAATTGTGCCCCCGAGGACTAAAACACAGACAAATCTCCTAGTAAGAAAATACAGACAAAACTGCTTGTAACTTCCGGTAGGAATGTCGTGGAGACATGAAACTAAAACCTCTACGTAGGTCTCACTTAGACCTACATTTCATACACTGATCTCCTTCAGCAAAAAAATCAACAAGAAGTTGGCAAAAACCCCTTCAAAACATAAATGTTCTAAAAATGTAATTTTTGCCTCTTTCAGCTGTAATTTGACCCATTTAAAATGCTTCAAAAACTCACCAAACTGGACACACAAATCAGGACAGGCAAAAATTGTGATCTAATAAAAAAACCAAACCCCAAAACTCAAAATTGTGCCCCCGAGGACTAAAACACAGACAAATCTCCTAGTAAGAAAATACAGACAAAACGGCTTGTAACTTCCGGTAGGAATGTCGTGGAGACATGAAACTAAAACCTCTATGTAGGTCTCACTTAGACCTACATTTCATACATTGATCTCCCTCAGCAAAAAATCAACAAGACGTTGGCAAAAACCCCTTCAAAACATAAATGTTCTAAAAAATGTCATTTTTGCCTCTTTGAGCTGTAATTTGACCCATTTAAAATGCTTCAAAACTCAAACTGGACACACACATTAGGACAGGTGAAAATTGCGATCTAATAAAAAACAAACCCCAAAACTCAAAATTGCGCCCCCGAGGATTAAAACACAGACAAATCTTCTAGTAAGAAAATACAGACAGAACTCCTTGTAACTTCCGGTAGGAATGTCGTGGAGACATGAAACTAAAACCTCTATGTAGGTCTCACTTAGACCTACATTTCATTGATTGATGTCCTTCAGCAAAAAATCAACAAGAAGTTGGCAAAAACCCCTTCAAAACATAAATGTTCTAAAAATGTAATTTTTGCCTCTTTAAGCTGTAATTTGACCCATTAAAAATGCTTCAAAACCCACCAAACTGGACACACACATCAGGACAGGCGAAAATTGCGATCTAATAAAAAACCAAACCCCAAAACTCAAAATTGCGCCCCCGAGGACTAAAACACAGACAAATCTCCTAGTAAGAAAATACAGACAAAACTGCTTGTAATTTCCGGTAGTAATGTCGTTGAGACATGAAACTAAAACCTCTATGTAGGTCTCACTTAGACCTACATTTCATACACTGATCTCCTTCAGCAAAAAATCAACAAGAAGTTGGCAAAAAACCCTTCAAAACATAAATGTTCTAAAAATGTAATTTTTGCCTCTTTAAGCTGTAATTTGACCCATTTAAAATGCTTCAAAACTCGCCAAACTGGACACACACATCAGGACAGGCGAAAATTGCGATCTAATAAAAAAAATCAAACCCCAAAAGTCAAAATTGCGCCCCCGAGGACTAAAACACAGACAAATCTCCCAGTAAGAAAATACAGACAAAACTTCTTGTAACTTCCGGTAGGAATGTCGTGGAGACATGAAACTAAAACCTCTATGTAGGTCTCACTTAGACCTACATTTCATACATTGATCTCCTTCAGCCAAAAATAAACAAGAAGTTGGCAAAAACCCCTTCAAAACATAAATGCTCTAAAAATGTAATTTTTGCCTCTTTAAGCTGTAATTTGACCCATTTAAAATGCTTCAAAACTCACCAAACTGGACACACACATCAGAACAGGCAAAAATTGTGATCTAATAAAAAACCAAACCCCAAAACTCAAAATTGTGCCCCCGAGGACTAAAACACAGACAAATCTCCTAGTAAGAAAATACAGACAAAACGGCTTGTAACTTCCGGTAGGAATGTCGTGGAGACATGAAACTAAAACCTCTATGTAGGTCTCACTTAGACCTACATTTCATACACTGATTTCCTTCAGCAAAAAATCAACAAGAAGTTGGCAAAAACCCCTTCAAAACATAAATGTTCTAAAAATGTAATTTTGGCCTCTTTAAGCTGTAATTTGACCCATTTAAAATGCTTCAAAACTCACCAAACTGGACACACACATCAGGACTGGCGAAAATTGTGATCTAATAAATAACCAAACCCCAAAACTCAAAATTGCGCCCCCGAGGACTAAAACACAGACAAATCTCCTAGTAAGAAAATACAGACAAAACTGCTTGTAACTTCCGGTAGGAATGTCGTGGAGACATGAAACTAAAACCTCTACGTAGGTCTCACTTAGACCTACATTTCATACACTGATCTCCTTCAGCAAAAAAATCAACAAGAAGTTGGCAAAAACCCCTTCAAAACATAAATGTTCTAAAAATGTAATTTTTGCCTCTTTCAGCTGTAATTTGACCCATTTAAATTGCTTCAAAAACTCACCAAACTGGACACACAAATCAGGACAGGCAAAAATTGTGATCTAATAAAAAAACCAAACCCCAAAACTCAAAATTGTGCCCCCGAGGACTAAAACACAGACAAATCTCCTAGTAAGAAAATACAGACAAAACGGCTGGTAACTTCCGGTAGGAATGTCGTGGAGACATGAAACTAAAACCTCTATGTAGGTCTCACTTAGACCTACATTTCATACATTGATCTCCCTCAGCAAAAAATCAAAAAGAAGTTGGCAAAAACCCCTTCAAAACATAAATGTTCTAAAAAATGTCATTTTTGCCTCTTTGAGCTGTAATTTGACCCATTTAAAATGCTTCAAAACTCAAACTGGACACACACATCAGGACAGGTGAAAATTGCGATCTAATAAAAAACAAACCCCAAAACTCAAAATTGCGCCCCCGAGGACTAAAACACAGACAAATCTCCTAGTAAGAAAATACAGACAAAACTGCTTGTAACATCCGGTAGGAATGTCGTGGAGACATGAAACTAAAACCTCTATGTAGGTCTCACTTAGACATACATTTCATACATTGATGTCCTTCAGCAAAAAATCAACAAGAAGTTGGCAAAAACCCCTTCAAAACATAAATGTTCTAAAAATGTAATTTTTGCCTCTTTAAGCTGTAATTTGACCCATTAAAAATGCTTCAAAACTCACCAAACTGGACACACACATCAGAACAGGCAAAAATTGTGATCTAATAAAAAACCAAACCCCAAAACTCAAAATTGTGCCCCCGAGGACTAAAACACAGACAAATCTCCTAGTAAGAAAATACAGACAAAACGGCTTGTAACTTCCGGTAGGAATGTTGTGGAGACATGAAACTAAAACGTCTATGTAGGTCTCACTTAGACCTACATTTCATACACTGATTTCCTTCAGCAAAAAATCAACAAGAAGTTGGCAAAAACCCCTTCAAAACATAAATGTTCTAAAAATGTAATTTTGGCCTCTTTAAGCTGTAATTTGACCCATTTAAAATGCTTCAAAACTCACCAAACTGGACACACACATCAGGACTGGCGAAAATTGTGATCTAATAAATAACCAAACCCCAAAACTCAAAATTGCGCCCCCGAGGACTAAAACACAGACAAATCTCCTAGTAAGAAAATACAGACAAAACTGCTTGTAACATCCGGTAGGAATATCGTGGAGACAGGAAACAAAAACCTCTGTGTAGGTCTCATTTAGACCTACATTTCATTCATTGACATCCTTCAGCAAAAATCAACAGAAAGTTGGCAACTACCCCTTCAAAGCAAAAGTTTTGTAAAAACCTGTCACCTTTTTTCAAACATTATCTCCTCTGAGTGTGTTTGTTGTGTCGGCTTCAAACTCGCACAGGAGAGAAATTGAACCCTTCTGATTAAAATGAAAACCACTTTGACACCGCTGGACCACACACAGTTTATTGTGTGATTAAATAGAACACACTAATAGAACATACATAGAAAGATAATATTGCAATATTTCTCGTACCATTCCCACTTTATTCCTGTAGAGCAGGGGTCACCAACGCAGTGCCCGCGGGCACCAAGTCGCCCGCTGGCCTGTTCTAAAAATAGCTCAAATAGCAGCACTTACCAGTGAGCTGCCTCTATTTTTTTGCATTTTATTTCTTTACCAGTAAGCTGGTCTGGCTTTGCTCCACATTTTTAATTCTAAGAGAAACAAAACTCAAATAGAATTTGAAAATCCAAGAAAATATTTTAAAGACTTGGTTTTCACTTGTTTAAATAAATTCATTTATTTTTTTACTTTGCTTCTTATAACTTTCAGAAAGACAATTTTAGAGAAAAAAATACAACTTTAAAAAGGATTTTAGGATTTTTAAACACATATACCTTTTTACCTTTTAAATTCCTTCCTTTTCTTTCCTGACAATTTGAATCAATGTTCAAGTACGTTTATTTTCTTTATTGTAAAGAATAATAAATCAATTTTAATTTAATTATTCATTTTAACTTCTGTTTTTTCGACAAAGAATATTTGTGAAATATTTCTTCAAACTTATTAGGATTCAAATTCAAAAAAATGATTTGTCTTTGTTAGAAATATAGCTCGGTCCAATTTGTTATATATTCTAGCAAAGTGCACATTGGATTTTAACCTATTTTAAACATGTCATCAAAATTCTAAAATTAATCTTAATCAGGAAAAATTACTAATGATGTCCCATAAATTATTTTTTGAATTTTTTCTAAAAGATTCAAATTAGCTAGTTTTTCTCCTCTTTTTTTCGTTTGAATTTTGAATTTTAAAGAGCCGAAATATATTCATAAAAATATTTATCTGTTTCTATATATATTTATTGTGAGAAATCATTAAGATGATCAGGGTTTCCACAAAGATAAATATCCATCCATTTTTCCCATCCATTTTCTACCGCTTATTCCCTTTCGGGGACGCGGGGGGCGCTGGCGCCTATCTCAGCTACAATCGGGCGGAAGGCGGGGTACACCCTGGACAAGTCGCTACCTCATCGCAGGGCCAACACAGATAGACAGACAACATTCACACTCACATTCACACACTAGGGCCAATTTAGTGTTGCCAATCAACCTATCCCCAGGTGCATCCAATATCATTAATTAATAAAAATAACATAGAGTTAAAGGTAAATTGAGCAAATTGGCTATTTCTGGCAATTTATTTAAGTGTGTATCAAACTGGTAGCCCTTCGCATTAATCAGTACCCAAGAAGTAGCTCTTGCTTTCAAAAAGGTTGGTGACCCCTGCCTGCTGTAGACAAAGTCAATGTTTCAAAAGTGTTCTTGTAGTTTTACAACTTTACCAACACGTTTTTTGCAGCAACTTTTTATGTGGTTATGATTAATAAAGTTTATTTGTACTACAAAACAGATGCAGCAATGGTTATCACCAACAAAAAGAAATGCCGACATTTCCGCGATACCGTCTTCAACCACTGGGGGCCGCTGTTTCCCAGACTTGGATTTAGCAAGCGTGGTTGTTGTTTAGCAGTACTGTTCGCTGCTGGTGTCTCCCCTACAGGTGGCGCCGAGGAGTCCTACCGTGTTGCAGGCCCTCGTTCTGGTCTGCTTACCACCGCTACAGCTGGACCAGCTGGACCAGCAAGACCAGTTTCCCTCTTGGGAGACCGTGGGCCTCGTAGCCACTGCACAAAAAACAAACAGCGACGTCATCGTTGTGGCGACGCCACGTCATGTGGGACTCCTACCCGAGTGCTTGACTTTGTCGCCTTTGAAATTCTGGCAGGCCCGCCCCTCGAAGAGATGCGAGCAGAGACACAGACACTTCCCGTCCAGCAGAGCCAGGGTGCCGCCATTGTGGCACGGGCTACACTTGCACACGCTGTACTCCGCTATGTAGTCCGCCGTGGCCCGCTTCATGTTGGCGATCCTGGCGCTGGCGTCAACCATGTCCAGAGGGACCAGGGTGTAGATGGGTTGCGGCTGGCAGAGACACACAAGGAAACTTTGGTTTTTAAAAAAAGATCCATCCATCCAATCCAACCCAGACTTTCCTCTCCCCAGCCACTTGGTCCAGCTCTTCCCGGGGGATCCTGAGGCGTTCCCAGGCCAGCCGGGAGACATAGTCTTCCCAACGTGTCCTGGGTCTTCCCCGTGGCCTCTTACCGGTCGGACGTGCCCTAAACACCTCCCTAGGGAGGCGTTCGGGTGGCATCCTGACCAGATGCCCGAACCACCTTATCTGGCTCCTCTCCATGTGAATGAGCAGGGGCTTTACTCGGAGTTCCTCCCAAATGGCAGAGCTTCTCACCCTATCTCTAAGGGAGAGACCCGCCACCCGGCGGAGGAAACTCATTTGAGCCGCTTGTACCCATGATCTTGTCCTTTCGGTCATGACCCAAAGCTCATGACCATAGGTGAGGATGGGAACGTAGATCGACCGGTAAATTGAGAGCTCTGCCTTTCGGCTCAGCTCCTTCTTCACTACAACAGATCGATACAACGTCCGCATTACTGAAGACGCCGCATCGATCCTCCTGTCGATCTCACGATCCACTCTTCCCCCTCTTGTGAACAAGACTCAGAGGTACTTGAACTCCTCCACTTGGGGAAGGATCTCCTCCCCAACCCAGAGATGGCACTCCACCCTTTTCCGGGCGAGAACCACGGACTCGGACTTGGATGTGCTGATTCTCATTCCGGTCGCTTCACACTCGGTCGCGAACCGATCCAGTGAGAGCTGAAGATCCCGGCCAGATGAAGCCATCAGGACCACATCATTTGCAAAAAGCAGAAACCTAACCGGAACCAAAGCGGAACCCCTCAACGCCTTGACTGCGCCTAGAAATTCTGTCCATAAAAGTTATGAACAGAATCGGTGACAAAGGACAGCCTTGGCGGAGTCCAACCCTCACTGGAAATGTGTCAGACTTACTGCCGGCAATGCGGACTAAGCTCTGACACTGATCACACAGGGAGCAGACCGCCACAATAAGACAGGACCGCCACATTAAGACAGTCAGATACTCCATAATCTCTGAGCCCTCCCCACAGGACTTCCCCGAGGGACACGGTCCAATGCCTTCTCCAAGTCCACAAAGCACATGTAGACTGGTTGGGCAAACTCCCATGCACCCTCAAGAACCCTGCCCAGAGTATAGAGCTGGTCCACAGTTCCACGACCAGGACGAAAACCACACCGTTCCTCCTGAATCCGAATATTTACAAAATATAAATATAAAATCGCATTAAAAGGAGTCACATTATTATGAATATCTTCTAAAACAAACAATGTTGCAACCTGGTGTGGGAACCGCAGGTGCAGAAACACAAAAGTAGAATCCCTGTGGGATGCAGAAACTGGCAGAGAAATTTTAATCGTAACATCACCACTTAATTCTAGCATCACTTTAAATGGCTTTCTGCAGTTTTACAACTTCGTTGCGATTTTATTTTTGTAACATCACTGCTTTTTATCGTTTTGATTGAAAAATCGATGTTTGTAGTGTACGACATTTTACCCGAAACATTGTGACTTCATCACGGAAACACTTTGATTCTTCTCCGTAACATTGTGAATTTATTCTCGTAACAACTTTTTCTGGCAACTATTTTAAGCGTAACATTATAATGTTTGGTTTTCCGGTTTTATTCAAGTAACGATTTTTTCTTGTGACTTTTTTTTAAACGTAACATTACAATAATGTTTTGTTTCCGTGACATTAGTCATGTATTTGATAATGTTACAACTTTTTAACTGTTGTTGTTATGATAGAAGACACATTCAATAACAGCTAACGCTAACTATCGAAATCGCTATTAATAGCAAACAACGCGCGTGCATGTGTTACGTACGTAAGTAATTACGTCATTACGTCCTAGAACCCGCAGAGGGCGGGTTCTAGGACGTATATATTTGTATTTAAAATACCAGTATTTTTACAATGAAAACAACAACAATTTGTTGTTATTATTTTATCACCCACCTCACTGTGGAGCAGCGCCGGGGCGTTGGCGATGGTCCGAGCCCACTTCTGGAAGGTGTCCACATCCATCACGCCGTCTTTGTTGAGCTTGGCCCTCATGACCACCGCGCTCTCCAGGGTGCCGCCTTTGACGGAAGTCATCACCTTGTCCACCACTGCCTTGCCGGCGATCTCGTCTGGGGGTGGGTGGACACACGGAATGTGAGGCGCAGGTAAAAAAAAAAAAATGTCGGATGTAACGTGGTGCCACGTCGTAAAAGAGCAGGATTCGACCTTGGAGATTTGTGGATACAGTTTTACACTTGTCGTCGCTGGCGTGAGCTTTGCCATCTTTAATATTGTCCGAGGCAAAATCCACCGAGATGCCCAATTTGACGCATTCCTGAATCTTCCGCTCCGTCAGATCTTGCAAAAAAAAAAAAAGGAGATTTCAGAGCTTTTCAACTTCGACTGTAAAATGATCAGGATTCTGTATACTTTTGGCCTTGATGGCATCCTGGTTAAGAACGTAGATCAACTCGTATTCTCCGCCGGACTTCCCGTTTTTGGTGTAGTGGGTCCCGTAGTCCTCTAGGAAGGCAAAGTAAATGGCTTTGTCGTACTGCACGGGCAAAGACCGGATGTGCGCCAGGAACTCGTCGGCCACTTGGAGCTCGCGGGAACGAAGCCTGTAGGTGTTCAACTGAATCTTTCCCCGGACCCGCATGAAGCTCTTGTTCTAGACCAGCAGACCAGGGACAACACCAGTTAGGGGACATCAAAGAATTCACAACCCAGCAGGCACAAGACATTGAAACAACACTGACAACTTGTTGACTAAGGTCCTTACGTGGAGAAACCTAAAGCTGACGTTGAAACCACATGCTTTTTAACAACGTTTAATCAATGTCAGGTTCATTTGACCATTGAATTTTGGTCAGTTCCCAACCAACAATGCAGATCTAACAGTAGACATCGAGGTTGTCTTAACTTACAAATACAACTATTTTGCAACGTTGTTTCAAAGTCAGCTTTAAAGGGCATGGACATGTAATCAACGTTGTTGTTAGAATAATTGTTTCTAAATGATCACAAAAAACTTTGTATTACATTGTGTTCTGGACAAGAAGACAAAAGGCTGAAACCTTCCAAGAAGAACAGATGGCAGGATCTGCCCAACTTCCAGAAGAACTCTTAAGTATTTTTACGAACTCTTTTTGATTGATTTTATGGGACTCTCTTTGAACTATTTTATGGGACTCTCTTTGAACTATTTTATGGAACTCTCTTTGAACTCTTCGGTAACCGAAGGCAACGCTGTTCACGACCCACTTCTTTGAGGAAGCAGCTGTGGGAAGGAGGGGGGGGGGGGGGGGATCAAATAAAGAAGGATGAGTACGACCTGGGGGCAGAGTGTGGTGCAGGACTGTACTGACAGTACAGTGGCCATGTCTCTCCTCAGATCTGAGTCCATATTTAATACTGTCTCTGTTTGATTCTTTGCCTTATGTCTTGTTTAATAGATGTCATCAGTGTTTGAACTTGAAATCTTCTATCAATGTCTCGTGTCTGCTGGGAAGGGTTCTCCTGTCACCTTTATGTTGGAGTACTCCGAGACCTCTCTGATCATTGATTCCTTCTTGTACTGATAATCCAAACCCACGCCGCCTTGCGCACTCGACGACATGGATTCCTCGCTGGGGCTGAACTTGAAGGAAAGTCCCGCCTCCATTTTCTCCGTCATCTCTGAGAGGATTTCTCTCAGAAGGCTGTGCGTGTCCTCGTAGATTTCCCTGGAGACCGTTTCCTCTGCAAGTGTCTAGAGATGCAAGGAGGTTCATCAGCAATTTTGTATTTATTTTTTTAAAAAGAACGTAACGGTAACATGCGAGCTGACCTGATAGTAGAGCACACCGACGTTCCAAGGAAGCCTGTCCTGCTGTCCGGTGTACGGATTCCGGACTCGGTCACATTTCCCGTTGAAATAGTCGTTGTTAAATGGGTTCATCCGGGGGTCGGCGCCCAAAATGTTGATTCTGGAGTAAGCCAAACAACTCTGAAGTAAGTGTAACCCAGTTGGTTCGGCCCTAGGTCATCCCATTCCGCACAGAAACATGAACCCATCCATCCCATCCATCTTCTTCCTGTTATCCGAGGGCGGGTCGCAGATGTAGCAGCTTAAGCTGGGAAGCCCAGACTTCCTTCTCCCCAACCCCAAGCCACTTCGTATAGCTCCTCCTGGGGGATCCCGAGGCGTTCCCAGGCCAGCCGGGAGACATAGTCTTCCCAATGTGTCCTGGGTCTTCCCCGTAGCTTGTTCAGGTGGCATCCTGACCAGATGCCCAAACCACCGTATCTGGCTCCTCTCCATGTGGAGGAACAGCTGCTTTACTTTGTGCTCCTCCCGGATGACGGAACTTCTCACCCTATCTCTAAGGGAGAGACCCGCCACCATGCGGAAGAAATTCATTTCAGCCGCTTGTACGCGTGATCTTGTCCATTCGGTCAAAACCCAGAGCTCATGACCATATGTTAGGATGGGAACGTAGATTGACCGGTAAATTGAGAGATTTGCCTTCCGGCTCAGCTCCTTCTTCTCCACAACGGATCGATACAGCGTCCGCATTACTGAAGACGCTGCATCGATCCGCCTGTCGACCTCGCGATCCACTCTTCCCTCACTCGTGAACAAGACTCCGAGGTACTTGAACTCCTCCACTTGGGGCAGGGTCTCCTCCCCAACCTGGAGATGGCACTCCACCATTTTCCGGGCGAGAACCATGTTGACCTTTATGTTAGTTGTATTTTTTTTTTTTGCACCATGACTCGGGAAGGTTGTTTGCATTGTGTCGTATAAGTAAATGCTGTGCTATTGTTTCAAATGTACTTTTAAGCGTCATTGATTTGATTTACTCACATTGTCCACAAGATGGAAACTAACATGTAGCATTCAGAGTAAGTATGTCAAATTAATGTTGAACTCATGACGTCACATAGGCCAAATTGAAGAGGCTGGAGGGGCCGCTTTTAGGCTATTTGTCTCTAAAGAACTTAATTACATTATTAAGCTTAAGAGAACTTTTGTCGATGGATCTATGTCACCATTGGAACTTGCATTGTCACAGCGTGGGCTCGACCTCGCTTTTTCCCAGCAGCTAGGTCTTCCAGCACCTCCTCTGAGACACGCCCCTGCTCGTGCCGGCCGCGTCACTCCCACATGCCGGCAACGCTGTGGGCGATCAGCAATCTGCACATCTGGAGCTGATGATCACACCTGCCTTCATAAGCCTGCACAACCTGCCATCCCTGGCCGGAATATAACCTTCGGTTGGCGTACCGTAAGCCATCGTGCATTATGAATTCTTGCTCTCTCTCTCTCTGTTTCTCTCTGCGTTTCCCCTCCATACTCTGATGTCCTTGTTATCCTCCCACAGAGCTTTCCCGAGTGTTACCCGTCGGCTCTCCAGTCGTTCCCCTCTGGATTCCGACTGCCCCCCCTCGATCCTCGACCCCCCCCTCGCATGGACACGGACTTTGACGCATCTCTCTCGTCCCTGGATCTCTTGCCTGCTTACAGACATCCTTTTTGCCTCGCCCTCTCGGACTTCCAGTTTGGAACAACACCTCCCGGTAACACTCAAGAGATTACTGCTTCACATGTCTCACTCCATACATACTCTTGAATTTGGTCACACTCCATTCTATTGTTCATTATTTGTTATAATATTGATATATATATAATAAATACATACAACAATATTGCCCCTTTGTAGAACTGTGCTGTCACAACTCCCTCCAACCATAACATGAATACGGACAAAAAACGCTGAGGTGCTGCTCTAGAAGACCAATTCCAACTAATCAGTAAGCCTTCATTCTTTGATTAGCCTGGGCTCTTCTTACCCGTATCCTGCCGTCCTGCCTTGCTCGTTGTTTTCCAGGACTGAGGAGCCGCACGGTTTCCGGAGGGGATCGCAGTCCTCGTCGGAACCGTCTTCGCAGTCGTAGTCTCCGTTGCACATCAGCCTCTTCTTGATGCAAGAGCCTGAGTAGACATTGAAGCGACTTCATCATCACCTTGACGTTGTTTTTTATTCAACGTAAAAACCAAACATACAAAAAAAAAACCCCGCACCTGACTCGCACTGGAACTCCGTGTCCGAGCACGCAGGAAGTGGCGCTTGTGGGCATTCTGTATCGGCGACGCAAGGCTCCCGCTCGCCGATCGAGCCCTGGCAGGCCTCGCCACCGAACTGACCAAAAACCACTGCGCTTCGAGAACGCCTCTGGGAACAAAAACATTGTTTTTTTGCAGTTTTTTTCTGGAAAAGGTGAGTAAAGAATCGAAAAATAACATGCAAAATGTACAAAAGCAGTAAAGTTGTCACATTGTGTCAATGGTAAATAAAAAGAGAATACATCCATCCATCCATCCATTCGCTTATTCCCTTTGGGGTCGCGGGGGGTGCTGGTACCTATCTCAGCTAGAATCGGGCCGAAGGCGGCGTACACCCTGGACAAGTCGCCACCTCATTGCAGGGCAAGAGAATACAATAATTTGCAAATCCTTTTCAACTTATATTCAATTGAATAGACTGCAAAGACAAGATATTTCATCTTCACACTGATAAACTTTGTCATTTTTTGGCAAATAATCATAAACTTAGAATTTAATGGCAGCAACACATTGCAAAAAAGGCATTTTTACCAGTGTGTTACATGGCCTTTCCTTTTAATAACACTCAGTTAAGGTTCGGGAACTGAGGCTTCATATTTTGAATGGGAGACAGGTCTGGACTACAGGCAGGCCAGTCTAGTACCCGCACTCCTTTACTACGAAGCCACGCTGTTGTAACGCGTGGCTCGGCATTGTCTTGCTGAAATAAGCAGGGGCGTCCATGATAACGTTGCTTCGATGGCAACATATGTTGCTCCAAAAGCTGTATGTACCTTTCAGCTTTAATGGTGCCTTCACAGATGTGTAAGTTACCCATGCCTTGGGCACTAATACTCCCCCATACCATCACAGATGCTGGCTTTTAAACTGCGCCTATAAAAGTCCGAATAGTTATTTTCATCTTTGTTATGGGCGACGCGATGTCCAAATTTTCCAAAAAACAATTTGAAATGTGGACTCGTCAGACCACAGAACACTTTTCTACTTTGCATCAGTTCATCTTAGATGAGCTGGGGCCCAGCGAAGCAAGCCGGGTTTCTGGGTGTTGTTGATAAAATGGCTTTAACTTTTTGTAGAGTTTCAACTTGCACTTACAGATGTAGCGACCAACTGTAGTTACTGACAGCGGTTTTCTGAAGTGTTCCTGAGCCCATGTGGCGATATCCTTTACACAATGATGAGCGATTTCTCCAGATTCTCTGAACCTTTCGACGATATTACGGAGCGTAGATGGTGAAATCCCTAAATTCCTCGCAAAAGCCGGTTGAGAAATGTTGTCCTTAAACAAATTGCTCAGGCATTTGTTGACAAAGTGGTGACCCTCGCCCGATGTGGCGATATCCTTTACACAATGATGAGCGATTTATCCAGATTCTCTGAACCTTTTGATGATATTACGGAGCGGAGATGGTGAAATCCCTAAATTCCTCGCAAAAGCTGGTTGAGAAATGTTGTCCTTAAACAAATTGCTCAGGCATTTGTTGACAAAGTGGTGACCCTCGCCCCGTCCTTGTTTGTGAATGAGTGAGCATTTCATGGACGCTGCTTTTATAGCCAATCATGGCACCCACTTGTTCCCAATTAGCCTGTTCACCTGTGGGAAGTTCCAAATAAGTGTTTGACGAGCATTCCTCAACTTTCATACTCTTTTTTGCCAGTTTTTTTAAACATGTTGCAGGCATCAAATTGCAAATTAGCTAACATTTGGTAAAAATAACAAAAGTTTTCCAGTTCCAACATTAATATATCTTGTCTTTGAAGTCTATTCAGGTCTTTGAAGTCTATTCAGGTTTCAATTGAATAGACTGCGTGTCCTGGCCATGAGGCTAAAGTCGAGGCTCCTCTATGGGGTCTTGGGGCACTAGGAGGTTAACCCCTCTACTACGGTCACCCCAGGTGGCCTTTGGCAAAAGCCTACTACCTGACTGCCCCCTAGCCAGGGATATGGCGAAGACCTCAACGGCGAAGCAGGCGGAAGACGTAGATTTAAGAACTACCACAACGGTTGCAACGGCGGAAGAAGGCTGCAGCGGAAAAGAGTCCCCAGTCGTCTTGGACTCCATGCCACAGGACACTGACCCGATTCTGTTAAGGTGGTGTGGTGACTCTCTGTGCACCAGTCTCCCCACGTAAAACAAAGTCACGCACAGGTATCAACCATAAAGGGATACACCCCTACTCGTTCGAGTGATCGCCGATGATCAATTGAATATAAGTTGAAAAGGATTTGTAAATAATTGTATTCTCTTTTTATTGACCTTTAACACAAAGTGACAACTTCACTGCTTTTTGGCTTTTGTAAGACTGAATAGTGAAGGAAGAAGTCCAGGTCCCGGGTCCTTAGCTTTCAGGAAATGTGGCCCCCAAAACAGTTTTGTTGACTGTCCCTGCTGTCGACTTACATGCCTCTCGAATGATACAAAATAAATGTGAAACTGCTTAATGATGTTAATCCTCAACTTGCTGAGTCAACTCTTGATGACAAGTTGATGTTCCATATTTCATTTTTGAGGCATATTTGAGGGAGATTTCAGCTGCTGGGGTTCCGTTGTATGTCTCCCCCCTGTGACCAGTGGTGGCATGACCTGGTCGGGTGTTTTAGCAGGTTTCACGCCATGCCATGAAAAGAATATCGGAATTTCCTTGAATTTCTGCCAGGGCGCTAATTAATTTAAAACCTCTTCTCATTCCGGCGTTTACCAAAGGCATGCGGTAAATTTAGGCCTGCGCTTATAAATTTGAGTGTGATGTAAGGATACCATCATGAAAAGCACATTTAATTAAAAAAAAAAAAACGTTATTATGGTCTTACCTTTACTTATAAATAAAGTCCATGCGCAGCTCCTTCTGATCAAAAGCATCGATAACTTGTTTATAGAAGTCTTCCTTATCTTTCTTCAGTTTTAAAATAACTTCTTTATAGAAATCATCCTTATCTTCAGTTTTAAACGTCTCTCTGTCTCCAAGGAGATCTTCCTTTATTACCTCCTGCTTCGATTGAAAGTCCAGTTTAGAAAACCGTTTTATTTTAGATATGTAATTGTCCATGTTAAAAGTGCAAGCGAGAGGAAAAAATAAACGATCGCGGCTCACTCTTGCTGGTTGTTGTCACTTCTTCTGCAGCCGAGTAGTCGCAAGAAGGATCACTAGCGCCCTCTACCACCAGGAGGCGGGAGTCATTTAATGACTCATATTTGACACACGCAGCTACGGTATATTAATAACACATAGCTGCTTACTGTTCTTTTTAGTATATTCAATAACTTGGACCTTAAATCCTACTGAATAGCTCTTAATCTTCTTCCCTTTATGCGATTTCAATTGATTGAAATCAGCCTCCTCCATTTTGAAAATGATGACAGGTGAAGTGTCACTCGTGACGTGACGAGTTTGACCCGGTGGAAATTCTAGAAATGCGCTAATAAAAATAATATTTCGCCAAACGAGTTTAACCCGGCAGTAATACTAGGCAGGGGCATACTATATTTCAAGGAAACACGGTATGAAGACAGTTTTGAGTAAAAAGGGACTCACCCGTGTCAAAGTGCAGGGATCACAAACTCCCCACTCAGACCAGCGACTCCACTGGCAGTCCACGGCGGGCGGGTCGGGAAGTTCTTCCCCCCTGGAAGACACAATTAGCCACCATTAGCTCAGTTGTGTATTCTCTAAGGAGGAAGTCGGCCATTAGGTGTGTGTATGTGATGCCGTCTTGTATTCTGGACAAACTGCATGTTTATTATCAGGCCTCTGGTATGATAATGATAATGAAACTTTTTCAAAACAGGTTAGAAAAGTAAAGTACCAAATAATGTGGTGAAATATGTCCCCTTGTTCATCCCCTGGGAGGTGAGGGGAGCTGTGAGCAGCAGCCGGGAATAATTTCGGGTGATTTAACCCCCAATTCCAACCCTTGAAGCTGAAACCCTTTTTTATAGTCTTTGGCATGACTCGACCCAGGGTTTGAACTCAGGACCTACCCATCTCAGGGTGGACACTCTAACTAAGGGGTCACTGACCTTTTTAAAACCAGGAGCTACTTCTTGGGTACTGATTAATGCAAAGGGCTACCAGTTTGATACACACTTAAATAAATTGTGTTTCTGCCTGTCATTCCGCCGTACATTTTTTTCCTTTAACGCATGGGTGTCAAACTCTGGCCCGCGGGCCAAATTCGGCCCGCCGTTGAATTTCATTTGGCCCTTGAGGCAATATCAAATTAACATTAGAGCTGGCTGTAACACCGCATTCACCACTAATACTCACACTCGTCAACCCTCACGATTTTCCCGGGAGACTCCCGAAGTTCAGTGCCCCTCCCAAATTTCTCCCGATTTCCACCCGGACAATAATATTGGGGGCGGGCCTTCAAAGCACCGCCTTTGGCGTTCTCTACATGTCGCCACGTCCGTTTTTCCTCCATACAAACAGCGTGCCGGCCCACTCACATAATATCAATCAATGTTTATTTATATAGCCCTAAATCACAAGTGTCTCAAAGGGCTGCACAAACCACAACGACATCCTTAGTGGATCTAACATAATAGTGAGAGTCCAGTCCATAGTGGATCTAACATAATAGTGAGAGTCCAGTCCATAGTGGATCAAACATAATAGTGAGAGTCCAGTCCATAGTGGATTTAACATAATAGTGAGAGTCCAGTCCATAGTGGATCAAACATAATAGTGAGAGTCCAGTCCATAGTGGATCTAACATAATAGTGAGAGTCCAGTCCATAGTGGATCTAACATAATAGTGAGAGTCCAGTCCATAGTAGATCTAACATAATATTGTGAGAGTCCAGTCCATAGTGGATTTAACATAATAGTGAGAGTGAGTCCAGTCCATAGTGGATTTAACATAATAGTGAGAGTCCAGTCCATAGTGGATCTAACATAATAGCGAGAGTCCAGTCCATAATGGATCTAACTTAATAGTGTGAGAGTCCAGACCATAGTGGATCTAACATAATAGTGAGAGTCCAGTCCATACTGGATTTAACATAATAGTGAGAGTCCAGTCCATAGTGGATTTAACATAATAGTGAGAGTCCAGTCCATAGTGGATCAAACATAATAGTGAGAGTCCAGTCCATAGTGGATCTAACATAATAGTGAGAGTCCAGTCCATAGTGTACTTAACATAATAGTGAGAGTCCAGTCCATAGTGGATCTAACATAAGTGAGAGTCCAGTCCATAGTGGATCTAACATAATATCAATCAATCAATCAATGTTTACTTATATAGCCCTAAATCACTAGTGTCTCAAAGGGCTGCACAAACCACTACGACATCCTCGGTAGGCCCACATAAGGGCAAGGAAAACTCACACCCAGTGGGACATCGGTGACAATAATGACCCAGTGGGACGTCGGTGACAATGATGACTATGAGAACCTTGGAGAGGAGGAAAGCAATGGAGGTCGAGTGGGTCTAACATGATACTGTGAAAATCCACAATGGATCCAACACAGTCGCAAGAGTCCAGTCCAAAGCGGATCCAACACAGCAGCGAGAGTCCCGTTCACAGCGGAGCCAGCAGGAAACCATCCCAAGCGGAGGCGGATCAGCAGCGCAGAGATGTCCCCAGCCGATACACAGGCAAGCAGTACATGGCCACCGGATCGGACCGGACCCCCTCCACAAGGGAGAGTGGGACATAGAAGAAAAAGAAAAGAAACGGCAGATCAACTGATCTAAAAAGGGAGTCTATTTAAAGGCTAGAGTATACAAATGAGTTTTAAGGTGAGACTTAAATGCTTCTACTGAGGTGGCATCTCGAACTGTTACCGTCTTGCCCAAGAACACAACGGCAGTGACTAGGATGGCGGAAGCGGGAATCGAACCTGCAACCCATTTTTAAGTACAAAAATAAACAAATTAAGGGCGCTCACAAGCAGGTATAAAACTTGGCTACAAAATATAAACAGGAAACAAAAACACTTGCTCGATTGGCACGAATGACCTAAGAACAGAAACAGCACGATGGCATGACTATAAACAACTCGGTATAGCTCGGTTGGTAGAGGGACTGTGCCAGCAACTTGAGGGTTGCAGGTTCGATTCCCACTTGTGCCATCCTAGTTACTGCCGTTGTGTCCTTGGGCAAGACACTTTACCCACCTGCTCCCAGTGCCACCCGCACTGGTTTAAATGTAACTTAGATATTGGGTGTCACTATGTAAAGCGCTTTGAGTCACTAGAGAAAAGCGCTATACAAACATAATACTCTACTCTACTAAAACAAAACACTTACTGTGACAACAAAAACAGGCATAGAGAATGAAAGTTGATGTTCCCAGACTGATGGACGGAAAGAAATCGACTTAAATAGTGGCTGTGAATAATTAGGAACAGGTGCGGGACTGAGGGCACGGGCGTGACTAGGAGGGCAAGGTGAAAAGCAATGAGTTGTCATGGTAACAAAAACAAACCAGGAAGTGAAAAAAACAGAACAAGAGTCCAGAACACAAAACAAAACATGATCAAACATGAAATCAGATTTACAAACGTGACATTATCTTCAATTTCGACTATTTAAAATTCTAAATTCTACCGAAAAAAAAGAAGAGAAAAACTAGCTAATTCAAATCTTTTGGAAAAAATTCAAAACAGAATTTATGGAACATCATTAGTAATTTTTCCTGATTAGGATTAATTTTAGAATTTTGATGACATGTTTTAAATAGGTTAAAATCCAATCTGCACTTTGTTAGAATATATAACAAATTGGACCAAGCTATATTTCTGACAAAGACAAATAATAATTTCTTGTAGATTTTCCAGAACAAATTTTTTTTTTTAAATTCCCAAGACTATGAAATAAGATTTAAATTTGATTCTAGAGATTTTTTAGATTTGCCAGAATAATCTTTTTTGAATTTTAATCATAAGTTTGATGAAATATTTAACAAATTTTCTTGGTCGAATTAGATTAAAATGTATTTATTATTCTTTACAATCAAAATAAAAATACTTGAACATAGATTTAAATTGTCAGGAAAGAAGAGGAAGGATTTTAAAAGGTAAAAAGGCATACATATGTTTAAAAATCCTAAAATCATTTTTAAGGTTGTATTTATTCCTCTAAAATTGTCTTTCTGGAAATTATAATAAGCAAAGTAAAAAAAAAAACAAGTGAAGACCAAGTCTTTAAAATATTTTCTTGGATTTCCAAATTCTATTTGAGTTTTGTCTCTCTTAGAATTAAAAATGTCGAGCAAAGCCAGACCAGCTTGCTAGTAAATAAATACAATTTAAAAAATAGAGGCGGCTCACTGGTAAGTGCTGCTATTTGAGCTATTTTTAGAACGGGCCATTGGGCGACTCACCTGGTCCTTATGGGCACCGCGTCGGTGACCCCTGCTCTAACCACTAGGCCACTGAGTAAGTAGGTTGACGCGTCTGGATGGCCAAACTTTTTTTGGTTTATTTTACCGCTTGTCCATCCCAGCTGCATTCGGGCGGAAGGCGGGGTACACACTGGACAAGTCGTGGCTGAATATTGTCTTTTTTTTTCATTCTTAAAAAATAAAATAAATAATGTAAATGATATATATGTATGTACATATATACATACATATATGTGTGTATATATGTACAGTACAGGCCAAAAGTTTGGACACACCTTCTCATTGAAAAGCGCTATATAAATATAATTCACTTCACTTCACTTCATTCAATTTCTTTATTTCCATGACTATTTACATTGTAGATAGTCACATCCAAACTATGAACGAACACATGTGGGGTTTTGTTCTTAACAAAATAAATAAAAGAAAACAATTTTTGTATTCTAGTTTCTTCAAAATAGCCACCCTTTGCTCTGATTAAGGCTTTGCACACTCTTGGCATTCTCTCCATGAGCTTCAAGAACACCTGTGAAGTGACAATCGATGTTTTTGTGCGTCTCCAATAAAGAACCTCTCCTCCAATGCAACATTTGGGATGCCATTTAAAAAGATGATGAAACATATACATTGGCATGAAATAGATATATCGCACATAATACATCTCACAACTTAATTCATAAAAACATCATTTTGAAAAATTTTCATTATTTCTTTGAAAAAAATGTGTATTTATTCCATTCTGGTGGACAAGAAAGGTCCATGTTAGAAAAGGTTACATCCCGGTTCTTTCATCAATGATACGTACCTTCCTGGTCCAGGCAGCACCAGCATCAAACCCAGACACAGCAGCACGGCCGATACAATCCTCATTTTTGGCAAAAACAAAACCAAAATAAAATAAAAGTTAGTTCCCTCCCGGCAATCAGATTTGTGTGGCGCTGCAGACCAGGTGGACTTTTAAACTTTTAAACCTCCTTCTGTCAATCATTGTCTTCTTGCAAAAGTACATTTTCTCTCTCCAATCAGTTGCATTTTTTTTTTGTTATTGATCGCTGGGCTGGAACACATCGACGTTTCTCTGAAGCATTTGACTCATCCAGTCGTCACGGGTTCGATTCCCAGATTTGGTTGGCGACCATGAATTTGAGTTCGTAGGAAGACGCCACATCCTTTGTAGGCCAGAAGTACAAGTGTTATGAATTACAAGGTACAGCGATCATTTTATTTGGCCCTGGAAAACCTGCATGTAATATGTATCAATAAAGTACTGTAACTTGTTCTTAGGAAATTCTTCCTTTTCTATTTTGAGAGAAAAAGAATATATTTTTAGCTTTCACTGCTATGCTGATGACACCCAACTCTACATGCCCCTAAAGCTGACCAACACGCCGGACTGTAGTCAGTTGGAAGCGTGTCTTAATGAAATTAAACAATGGATGTCCGCTAACTTTTTGCAACTTAACGCCAAAAAAAGGGAAATGCTGATTATCGGTCCTGCTAGACACCGACCTCTATTTAATAATACAACTTTAACATTTGACAACCAAATAATAAAACAAGGTGACTCTGTAAAAAATCTGGGTATTATTTTCGACCCAACTCTCTCCTTTGAGGCACACATTAAAAGCGTTACTAAAACGGCCTTCTTTCATCTCCGTAATATCGCTAAAATTCGCTCCATTTTGTCCACTAAAGACGCCGAGATCATTATCCATGCGTTTGTTACGTCTCGTCTCGATTACTGTAATGTATTATTTTCGGGTCTCCCCATGTCTAGCATTAAAAGATTACAAAATGCGGCTGCTAGACTTTTGACAAGAACAAGAAAGTTTGATCACATTACGCCTGTACTGGCTCACCTGCACTGGCTTCCTGTGCACTTAAGATGTGACTTTAAGGTTTTACTACTTACGTATAAAATACTACACGGTCTAGCTCCAGCCTATCTTGCCGATTGTATTGTACCATATGTCCCGGCAAGAAATCTGCGTTCAAAAGACTCCGGCTTATTAGTGATTCCTAGAGCCCAAAAAAAGTCTGCGGGCTATAGAGCGTTTTCCGTTCGGGCTCCAGTACTCTGGAATGCCCTCCCGGTAACAGTTCGAGATGCTACCTCAGTAGAAGCATTTAAGTCTCACCTTAAAACTCATCTGTATACTCTAGCCTTTAAATAGACCTCCTTTTTAGACCAGTTGATCTGCCGCTTCTTTTCTTTCTCCTATGTCCCCCCCTCCCTTGTGGAGGGGTCCGGTCTGATAACCATGGATGAAGTACTGGCTGTCCAGAGTCGAGACCCAGGATGGACCGCTCGCCTGTATCGATTGGGGACATCTCTACGCTGCTGACCCGCCTCCGCTTGAGATGGTCTCCTGTGGACGGGACTCTCGCTGCTGTCTTGGATCCGCTTTGAACTGAACTCTCGCGGCTGTGTTGGAGCCACTATGGATTGAACTTTCACAGTATCATGTTGGACCCGCTCGACATCCATTGCTTTCTGTCCCCTAGAGGGGGGGGGGGGGGGGGGGGGGGGTTGCCCACATCTGAGGTCCTCTCCAAGGTTTCTCATAGTCAGCATTGTCACTGGCGTCCCACTGGGTGTGAGTTTTCCTTGCCCTTTTGTGGGTTCTTCCGAGGATGTTGTAGTCGTAATGATTTGTGCAGTCCTTTGAGACATTTGTGATTTGGGGCTATATAAATAAACATTGATTGATTGATTGATATATGTGTCAGGTTCAAACACTGATCACATCTATTAAACAAGACAAAAGGCAAGGAATCAAACAGAGACAGAATTCAATTTAGACCCAGATCTGAGGAGAGACGTACAGTACTCTCTGTACGGTCCTGCACCATGCTCTGACGGAAAAGGTTTACGTCTCCTCTTTTATTTAGATATTCAATGTTTACGCAACAACACATGTCACATCAGAAATGGGAAGTATGTAAACAGTCATTGTTTTCGGTCACATTGAAGACAAAGGAAGATGATGCCTCGGGCTTGGGCTCGTCCTGGATTCAGCTTCGGCAGGTCTTTGAGGACAATAGATAACCCCTCCCGTCTTCATTCCAACGTACACAGCGGAATCTTCCAAGACTTTGCTTGGTGAAACAAAGACAGTTCTCATCGGCCGTTTCTTTTCTATTTCTTCTATGTCCCACTCTCCCTTGTGGAGGGGGTCCGGTCCGATCCGGTGGCCATGTACTGCTCGCCTGTGTATTGGCTGGGGACATCTCTGCTCTGCTGATCTGCCTCCGCTTGGGATGGTTTCCTGCTGGCTCCGCTGTGAACGGGACTCTCGCTGCTGTGTTGGATCCGCTTTGGACTGGACTCTCGCGACTGTGTTGGATCCATTATGGATTGAACTTTCACAGTATCATGTTAGACCCGCTCGACATCCATTGCTTTCCTCCTCTCCAAGGTTCTCATAGTCATCATTGTCACCGACGTCCCACTGGGTGTGAGTTTTCCTTGCCCTTATGTGGGCCTACCGAGGATGTCGTAGTGGTTTGTGTTGTGGTTTGTGCAGCCCTTTGAGACAATAGTGATTTAGGGCTATATAAGTAAACATTGATTGATTGATTGATCTGTTCACTAGAAACACAGAGAGCAGAAAGTTTTTTGATAATTTACATACAATTTTTCTGACATTATGTACTCCATGTAATCTCAAATTATGTCCACTTAAATTATGTCCAATTATGCAAAAATATATATCATCAAACCATTTTTTTTTTTTAATTAAAAATAAATAATAGTTATTTAAAAGCAAGTTATCCGTCAAAGTAGCAATATATTTTATGGTAAAATGGTGAAATTTAGTGTGGTTTTTACAGCATTTTTCTCTAAATGGAAAAAAAACAGGTACTTTTATTTTTTTTTACTGTAATAAACTGTGTTGTTGTTTTGGCATTTACTGTAATACACCACAAATATACACTTGTTGATTTGCCGTAAAAACAACAAAAAAACAAACAAACGGACAGCCGAGGTGCCAAAATTTTACTGTAAAATTTCAGATTTTTTTTATGTACAGTTAAAAAAATACAAAAGTAAATTTTACAGTCAAATCCTGGCAAGTGAGCTGCCTTTTCTATTTATTTATTTATTTTTTAACCATAAAAACGACATTTTGAGGAGAAACTATTGCAAGTTACCTTATTTATTTGTACATTTTAGTTAAACGATATCAATAAAAAATGCGTTCAATAATATGCTTTTTTCTTATTCGTGGGAAGAAAATGGAAGTATGGAAGCAAGGTTGGTTGCATGAACAAAGACACTCGCCCGAGCAACGCAGGAAGTGGTCAATGATGTGTTGGAGTGACACGCTAACAGCCAATCAGGTGACAGTATCAACCATCACGTTTGGTTGCGCCATTTTGTTGTCGGCGGTTGATTCTCTGCATGGAGTGAGAAGAAAAAGTACAAATGAGTGCTGCAGAAAGTGAAGAAAATGTCCATAAAATAGATAAATAAAAGAGTCCAAAAAATAAATCTGTAAAATAAGTGCTGCATAGAGCGTATAACATTGTTGATGAAAATAAAATATAATAAAATGTAATATAATAAAGTGTCATTAAATAGTTGTACAACTTTTGTTCCAGAAATAAAAATAGAAAAAAATGTCCCAATATTTCAGTCAATCAATCAATCAATGTTTATTTATATAGCCCTAAATCACAAGTGTCTCAAAGGGCTGCACAAGCCACAACGATACCCGCGGTGCAGCGCCCACATAAGGGCAAGGAAAAACTCACAACCCGGTGGGGACCCTTTGGGGGAGACCGGATGCAATGGACGTCGGGTAGGTCTGACACAGCAGTGAGAGTCCAGTCTATGGTGGATCTAACATAATAGTGAGAGTCCAGTCCATAGTGGATCTAACATAATAGTGAGAGTCCAGTCCATAGTGGATCTAACATAATAGTGAGAGTCCTGTCCATAGTGGATCTAACATAATAGTGTGAGAGTCCAGTCCATAGTGGATCTAACATAATAGTGAGAGTCCAGTCCATGGTGGATCTAACATAATAGTGAGAGTCCAGTCCATAGTGGATCTAACATAATAGTGTGAGAGTCCAGTCCATAGTGGATCTAACATAATAGTGTGAGAGTCCAGTCCATAGTGGATCTAAAATAATAGTGTGAGAGTCCAGTCCATGGTGGATCTAACATAATAGTGTGAGAGTCCAGTCCATAGTGGATCTAACATAATAGTGAGAGTGCAGTCCATAGTGGATCTAACATAATAGTGTGAGAGTCCAGTCCATAGTGGATCTAACATAATAGTGTGAGTCCAGTCCATGGTGGATCTAACATAATAGTGAGAGTCCAGTCCATAGTAGATCTAACATAATAGTGAGAGTCCAGTCCATACTAGATCTAACATAATAGTGAGAGTCCAGTCCATAGTGGATCTAACATAATAGTGTGAGAGTCCAGTCCATAGTGGATCTAACATAATAGTGAGAGTCCAGTCCATGGTGGATCTAACATAATAGTGTGAAAGTCCAGTCCATGGTGGATCTAACATAATAGTGAGAGTCCAGTCCATAGTGGATCTAACATAATAGTGTGAGAGTCCAGTCCATGGTGGATCTAACATAATAGTGTGAGAGTCCAGTCCATAGTGGATCTAACATAATAGTGAGAGTCCAGTCCATGGTGGATCTAACATAATAGTGTGAGAGTCCAGTCCATAGTGGATCTAACATAATAGTGAGAGTCCAGTCCATGGTGGATCTAACATAATAGTGAGAGTCCAGTCCATGGTGGATCTAACATAATAGTGTGAGTCCAGTCCATATTGGATCTAACATAATAGTGTGAGAGTCCAGTCCATAGTGGATTTAACATAATAGTGAGAGTCCAGTCCATAGTGGATCTAACAAAATAGTGTGAGAGTCCAGTCCATAGTGGATCTAACATAATAGTGAGAATCCAGTCCATAGTGGATCTAACACAATAGTGAGAGAGTCCAGTCCATAGTGGATCTAAAATAATAATGTGAGAGTCCAGTCCATAGTGGATCTAACATAATAGTGTGAGAGTCCAGTCCATAGTGGATCTAATATAATAGTGAGAGAGTCCAGTCCGTAGTGGATCTAACATAATAGTGTGAGAGTCCAGTCCATAGTGGATCTAATATAATAGTGAGAGTCCAGTCCATAGTGGATCTAACATAATAGTGTGGGAGTCCAGTCCATGGTGGATCTAACATAATAGTGAGAGAGTCCACTCTATAGTGGAATAATAATACTTGAATTGTTGGGATGTCGCATGGCTGCAGTTGTGTGACCTCAAGTATGCAAAAATCCAGGAGAGCAGAAAGCAGGTAAGATGATTTTAATTTCATCAAAGTAAAAGATATAAACAGAAAGCAGTCTTGCATGGAGATGTTCCCAACATAGGTTTAACTTCGAGCACTGAGGAGTGCTCGAGTGAAACATAAATAGACCTATGTTGATTGACCGCAGCTGAGGACCGCTGCCAATCAACGGCGAGTGTGACAAAAACAGTGCTCAGCGGAGTAAACAGGAAGTATGACAAAATAAGAGCACTGAACAGGAAACAAAGTACAAAACACGAAAAACTATCAGAAAGTAAGTGACAGATCGTTACAGGACCTCCCCCTCAAGGAACAGATACCAGATGTTCCCTGGAAAAGAAAAATGGAAAAAAATGTCCACAAAGTAAGGGAGGATGGAAGGAGGATTTGGTGGAAGGTCGCCAAACCTCGTGTCCCCGCAGCCAGCGAGGGAAAGTCAGGTGGCGACGGCGCGTAGAGCGCCGCTGGAACTGGCGGGGCGGGCGGCCACGGAACAGCCACATCATTGGCCGAAAAAGAGACGAGTGCATCCCGCGAGGAGGACGCCCAGGGCACGGCCACATCCGCGGCTGACGTGGAGGCGGGCGCGCTGAAGCAGGCCCGGAGACAGCAGACAAAGCGGCGGGGGCTGCAGCCAAAACAGATACCTCTGCAGGAGGCGGCTGAGGAGCCGATGTTGGTGCCGGCGTGGAAGCGGCAGACGTCATCAACGGCGTGGAAGCGGCAGACGTCATCGGCGGCGTGGAAGCGGCAGACGTCATCGGCGGCGTGGAAGCGGCAGACGTCATCGGCGGCGTGGAAGCGGCAGACGTCATCGGCGGCGTGGAAGCGGCAGACGTCATCGGCGGCGTGGAAGCGGCAGACGTCATCGGCGGCGTGGAAGCGGCAGACGTCATCGGCGGCGTGAAAGCGGCAGACGTCATCGGCGGCGTGAAAGCGGCAGACGTCATCGGCGGCGTGAAAGCGGCAGACGTCATCGGCGGCGTGAAAGCGGCAGACGTCATCGGCGGCGTGAAAGCGGCAGACGTCATCGGCGGCGTGAAAGCGGCAGACGTCATCGGCGGCGTGAAAGCGGCAGACGTCATCGGCGGCGTGAAAGCGGCAGACGTCATCAACGGCGTGGAAGCAACAGACGTCATCGGCGGTGTTGAAGCGGCAGGCGTCATCGGAGGCGTGATTGTTGCAGATGTCATCGGCGGCGTGAAAGCGGCAGATGACGCCGGGCGAGGAGCAGCAAATGCTGGCCGGGGAATAGCGGATGCCGGCGGTGACGAAGCCCGGCGTGGTGCTGCTCTTGGCGGCGTTGGGGCTCGGCGTGGAGCCGGCGTTGGGGCTCGGCGTGGAGCCGGCGTTGGGGCTCGGCGTGGAGCCGGCGTTGGGGCTCGGCGTGGAGCCGGCGTTGGGGCTAGGCGTGGAGCCGGCGTTGGGGCTAGGCGTGGAGCCGGCGTTGGGGCTAGGCGAAAGCCCGCCAGGGACGTAGATGTCTCCGTGGAAGGAGACGCTGGCGGGGATGACAGCGGTGTGTGCCTGGCTGCACCGCAGTGTATAGTGGGCCCCCCTCCACTAGGTGGCTGCCAGACACCGTTCACACATGCGGGAAAACGTGCCTGCTCGTCGGAGTCCCCCGGTGCGAAAACCAGGGACGGGCGGGAGGGGACCAGGAGGAGGGACGAAGACACGTCCCGTGCCGAGTCCCAGCAGGAGGACAAAAGCGACCTCACTGTGGGCTCCACAGGAGCTCTCGGCGAACCAAAAAAGAGAGCGGGAGCTGGCAAAAGGAGCAGCCGGGGAGCAGCCGCTGGAAGCTGCGTAGGAGCAGGGAGAAGCAGCTCAGCAGACGACGGGAAGGATGGCGGCGGCGGACGTGCCGGTCGGAGAGCCGCAGTCGGCGACGGAGCCGCAGGAGCCGCGAGACGTGAAGGAGGAGGCGGGCGCGCCGGTCGGTGAGCCGTAGCCGGCAGCGTTGCCGAGAGGAAGGATGGCGGCGGAGGACGCGCCGGTCGGAGAGCCGTAGCCGGTAGCGTTGCCGCGGGAGCCGCGAGGCATGCAGGAAGTGGCGGACGTGCTGGTCGGAGAGCCGTAGCCAGCCGTTGAGCCGAGAGGAAAGATGGCGGCGGGGGACGCGCCGGTCGGAGAGCCGAAGCCGGTGGCGTTGCCGCGGGGAGAGGGTCCGCGTCTGTAGGCTGGGACCGCACAAACCTGGCCTTCAAGTCCTCCAGGAATTGTGCGGTCCAGAACGTCGGCTGAGGATTGCCGACAGGGATTCTCGCGAGGTCACAATTTTCTGGCTCGAAGTTACTGTTGGGATGTCGCATGGCTGCAGTTGTGTGACCTCAAGTATGCAAAAATCCAGGAGAGCAGAAAGCAGGTAAGATGATTTTAATTTCATCAAAGTAAAAGATATAAACAGAAAGCAGTCTTGCATGGAGATGTTCCCAACATAGGTTTAACTTCGAGCACTGAGGAGTGCTCGAGTGAAACATAAATAGACCTATGTTGATTGACCGCAGCTGAGGACCGCTGCCAATCAACGGCGAGTGTGACAAAAACAGTGCTCAGCGGAGTAAACAGGAAGTATGACAAAATAAGAGCACTGAACAGGAAACAAAGTACAAAACACGAAAAACTATCAGAAAGTAAGTGACAGATCGTTACATGAATATCAGTGAATTACCGCGATATATATATATATATATATATATATATATATATATATATATATATTTGAATATTTCCTTAATTCTTGTGTCTCAAGGTTGGCAAGTATGATTGCAGGCAACACACAAAGTGGTGTTTCAGGTCTTGCATAATGTACTATAAACTTTGCAGGTTTTCCCGTCGGGCAAAGCAAATATTTGCTTGTTCCGACAGAGACCAACATGGTGGCACAGGCCCAGTCTCTGCTTTGTCTGGTCCCGGTACCCAATGTTCGGCCTTGGCAGTCAGCAGGCCGAGTCTGGACAAAACACCGATAAACGAGGCTAGCAATGTCTTGGATTACTAACTCTGCACAAATACAGAAATAGCACTTCAGCACAAATTGACAATACTTTATAGTATCGGCCCTTAAGCATAAAGTTATGAGGATAATATATCCATAATTATTCTAACAACAATATGCATCTCCGCGTATGACCACCAGAGGGAGACAGACCTCACTGTAACATCTCCCACCCACACTGACTCTTGCCCAATACACCCACTGCTGTGTCATGTGACCTTTTGTGCTGACGGAGCATTTCTGGCAGAGGACACTTTTACACTCGGTGTGCATGAAGACGTGCGACTATCACGTTTGAAACTCACACAAATGGAGGCGCAAAAGTTTATAGTGTGTTGCTAGAAATGTGGGCTAAGAGTAGGGGAGTGTGTGATCTCTTACCTCTTTCCCAGTATCGGAGCTGGTTCTAGGGGCTTCCCAAGTATGTGCTGATGCGACAACTTTTGTGAGCTTCTGCAGTTTCCTCCAAGCTGGCTCAGGAAGCTGGCAAGGTGCTTGGCCAATGTTTCTCCTGACTAGAAAGACTTCCTGTTTTTTTGTGGGGGGGGCTCGGTGGGGGCAGTGTGAAGCCCCCGCGGCCGAATACAGTTTGTTCATTTTCAGTCCCTCCAAGATTTTGCTGTTTTTTTCTTGTTGTGTGTGTGATAGCTGCGGCCAAGAATGCCTAAATGTCCAAAAAGTTGCATAAAAAAATGGCAATGTTTTGAGGTCGAGTTTTCCCCCAATAACTCAGAGTCAACTTGTGATGTGGTATGGTATGGTATGGTATGGTATGGTATGGTATGGTATAGGGTTGTCCCAATACCAATATTTTGGTACCTGGACCCAACAAACGTATATAAGTCTTATAATGTAGGCAACATATGACGTAAGTGTCTATCAACAGGAAGTTGGCAAACACCCCTTCAAAACAAAAGTTTCCTAAAAAAATGAATTTTTGCATCTTTGAGCTGTAATTTGACCCCCTTAAAATGCTTCAAAACTCACCAAACTGGACACACACATCATGACTGGCAAAAATTGCGATATAAAAAAAAAACAACGACTCAAAACTCTAAAATTGCGCTCTAGCGCCCCCTGGGAATAAAACACAGACAAAACTGCTTCTAGGAAGAAAACACGGACAAAACTGCTTGTAACTTCCAGTAAGAATGTCATAGAGACATGAAACAAAAACCTCTATGTAGGTCTCACTTAGACCTACATTTCATTAATTGACATTCTTCAGCAAAAATCAACGGGAAGTTGGCAATTACCCCTTCAATACAAAAGTTTTGTAAAAACCCATCACCTTTTTTCAAACATTATCTCCTCTGAGTGCGTTTGTTGTGTCGGCTTCAAACTCGCACAGGAGAGAGGTGAACACTTCTGATTAAAAGTTGCACAAAGAGTTTTTCTAATTGCTCCGGTTTTGATTTTACAAGCCTTCAAAGAACCCCTGCGCTGATGCTGCTGTAGTGCTGCCGTCTCAAGATGGCTGCTTAAAAACAGGACGCACCAATGCAGAGAAGGTAGGTACTGTGCGGGTAAAGATATGTTGACTGGGTGAAAGAAGGAGGCACCAGTTTGACTCCAGGATACAGAGAAGGTAGGTAACGTGCACGTATAGATATGTTGTCTGGGTGATGGCAGGAAGCACCAGCGTGTATGGGTGAAAGAAAGAAACACCAGTGTGACCCCAGGATGCAGAGAAGGTAGGTAATGTGCAGGTAAAGATATGTTGAATGGGTAAAGGCAGGAAACACCAGCAAAAGTCAGCTCCGTCCATCGCTGCTTGCAGCTTTATTGTTTTTATATTTCTGTTTTTACAGGGTGGAAAATGTAAGAAAAAGAGCAACAAAAAAATGTAATGTAATGAGAAAAAGCGGAGATGTTCTAACTAATAATTAGTAATTATTCACCTATAATGACAAGCTGACAAAGTTTTGTCTTTAAATATTCGTAACAAGGTGTTTTAGCATTTTTTTTTGTATTAAAAATATCATAAAAGCCTGTGCATACTTTGACTTGGTGGGGATAGTTTGCTCTAATTAACGTCGCACGCGATGGAGGTTCGGACTTGGAATTTTCTAAAAAATGTTGGAAACCATCTGTGACAGTCGCTTGCTGTCGTGCGGGTTCCCAGGACCATCTAGGAAGGACATCTCGCTTGAGCAGGTTTGACTCTTGTTTATTTTTCAATAACAAGCTTGTCTACGGTCGGGACACTTTTCAGCTCCTTCGCCACTGCTCGCTCCTCGGTTGCTTTTCAGCTGCCGCTGTCGTCGTTGTCTACTCTTCGTTGCTCTAGCTCCTCGGTTGTTGCTGCGGGCTCTACTCCTCCTTCTGCCTCGTTCTCTGTTCCTTCTCCCCTTTTATACAGCGGGAGGAGAAATGTTAATTGTGTACCGGTGCGCGATCCACGCACCTGCACTTGACTGCGGCGTCGCTCCCGGCACGCTCCGCCTCTCCGCTCGGCCGCATTCTCCCCCTCTTCGCCGCCATCTTGGGCCAGGCTCCAGCGCGCCCTGCCCCGCTGCTCGATCGCCGGCTCCGCCTCTCCACACCATCATTTTTAGAAACACATATTTTTACTTTGACTACGGATTACAACCAGCTGGAGTCCTCGATCGGCCTCCGTCTTTGAAAGAAGACGACGGTGAACGCCGCAAGAAGTCTTCATTCTTGGCGTACAAATAGAAAAAGCGCCACTTCCCGTCAAAGGGGGTCACGCTGACTGGTGTCACGGTCCGAGGGAGTTGAACCAGGGCGTCACTTTAGGAGAAAGGATGAATCACGACTGGAATGGAAGTAATTTACCAGATTTACACGTCATTGGAGAACCAAAAAAAAAAAAATGCTTTCACCGTTTTTGTGATTAATTTGTATTAGAAAATTATTTCCTCCCCCACTGTCTGCTGCCACCATAGTCTAGAACAGGGGTGCCTACACTTTTTCTGCAGGCGAGCTACTTTTCAATTGACCAACTCGAGGGGATCTACCTCATTTATATATATCATTTATATCTATTTATTTATGAAAGAGACATTTTTGTAAACAAGTTAAATGTGTTTAATGATAATACAAGCATGTGTAACACATATAGATGTCTTTCTTTCACAAAGACAAGAATATAAGTTGGTGTATTACCTGATTCTGATGACTTGCATTGATTGGAATCAGACAGTAATGATGATAACGCCCACATTTTCAAATGGAGGAGAGAAAAAGTTGTCCTTTCTGTACAATACCACATGAAAGTGGTTGGTTTTTGGCATCTAATTCATCCAGCTTCCATACACTTTACAAGAAAAACATTGGCGGCAAATTCCGTAGCTTGCTTGATTGACATTCACGGCACCCGAGGGTCTTGTGAGATGACGCTGGCTGCTGCCAGTTCATTATTATGAAAAAATGACAGAGAGGAAGGCGAGAAACACTTTTTATTTCAACAGACTTTCGCGCCGTCCCTTCCGTCAAAACTCTAAAGGCCGACTGCACATTTCCTATCTTCACAATAAAAGCCCTGCTTCATGCTGCCTGCGCTAACAAAATAAGAGTCTCAGAAAGCTGGCGTGCACAAGTGATGTGCACGCCAGCTTTCTGAGGGATCGCTTGTGCACGCCAGTTTTCCGAGACTCTGTATTTAGTTAGCACAGGCAGCATGAAGCAGGGCTTTTATTGTGAAGATAGGAAATGTGCAGTCGGCCTTTAGAGTTTTGACGGAAGGTACGGCGCGAGAGTCTGTTGAAATAAAAAGTGTTTCTCGCCTTCCTCGGTCATATTTTAATAATAATGATCTTGCAGCAGCCAGTGTCATCTCACAAGACCCTCCGGTACCGTGAATGTCATTTAAGTGACGTCTTGGTGAAGATTGATGATCACTAATTTTTAGGTCTATTTTTTTTAAAAGCCTGGCTGGAGATCGACTGACACACCCCCCGCGGTCGACTGGTAGCTCGCGATCGACGTAATGGGCACCCCTGGTCGAGAACATTTTAATGCCTAACATTGTATCCTTATTAACATCAGACTCAGCGTTATTGACCAAATACAAAACCCACGTTGTGTAAAAGCTAAATAAAAACAGAAATCAATGATTTGCAAATCCTTTTCAACTTATATTCAATTGAATAGACTGCAAAGACAAGATATTTCACGTTTGAACTGGAAAACTTTATTTTTTTGCAAATATTAGCTCATTTGCAATTTAATGCCTGCAACATGTTTCAAAAAAGCTGGCACAAGTGGCAAAAAAGAGTGAGAAAGTTGAGGAATGCTCATCAAATACTTATTTTGGAACATCCCACAGGTGAACAGGCTGAGCAAATTGTTGAAGAACGACATTTCTCAAGCAGCTGTTGCAAGGAATTTAGGGATTTCACCATCTCCGCTCCGTAATATCATCAAAAAGTTCAGAGAATCTTCAAAAATCGATCCCTCAGGCGGTACCGCGTCAAAAAGCGACATCGGCGTGTAAAGGATATCACCACATGGGCTCCGGAACACATCAGAAAACCAATGTCAGTAACTACTGTTTGTCGCAAATAAGTAAGTAAGTGCATGTTCAAATTTTACCACGCAAAGCCAAAGCCATTTATCAACAACACCCAGAAACGCCACCGGCTTCATTGAGAGTTCTTTGGTCTGACAAGTCCACATTTGAAATTGTTTTTTAGACTGGTTTAAGGTTTTGTATTAAAATGGCCATTATTATTATTTGGAACATCCCACAGGTGATCAGGCTAATTGGGAACAGGTGGGTCCCATGATTGGGTATAAAAGCAGCTTCCATGAAATGCTCACTCATTCACCAACAAGGACGGGGCGAGGGTCACCACTTTGTCCACAAATGCCTGAGCAAATTGTTGAAGAACAACATTTCTCAAGCAGCTTTTGCAAGGAATTTAGGGATTTCACCATCTCCGCTCCGTAACATCATCAAAGAGTTCAGAGAATCCTCAAAAATCGATCCCTCAGGCAGTCCCGCATCAAAAAGCGACATCGGCGTGTAAAGGATATCACCACATGGGCTCAGGAACACATCAGAAAACCAATGTCAGTAACTACTGTTTGTCGCAAATAAGTAAGTAAGTGCATGTTCAAATTTTACCACGCAGAGCCAAAGCCATTTATCAACAACACCCAGAAACGCCACCGGCTTCACTGATAGTTCTTTGGTCTGACAATCAAATTAACCACAATTTAGGGATTTCACCATCTACGCTCCGTAATATCATCAAAAGGTTCAGAGAATCTAGAGAAATCGATCCCTCAGGCGGTACCGCATCAAAAAGCGACATCAGCGTGTAAAGGATATCACCACATGGGCTCAGGAACACGTCAGAAAACCACTGTCAGTAACTACTGTTTGTCGCAAATAAGTAAGTAAGTACATGTTCAAATTTTACCACGCAAAGCCAAAGCCATTTATCAACAACACCCAGAAACGCCACCAGCTTCACTGATAGTTCTTTGGTCTGATGAGTCCACATTTCAAATTGTTTTTTGGACTTGTTTAGGGTTTTGTATTAAAATGGCCATTATTATTATTTGGAACATCCACTAGGTGACCAGGCTAATTGGGAACAGGTGGGTGCCATGATTGGGTATAAAGGCAGCTTCCATGAAATGCTCACTCATTCACCAACAAGGACGGGGCGAGGGTCACCACTTTGTCAACAAATGCCTGAGCAAATTGTTAAAGAACAACATTTCTCAAGCAGCTATTGCAAGGAATTTAGGGATTTCACCATCTCCGCTCCGTAACATCATCAAAGAGTTCAGAGAATCCTCAAAAATCGATCCCTCAGGCAGTACCGCATCAAAAAGCGACATCCGCGTGTAAAGGATATCACCACATGGGTTCAGGAACACGTCAGAAAACCACGGTCAGTAACTACAGTTGGTCGTTACATCTGTAAGTGCAAGTTAAAACTCTACTATGCAAAGCCAAAGCCATTTATCAACAACACCCAGAAACGCCGCCGGCTTCGCTGGGCCCGCACTCATCTAAGATGGACTGATGCGAAGTGGAAAAGTGTTCTGTGGTTTGTCGAGTCCACATTTCAAATTGTTTTTGGAAACTGTGGACGTCGTGTCCTCTGGAACAAAGAGGAAAAGAACCATCCGGATTTTTCTAGGTGGTAAAGTGTAAAAGGCAGCATGTGTGATAGTATGGGGGTGTATTAGTGGCCAAGGCATGGGTAACTTACACATCTGTGAAGGTACCATTAATGCTGAAAGGTACATACAGCTTTTGGAGCAACATATGTTGTTAACATGGACGCCCCTGCTTATTGGGACGGCGTGGCGCAGTGGGAGAGTGGCCGTGCGCAGCCCGAGGGTCCCTGGTTCAAATCCCACCTAGTACGAACCTCGTCACGTCCGTTGTGTCCTGAGCAAGACACTTCACCCTTGCTCCTGATGGGTGCTGGTTGGCGCCTTGCATGGCAGCTCCCTCCATCAGTGTGTGAATGTGTGTGTGAATGGGTAAATGTGGAAGTAGTGTCAAAGCGCTTTGAGTACCTTGAAGGTAGAAAAGCGCTATACAAGTACAACCTATTTATTATTTATTTCAGCAAGACAATGCCAAGCCAGGTGTTACAACAGCGTTGCTTTGTAGTAAAAGAGTGCGGGTACTATTCTGGCCTGCCTGTAGTCCAAACCTGGTGCAATAAGAAGGCTAAAATATGAGGCAGGAGACTGTTGAACAACTTAAGCTGTACATCAAGCAAGAATGGGAAAGAATTCCACTTCAAAAAGGTGTCTCTTCAGTTCCCAAACCTTTACTGAGTGTTGTTCAAAGGAAAGGCCATGTAACACACTGGTAAAAATGCCCCTCTGACAACTTTGTGGTAATATGTAAACAGTAAAGTTCATGATTATTTGCAAAAAGTAACAAAGTTTGTCAGTTTGAACATGAAATATATTGTCTTTGCAGTCTATTCAATTGAATAAAATGATTTCTTTTTATATCTCATTTTATTTACCGCTTTTGGCTTTTTTGTACAGGGAGTATGTTTTGTGCTTGATACTGATAAAGCATGTCACACACATTGCACTTCGCCAACGGGAGAAAACCGGCATCGGGGGGCGGGTGCAACAATGCCGCACCCGATCGGGCAGCAAATAGAAATAATCAATCGGCAAACTCTTGCATGGTTTAGTCATTCTATTGCTTTTGGAAAGAGCAACAGGTTTAAAAAGAACAACAACAAAAAAAAAAAAACAGCTGCTGTCAGCAAGAAGGCAGGATGCCAGGCCAGGAAGGACGTCCTTCCTCTGTCCTTTTCTACGTCTCATCAAAACCGTCGGAAACATCAAATCAGCGCAGTTTTTTTTTTTCTCGAAGAACAACACCAGCCGCCGGCTCCTCGCCAAACACGTTACGGCGGCAGCGCAAGTGCTAAACTTGGTGTCCATTAGGGGAGACGTCGCCCCCTGTCGGTGTGGAGTGTGCAGTACACACTCCTCAGTGGTTGGAGTGTCTGCCCTGAGATGGGGAGGTTGGGAGTCATACCAAAGATGATAAAATGGGAGCCATTTCCTCCATGCTTGGCACTCAGCATCAAGGCTTGGAATTGGGGGTTAAATCACCAAAAATGATTCTCGGGCGTGCCCGCCGCTGCTGCTCACTGCTCCCCTCACCTCCCAGGGGGTGAACAAGGGGTTGGGTCAAATGCAGAGAACACATTTCACCACACCAAGTGTGTGTGTGTGTGTGTGTGTGTGGCAATCATTGCTACGTAAACTTTGACTTGAACAAATGTGCTAATGTTCCTTTTCGGCTCGGCTGTCCGACTTTTTTGCAGAAGTGAAAGTCCCGTCGGACCAGGACAAAGTCGTCACCATGACGCTGGCAACGTCTAGCTCCGTTTTCCACTTCAAAGTGTGTCACTATGTCATTGACGTCAACTAGAAGAAGACTCACTGTTATGTTAGATCCACTATGGACTGGACTCTCACACTATTATGTTAGATCCACTACGGACTGGACTCTCACACTATTATGTTAGATCCACTATGGACTGGACTCTCACACTATTATGCTAGATCCATTATGGACTGGACTCTCACACTATTATGTTAGATCCACTATGGACTGGACTCTCACACTATTATGTTAAATCCACTATGGACTGGACTCTCACACTATTATGTTAGATCCACTATGGACTGGACTCTCACTATTATGTTAGATCCACTATGGACTGGACTCTCACACTATTATGTTAGACCCACTATGGACTGGACTCTCACACTATTATGTTAGATCCACTATGGACTGGACTCTCACTATCATGTTAGATCCACTATGGACTGGACTCTCACACTATTATGTTAGATCCACTATGGACTGGACTCTCACACTATTATGTTAGATCCACTATGGACTGGACTCTCACACTATTATGTTAGATCCACTATGGACTGGACTCTCACACTATTATGTTAAATCCACTATGGACTGGACTCTCACACTATTATGTTAGATCCACTATGGACTAGACTCTCACTATTATGTTAGATCCACTATGGACTGGACTCTCACTATTATGTTAGATCCACTATGGACTGGACTCTCACACTATTATGTTAGATCCACTATGGACTGGACTCTCACACTATTATGTTAGATCCACTATGGACTGGACTCTCACACTATTATGTTAGATCCTCTATGGACTGGACTCTCACACTATTATGTTAAATCCACTATGGACTGGACTCTCACACTATTATGTTAGATCCACTATGGACTGGACTCTCACACTATTATGTTAGATCCACTATGGACTGGACTCTCACACTATTATGTTAAATCCACTATGGACTGGACTCTCACACTATTATGTTAGATCCACTATGGACTGGACTCTCACACTATTATGCTAGACCCACTCAACGTCCATTGCGGGGGTCACCCACATCTGCAGTCCTCTCCAAGGTTTCTCATAGTCATTCACATTGACATCCCACTGGGTTGTGAGTTTTTCCTTGCCCTTGAGTGGGCACTGAACCCAGGATGTCGTTGTGGCTTGTGCAGCCTTTTGAGACAATTGTGATTTAGGGCTATATTGATTGATTGATTGATTGATTGACGTCAAATAATAAACAACAATAATTATATATAAATGAACAACAAATAACTTAATTAATCTGTAAGAGAGAATATTTAAAGGTCTCAGAAAGGTTTAATATGTTGGTCTGTTTGCAGCGTGTCACGCTTGTTGCTGCTTTGAAAGTACCAGGTCACGTGACTTCCCACTTGACACCTCATTGGCTGCTTCTGAGACCGACCCGATACGTACCGGAAGTGAGTCTTAAGTTTTGAATATTTCTGCACTGATTTTTTTTTTTTAAGCCGAATTTCTACATACTGGATTTTAAAACACAACTTTTTCTCACACATTTTTATTCAATTAAATCGCCATATAATTTTAGTTCACACTATTTTAACGCATAAAATTCAAGAACATTAATTAGGTGTTACAAAATAAAAACAACTTTCGTAATAAGACTTTTTGAATGGTTTATTTCAGATATGTGCGAAAAAAAAATACAACACACACTACAAGAACATCATTTTTATAAACATAATATTTAAACATTTGACGCTGGAAAGAATACTGTTTACCTGTAAGTGTTTTAAATATAGGTAAAAATACATTATTATGTATCAACAAAAAACAAATAACTTCATTGTTCTAACAGAGAAGATTTAAAGTTCTCAGAAATGTTTATTATGCTGGCAAAAGGGACAAGCGGTAGTAAATGGATAGATGGATGTGTGCAGCGTGTACTTTGCAAGTACCGGAGTCACGTGACTCCCCACTTGCCACCTCATTGGCTGATACTGAGGCTGGCTCGAATGCTTACCGGAAATGAGTCTTAAATTGTGAAGCAACGAATATTTATAAAAAAAAAATTTCAACGCTGAATTTTTACACATTGAATAAAAAAAAAAACACATTTTTATTCATTGAAATTGTCAGCATAATATAGTTCACAATATTGAAATTTGGTAAGATAAATTAAGTGTCCAAAAAAAAGAAAAGATTTCGTCAAAAGACATGGATTTAACCTCAATAATTTCTTTAATGGTTTAGTTCAGCTATATTAAAAAATGCAATAAATATATTTTATAAATAACGTTGGGAAAAATAAAAAATAAATAAAAATAAAAAAAAGAGTACCGTGCACCTGTAAGTACCACTTGCGGCGCCAGAGGGCGCTGCAGCCAACGTGAATATTCTTCATAAAAAAAAAAAAAAAAAAAAAGCAGCCGCGAAGTAATAAAAGCGGAGATGACCCACGCACACGTCCTATCCACGCACCGAGTGACGACCCTCCACGCGTGAGACCGCCCTCTTCCTCCAGCCGCGGCGCCCAGGCAGGCGGCGGAAGAGTTAAACTGCGAGTTTGCGGCACTCGGAGCCTCCCTGAGCTCCACTTGAGCGGAAAACATCTGACTGGCCGCTCGATGCTCGCTTCATTCCCGCTGTCTTTTTTTCTGTCTTCGTGCGTGACACCGGAGCCCCCGAAAACACGGTCAGTACTCTTCTTGTGGCACTTTTCCAAACAAATACGTGAATGTGTGTGCGTGCGCTTTCCACCTATGAATGTATTGAGTTGAGTTAATGAGGGGAGCAGTGAGCAGCAGCGGGGTTGACAAACTTATTGGGGCAAGGTTTTTTAATGGCTCCTTCCTCCTGTTTGCCACATTGGCCGCCATGTGTCACTTGGCCGGGTCTCAGTCTGGAACTCTGTTGTTTCTTGCCTTTTCTTTGCGTCGCTCGGCGCAGTTACGCCACATCTCGTCGACTGACTCACCGCCTGATTTCCTCCAGATGTGCGCCGCTTTACATTTCCTGACGGCCCCCAGGATTGTGACATTTCGGCCCCCCCCCTCCTCCCCTCAAACAATCCCTTCTCCTTCTTGCTGCTTCATTCTGCTGACTCTCTGGGTCGTGACCCAGCTCAACTCTTATCCTTTAACTGGAGTTTGCAGTAAACCGCTGACATTTCCTTATTTTTTTAAAACATTTTTTTAACGAGGCTTTACATGGTCATGTGTCCAGTCTTGCTAGATCAACCATTACCCAGCAGGCACCAGACATTGGTATGGCGTCAGTTACGCATACATGGCCTTTAAAACACTTTAAAACATCCATCCATACATTAATTTCCTACCGCTTATTCCCTTTGGAGTTGCGGGGGGTGCTGGTGCCTCTCTCAGCTACAATCAGCCGGAAGGCGGTTTACACCCCGGACAAGTCGCCACCTAATCGCAGGGCCAACACAGACAACATTCACACACTAGGGACCACTTAGTGTTGCCAATCAACCTATTCCCAGGTGTATGTCTTTGGAGGTGGGAGGAAGCCGGAGTACCCTGGGAGAACATGCAAACTCCACACAGAAAGATCCAGAGCCCGGGATTGAACCATGACTACTCACGACCTTCGTATTGTGAGGCAGACTCACTAACCCCGCTGCCACCGTGAAGCCCGACTTTAAAACAACCTTGCAAAATAGTTGTATCGGTAAATCGCAACGACATTGATGTCTAAGGTTTGATCCAGGTTTTTAGTTGGGAAATGAGCAAACTTCAACCTGACGTCAAAGAGCATGTTGTTTCTACGTTTTTGAATATTGTTTGGGGAAATGACTACATTTCGATGTCAGAACCCGACATTGATTACATGTTGTGTTTTCATTGTTGAATATTGGTTGGGAAATGACCAAACTTCAACCTGACCTTGATTAAACGTTGTCAAAGAGCATGTTGTTTCTACGTTGTTGAATATTGGTTTGGGAAATTACTAAATTTAATGGTCAAATCACGTTGGGAAGACTGTCTCCCGGCTGGCCTGGGAACGCCTCGGGATCCCCCGGGAAGAGCTAGACGAAGTGGCTGGAGAGAGGGAAGTCTGGGCTTCCCTGCTTAGGCTGCTGCCCCCGCGACCCGACCTTGGATAAGCGGAAGATGATGGATGGATGGATAATGGTCAAATCAATGTCAGAACCAGACATTGATTAAATGTTGTCAAAGAGCATGTTTCAACATTGTGTTTGTGCTGTTGAATATTGGTTGGGAAAGGACTAAACTTCAATGGGCAAATCAAATGTCAGAACCAGACATTAAGGAAACCTTGTCAAAGAGCATGTTGTTGAATATTTGTTGGGAATTGATTAAATTTCAATGGTCAAATCAAATGTCAGAACCAGACATTGATTTCACGTCGTCTAAGAGCATGTTGTGTTTTCATTGTTGAATATTGGTTGGGAAATGATCAAACTTCAACCTGACCTTGATTAAAAGTTGTCAAAGAGCATGTTGTTGAATATTTGTTTGGGAAATTACTAAATTTAATGGTCAAATCAATGTCAGAACCAGACATTGATTAAACGTTGTCAAAGAGCATGTTTCAACATTGTGTTTGTGCTGTTGAATATTGGTTGGGAAAGGACTAAACTTCAATGGGCAAATCAAATGTCAGAACCAGACATTAAGGAAACCTTGTCAAAGAGCATGTTATTGAAAATTTGTTGGGAATTGATTAAATTTCAATGGTCAAATCAAATGTCAGAACCAGACGTTGATTAAACATCGTTAAAGAGCATGTTGTGTTTGCGTTGTTGAATATTGGTTTGAAAATGACAAAATTCAAATGGTCCAATTAACGTCTCAACCAGACATTGATGAAGCGCCGTCAAAGAGCATGTTGTTGAATATTGTTTGGAAAAGGACTACCTTTCAATGGTCAAATTAAATGTCAGAACCAGACATTGATTAAACGTCGTCAAACAGCATGTTGTTTCATCGTGTTTGAGTTGTTGAATATAGATTGGGAACTGACTCTATTTCAATGGTCAAATCAATGTCAGAAGCAGACATTGATTAAACGTTTTCAAACAGCATGTTTTTTTCAACGTTGTTTGCGTTGTTGAATATAGATTGGAAAATGACCAAACTTCAATGGTCAAATTGACATCTGAGCCTGACATTGATTAAACGTCGTCAAAAAGCATGTTGTTCCAAAGTTGTGTGTGCGTTGTTGAATATTGTTTGGGAAATGACTAAACTTCAATGGTCAAATCAAATGTCAGAACCAGACATTGATTAAACGTCGTCAAAGACTATGTTGTTCCAACGTTGTGCTTGCCTTGTTGACTATTGTTTGGGAAATGACAAAATTTCAATGTCAGAACCAGACATTGATTATACGTCGTCAAAGAGCATGTTGTGCTTGCTTTGACTATTGTTTGATGTCGTCATCGGACTCGATGGACAACCATAAGCAAGTAAGCATTGTTTGGGGAAATGACAAAATTTCAATGTCAGAAGCAGACATTGATTATACGTCGTCAAAGAGCATGTTGTTCCAAACGTCGGGTCTGCCTTGTTGAACATTGGTTGGGAAATGACTCAATTTCAATGGTCAAATCAATGTCAGAAGCAGACCTTGATTAAATGTGGTCAAAGAGCATGTTGTGCTTGCGTTGTTGAATATTGGTTGGGAAATGACAAAATTTCTATGTGAGAACCAGACATTGATTAAACGTTGTCAAACAGCATGTTTTTTTCAACGTTGTTTGCGTTGTAGAAGATTGGTTGGAAAATGACCAAACTTCAATGGTCAAATTGACATCTGAGCCTGACATTGATTAAACGTCGCCAAAGAGCATGTTGTTCCAAAGTTGTGTGTGCGTTGTTGAATATTGTTTGGGAAATAACTAAACTTCAATGGTCAAATCAAATGTCAGAACCAGACATTGATTAAACGTCGTCAAAGACTATGTTGTTCCAACGTTGGGCTTGCCTTGTTGACTATTGTTTGGGAAATGACAAAATTTCAATGTCAGAACCAGACATTGATTATACGTCGTCAAAGAGCATGTTGTGCTTGCTTTGTTGACTATTGTTTGGGAAATGACAAAATTTCAATGTCAGAAGCAGACATTGATTATACGTCGTCAAAGAGCATGTTGTTCCAAACGTCGGGTCTGCCTTGTTGAACATTGGTTGGGAAATGACTCAATTTCAATGGTCAAATCAATGTCAGAAGCAGACCTTGATTAAATGTGGTCAAAGAGCATTTTGTGCTTGCGTTGTTGAATATTGGTTGGGAAATGACAAAATTTCAATGTCAGAAGCAGACCTTGATTAAACGTTTTCAAACAGCATGTTTTTTTCAACGTTGTTTGCGTTGTTGAATATAGATTGGAAAATGACCAAACTTCAATGGTCAAATTAACATCTCAGCCTGACATTGATTAAACGTTGTCAAAGAGCATGTTGTTCCAAAGTTGTGTGTGCGTTGTTGAATATTGTTTGGGAAATGACTAAACTTCAATGGTCAAATCAAATGTCAGAACCAGACATTGATTAAACGTCGTCAAAGACTATGTTGTTCCAACGTTGTGCTTGCCTTGTTGACTATTGTTTGGGGAAATTACAAAATTTCAATGTCAGAACCAGACATTGATTATACGTCGTCAAAGAGCATGTTGTGCTTGCTTTGACTATTGTTTGATGTCGTCATCGGACTCGATGGACAACCATAAGCAAGTAAGCATTGTTTGGGGAAATGACAACATTTCAATGTCAGAACCAGACATTGATTATACGTCGTCAAAGAGCATGTTGTTCCAAACGTCGGGTCTGCTTTTGTTGAACATTGGTTGGGAAATGACTCAATTTCAATGGTCAAATCAATGTCAGAAGCAGACCTTGATTAAATGTGGTCAAAGAGCATGTTGTGCTTGCGTTGTTGAATATTGGTTGGGAAATGATAAAATTTCTATGTCAGAACCAGACATTGATTAAACGTCGTCAAAGAGCATGTTGTTCCAAACGTCGGGTCTGCCTTGTTGAACATTGGTTGGGAAATGACTCAATTTCAATGGTCAAATCAATGTCAGAAGCAGACCTTGATTAAATGTGGTCAAAGAGCATGTTGTGCTTGCGTTGTTGAATATTGGTTGGGAAATGACAAAATTTCAATGTCAGAAGCAGACCTTGATTAAACGTTTTCAAACAGCATGTTTTTTTCAACGTTGTTTGCGTTGTTGAATATAGATTGGAAAATGACCAAACTTCAATGGTCAAATTAACATCTCAGCCTGACATTGATTAAACGTTGTCAAAGAGCATGTTGTTCCAAAGTTGTGTGTGCGTTGTTGAATATTGTTTGGGAAATGACTAAACTTCAATGGTCAAATCAAATGTCAGAACCAGACATTGATTAAACGTCGTCAAAGACTATGTTGTTCCAACGTTGTGCTTGCCTTGTTGACTATTGTTTGGGGAAATGACAAAATTTCAATGTCAGAACCAGACATTGATTATACGTCGTCAAAGAGCATGTTGTGCTTGCTTTGACTATTGTTTGATGTCGTCATCGGACTCGATGGACAACCATAAGCAAGTAAGCATTGTTTGGGGAAATGACAACATTTCAATGTCAGAACCAGACATTGATTATACGTCGTCAAAGAGCATGTTGTTCCAAACGTCGGGTCTGCTTTGTTGAACATTGGTTGGGAAATGACTCAATTTCAATGGTCAAATCAATGTCAGAAGCAGACCTTGATTAAATGTGGTCAAAGAGCATGTTGTGCTTGCGTTGTTGAATATTGGTTGGGAAATGACAAAATTTCTATGTCAGAACCAGACATTGATTAAACGTCGTCAAAGAGCATGTTGTTCCAAACGTCGGGTCTGCCTTGTTGAACATTGGTTGGGAAATGACTCAATTTCAATGGTCAAATCAATGTCAGAAGCAGACCTTGATTAAATGTGGTCAAAGAGCATGTTGTGCTTGCGTTGTTGAATATTGGTTGGGAAATGACAACATTTCTACGTCAGAACCAGACATTGATTAAACGTTGTCAAACAGCATGTTTTTTTCAACGTTGTTTGTGTTGTTGAATATAGATTGGAAAATGATCAAACTTCAATGGTCAAATTAACACCTCAGCCTGACATTGATTAAACGTTGTCAAACAGCATGTTTTTTCAACGTTGTTTGCGTCGTTGAATATTGGTTGAAAAATGACTACCTTTCTGTCAGAAGCAGACATTGATTAAACGTCGTCAAAGAGCATGTTGTTTCAATGTTTTTTGCGTTGTAAAATATTGGTTGGAAAATGACCAAACTTCAATGGGATGGGAAAATGGCTAAATTTCAATGTCAGAACCACACATTGATTCAACGTCATCAAAGGGCGTGTTTTAATATTGTGTTTGCGTTGTTGAAAATTGGTTGGGAAATGACTCAATTTCAATGGTCAAATCAATGTCAGATACAGACATTGATTAAACGTTGTCAAACAGCATGTTTTTTCAACGTTGTTTGCGTTGTAAAATATTGGTTGGAAAATGACCAAACTTCAATGGTCAAATTAACATCTCAGCCTGACATTGATTAAACGTTGTCAAAGAGCATGTTCCAACGTTGGGTTTGCGTTGTTGAATATTGATTGGAAAATGTCTAAAATTCAATGGTCAAATGAATGTAAGAGCTTGTCATTGATTAAACATTGTCAAAAAGTATGTTGCCTCAACTGTACTCTGTAGCCCTGAACAGTACCGCCTCGTTTTGGGGGTTGAACCAGACAAAATCAGAATTTTATCCAAGAGGAGACTGAGGGCAGTGCAGCAATGTGGAAGTTGCGGACTGTGATGCTGAGGTGTCAAGAGTTAAGGCACAGTAACCGGGTAGGGCAATGTGGTTGTACGTTGCATAGAGCTCAAACGTGTGACGTGGAAACTCATTGCATTGTGGGTATTTCTGCAATCTGGATAGTATCTTTACATGGAAGACTCTGTGCTTACGTTTAGTGTTTTTTTCAGCAAGTTCAAAACACGGCGAGAATGTGCTGCCTTAACTGCTCCATTCATGGTGGTGAGCGCTTTAGGATAACACGATTTGGTGAGATTTTTTTCATTTCCAGCGTGAAAGCAAAGCCGGCGAAAGTCGGGTTATGAAGCTAACAAAGATACGGCGAATAGCTTGGGTAGCTATGTAGCGTGTTTTTACTTGACAAATAATACCTGTTTGCATCCTTACGTTAGTATGTTTGCTTTGTTTTTTTTGAAGCTAATTTTGTAGGTATATACCTCCAATCATATTTTTGTCCTTGATGCATGCTAATGTTGCTAGGCTAGAATTTTAATTTTTTTTTTTTTTCAGGTACACACCTGAGTAATATATATTGGTACTTAACACACGCTACAGTTAGCATTTTGAAGGTATATACCTTAATCATATTTTCGTCCTTGATGCATGCTAATGTTGCTAGGCTAGAATTTTTAACAATTTTTTTCAGGTACAGAGTAATATATATTGGTACTTGACACACGTTACAGTTAGCATTTTGAAGGTATATACCTCAATCATATTTTAGTCCTTGATGCATGCTAATGTTGCTAGGCTAGAATTTTAAAAAATGTTTCAGGTTACACGTTTTTTTTTTTCAGGTACACACCTGAGTAATATATATTGGTACTTAACACACGCTACAGTTAGCATTTTGAAGGTATATACCTCAATCATATTTTAGTCCTTGATGCATGCTAATGTTGCTAGGCTAGAATTTTAAAAAATGTTTCAGGTACACACCTCTGAGTAATATATATTGGTACTCAACACACGTTATGGTTAGCATTTTGTAGGTATATACCTCAATCATATTTTAGTCCTTGATGCATGCTAATGTTGCTAGGCTAGAATTTTTAACAATTTTTTCAGGTACATACCTGTGAGTAATATCTATTGGTACTTAACACACGTTACAGTTAGCATTTTTTAGGTATATACCTTAATCATATTGTCGTCCTTGATGCATGCTAATGTTGCTAGGATAGAATTTTTAACAATTTTTTTCAGGTACACACCTGAGTAATATATATTGCTACTTAACACACGTTACAGTTAGCATTTTGTAGGTATATACCTCAATCATATTTTAGTCCTTGATGCATACTAATGTTGCTAGGCTAGAATTTTTAAAATTTTTTCAGGTACAGAGTAATATATATTGGTACTTAACACACGTTACAGTTAGCATTTTGTAGGTATATACCTCAATCATATTTTAGTCCTTGATGCATGCTAATGTTGCTAGGCTAGAATTTTAAACAATTTTTTCAGGTACACACCTGTGAGTAATATGTATTGGTACTTAACACACGTTACAGTTAGCATTTTTTCGGTATATACCTTAATCATATTGTCGTCCTTGATGCATGCTAATGTTGCTAGTATAGAATTTTTAACAATTTTTTTCAGGTATACACCTGAGTAATATGTATTGGTACTTAACACACGTTACAGTTAGCATTTTGTAGGTATATACCTTAATCATATTGTCGTCCTTGATGCATGCTAATGTTGCTAGGATAGAATTTTTAACAATTTTTTTCAGGTACACACCTGAGTAATATGTATTGGTACTTAACACACGTTACAGTTAGCATTTTGTAGGTATATACCTCAATCATATTTTAGTCCTTGATGCATGCTAATGTTGCTAGGCTAGAATTTTTAACAATTTTTTTCAGGTACAGAGTAATATATATTGGTACTTAACACACGTTACAGTTAGCATTTTGTAGGTATATACCTCAATCATATTGTCGTCCTTGATGCATGCTAATGTTGCTAGGATAGAATTTTTAAAAATTTTTTTCAGGTACACACCTGTGTAATATATATTGCTACTTAACACACGTTACAGTTAGCATTTTGTAGGTATATACCTCAATCATATTTTAGTCCTTGATGCATGCTAATGTTGCTAGGCTAGAATTTTTAAAATTTTTTCAGGTACAGAGTAATATATATTGGTACTTAACACACGTTACAGTTAGCATTTTGTAGGTATATACCTCAATCATATTTTAGTCCTTGATGCATGCTAATGTTGCTAGGCTAGAATTTTTAAAATTTTTTCAGGTACAGAGTAATATATATTGGTACTTAACACACGTTACAGTTAGCATTTTGTAGGTATATACCTCAATCATATTTTAGTCCTTGATGCATGCTAATGTTGCTAGGCTAGAATTTTAAACAATTTTTTCAGGTACACACCTGTGAGTAATATGTATTGGTACTTAACACACGTTACAGTTAGCATTTTTTTGGTATGTACCTTAATCATATTGTCGTCCTTGATGCATGCTAATGTTGCTAGTATAGAATTTTTAACAATTTTTTTCAGGTATACACCTGAGTAATATGTATTGGTACTTAACACACGTTACAGTTAGCATTTTGTAGGTATATACCTTAATCATATTGTCGTCCTTGATGCATGCTAATGTTGCTAGGATAGAATTTTTAACAATTTTTTTCAGGTACACACCTGAGTAATATGTATTGGTACTTAACACACGTTACAGTTAGCATTTTGTAGGTACATACCTCAATCATATTTTAGTCCTTGATGCATGCTAATGTTGCTAGGCTAGAATTTTTAACAATTTTTTTCAGGTACAGAGTAATATATATTGGTACTTAACACACGTTACAGTTAGCATTTTGTAGGTATATACCTCAATCATATTGTCGTCCTTGATGCATGCTAATGTTGCTAGGATAGAATTTTTAACAATTTTTTTCAGGTACACACCTGTGTAATATATATTGCTACTTAACACACGTTACAGTTAGCATTTTGTAGGTATATACCTCAATCATATTTTAGTCCTTGATGCATGCTAATGTTGCTAGGCTAGAATTTTTAAAATTTTTTCAGGTACAGAGTAATATATATTGGTACTTAACACACGTTACAGTTAGCATTTTGTAGGTATATACCTCAATCATATTTTAGTCCTTGATGCATGCTAATGTTGCTAGGCTAGAATTTCAAACAATTTTTTCAGGTACACACCTGTGAGTAATATGTATTGGTACTTAACACACGTTACAGTTAGCATTTTTTCGGTATATACCTTAATCATATTGTCGTCCTTGATGCATGCTAATGTTGCTAGGATAGAATTTTTAACAATTTTTTTCAGGTATACACCTGAGTAATATGTATCGGTACTTAACACACGTTACAGTTAGCATTTTGTAGGTATATACCTTAATCATATTATCGTCCTTGATGCATGCTAATGTTGCTAGGATAGAATTTTTAACAATTTTTTTCAGGTACACACCTGAGTAATATGTATTGGTACTTAACACACGTTACAGTTAGCATTTTGTAGGTATATACCTCCAATCATATTTTAGTCCTTGATGCATGCTAATGTTGCTAGGCTAGAATTTTTAACAATTTTTTCAGGTACACACCTGTGAGTAATATATATTGGTACTTAACACACGTTACAGTTAGCATTTTGTAGGTATATACCTTAATCATATTGTCGTCCTTGATGCATGCTAATGTTGCTAGGATAGAATTTTTAACAATTTTTTTCAGGTACACACCTGAGTAATATGTATTGGTACTTAACACACGTTACAGTTAGCATTTTGTAGGTATATACCTCAATCATATTTTAGTCCTTGATGCATGCTAATGCTGGTAGGCTAGAATTTTAAAAAATGTTTTCAGGTACACACCTGTGAGTAATATATATTGGTACTTAACACACGTTACAGTTAGCATTTTGTAGGTATATACTTTAATCATATTGTCGTCCTTGATGCATGCTAATGTTGCTAGGATAGAATTTTTAACAATTTTTTTCAGGTACACACCTGAGTAATATGTATTGGTACTTAACACACGTTACAGTTAGCATTTTGTAGGTATATACCTCAATCATATTTTAGTCCTTGATGCATGCTAATGTTGCTAGGCTAGAATTTTTAACAATTTTTTCAGGTACACACCTGTGAGTAATATGTATTGGTACTTAACACACGTTACAGTTAGCATTTTTTAGGTATATACCTTAATCATATTGTCGTCCTTGATGCATGCTAATGTTGCTAGGATAGAATTTTTAATTTTTTTTTCCAGGTATACACCTGAGTAATATGTATTGGTACTTAACACACGTTACAGTTAGCATTTTATAGGTATGTACCTCAATCATATTTTCGTCCTTGATGCATGCTAATGTTGCTAGGCTAGAATTTTTAACAATTTTTTTCAGGTACAGAGTAATATATATTGGTACTTAACACACGTTACAGTTAGCATTTTGAAGGTATATACCTCAATCATATTTTAGTCCTTGATGCATGCTAATGTTGCTAGGCTAGAATTTTAAAAAATGTTTCAGGTACACACCTCTGAGTAATATATATTGGTACTTAACACACGTTACGGTTAGCATTTTGTAGGTATATACCTCAATCATATTTTAGTCCTTGATGCATGCTAATGTTGCTAGGCTAGAATTTTTAACAATTTTTTCAGGTACATACCTGTGAGTAATATCTATTGGTACTTAACACACGTTACAGTTAGCATTTTTTAGGTATATACCTTAATCATATTGTCGTCCTTGATGCATGCTAATGTTGCTAGGATAGAATTTTTAACAATTTTTTTCAGGTACACACCTGAGTAATATATATTGCTACTTAACACACGTTACAGTTAGCATTTTGTAGGTATATACCTCAATCATATTTTAGTCCTTGATGCATGCTAATGTTGCTAGGCTAGAATTTTTAAATTTTTTTCAGGTACAGAGTAATATATATTGGTACTTAACACACGTTACAGTTAGCATTTTGTAGGTATATACCTCAATCATATTTTAGTCCTTGATGCATGCTAATGTTGCTAGGCTAGAATTTTAAACAATTTTTTCAGGTACACACGTGTGAGTAATATGTATTGGTACTTAACACACGTTACAGTTAGCATTTTTTCGGTATATACCTTAATCATATTGTCGTCCTTGATGCATGCTAATGTTGCTAGGATAGAATTGTTAACAATTTTTTTCAGGTATACACCTGAGTAATATGTATTGGTACTTAACACACGTTACAGTTAGCATTTTGTAGGTATATACCTTAATCATATTGTCGTCCTTGATGCATGCTAATGTTGCTAGGATAGAATTTTTAACAATTTTTTTCAGGTACACACCTGAGTAATATGTATTGGTACTTAACACACGTTACAGTTAGCATTTTGTAGGTATATACCTCAATCATATTTTAGTCCTTGATGCATGCAAATGTTGCTAGGCTAGAATTTTTAACAATTTTTTTCAGGTACAGAGTAATATATATTGGTACTTAACACACGTTACAGTTAGCATTTTGTAGGTATATACCTCAATCATATTGTCGTCCTTGATGCATGCTAATGTTGCTAGGATAGAATTTTTAACAATTTTTTTCAGGTACACACCTGTGTAATATATATTGCTACTTAACACACGTTACAGTTAGCATTTTGTAGGTATATACCTCAATCATATTTTAGTCCTTGATGCATGCTAATGTTGCTAGGCTAGAATTTTTAAAATTTTTTCAGGTACAGAGTAATATATATTGGTACTTAACACACGTTACAGTTAGCATTTTGTAGGTATATACCTCAATCATATTTTAGTCCTTGATGCATGCTAATGTTGCTAGGCTAGAATTTTAAACAATTTTTTCAGGTACACACCTGTGAGTAATATGTATTGGTACTAAACACACGTTACAGTTAGCATTTTGTAGGTATATACCTTAATCATATTATCGTCCTTGATGCATGCTAATGTTGCTAGGATAGAATTTTTAACAATTTTTTTCAGGTACACACCTGAGTAATATGTATTGGTACTTAACACACGTTACAGTTAGCATTTTGTAGGTATATACCTCAATCATATTTTAGTCCTTGATGCATGCTAATGTTGCTAGGCTAGAATTTTTAACAATTTTTTCAGGTACACACCTGTGAGTAGTATATATTGGTACTTAACACACGTTACAGTTAGCATTTTGTAGGTATATACCTTAATCATATTGTCGTCCTTGATGCATGCTAATGTTGCTAGGATAGAATTTTTAACAATTTTTTTCAGGTACACACCTGAGTAATATGTATTGGTACTTAACACACGTTACAGTTAGCATTTTGTAGGTATATACCTCAATCATATTTTAGTCCTTGATGCATGCTAATGCTGGTAGGCTAGAATTTTAAAAAATGTTTTCAGGTACACACCTGTGAGTAATATATATTGGTACTTAACACACGTTACAGTTAGCATTTTGTAGGTATATACTTTAATCATATTGTCGTCCTTGATGCATGCTAATGTTGCTAGGATAGAATTTTTAACAATTTTTTTCAGGTACACACCTGAGTAATATGTATTGGTACTTAACACACGTTACAGTTAGCATTTTGTAGGTATATACCTCAATCATATTTTAGTCCTTGATGCATGCTAATGTTGCTAGGCTAGAATTTTTAACAATTTTTTCAGGTACACACCTGTGAGTAATATGTATTGGTACTTAACACACGTTACAGTTAGCATTTTTTAGGTATATACCTTAATCATATTGTCGTCCTTGATGCATGCTAATGTTGCTAGGATAGAATTTTTAAATTTTTTTTCCAGGTATACACCTGAGTAATATGTATTGGTACTTAACACACGTTACAGTTAGCATTTTATAGGTATGTACCTCAATCATATTTTAGTCCTTGATGCATGCTAATGTTGCTAGGCTAGAACTTTTAATAATTTTTTCAGGTACACACCTGTGAGTAATATATATTGGTACTTAACACACGTTACAGTTAGCATTTTGTAGGTATATACCTTAATCATATTGTCGTCCTTGATGCATGCTAATGTTGCTAGGATAGAATTTTTAACAATTTTTTTCAGGTACACACCTGAGTAATATGTATTGGTACTTAACACACGTTACAGTTAGCATTTTGTAGGTATATACCTTAATCATATTGTCGTCCTTGATGCATGCTAATGTTGCTAGGCTAGAATTTTTAATAATTTTTTTCAGGTACACACCTGAGTAATATATATTGGTCCTGAACACAGGTTACAGTTAGCATTTTAGCATGCTGGATATGAAACCTCAGTGTCATATATCATTTCACTAATGTTAACTGAACATGTTATTTGTATGCTAGCATAGCACTGTTAGCATGCAAGTTTGTTTTTGCTCATTTTGCTTGTATTTTTTGTTACTTGACTCTATCTGGTCAGTATGCTAACTGTTAGCATTTGAATTAATCATATTTTAGTCCTTGATGCATGCTAATGTTGCTAGGCTAGAATTTTTAAAATTTTTTCAGGTACAGAGTAATATATATTGGTACTTAACACACGTTACAGTTAGCATTTTGTAGGTATATACCTCAATCATATTTTAGTCCTTGATGCATGCTAATGTTGCTAGGCTAGAATTTTAAACAATTTTTTCAGGTACACACCTGTGAGTAATATGTATTGGTACTTAACACACGTTACAGTTAGCATTTTTTCGGTATATACCTTAATCATATTGTCGTCCTTGATGCATGCTAATGTTGCTAGGATAGAATTTTAAACAATTTTTTTCAGGTATACACCTGAGTAATATGTATTGGTACTTAACACACGTTACAGTTAGCATTTTGTAGGTATATACCTTAATCATATTATCGTCCTTGATGCATGCTAATGTTGCTAGGATAGAATTTTTAACAATTTTTTTCAGGTACACACCTGAGTAATATGTATTGGTACTTAACACACGTTACAGTTTAAATTTTGTAGGTATATACCTCAATCATATTTTAGTCCTTGATGCATGCTAATGTTGGTAGGCTAGAATTTTTAACAATTTTTTCAGGTACACACCTGTGAGTAATATATATTGGTACTTAACACACGTTACAGTTAGCATTTTGTAGGTATATACCTTAATCATATTGTCGTCCTTGATGCATGCTAATGTTGCTAGAATAGAATTTTTAACAATTTTTTTCAGGTACACACCTGAGTAATATGTATTGGTACTTAACACACGTTACAGTTAGCATTTTGTAGGTATATACCTAAATCATATTTTAGTCCTTGATGCATGCTAATGCTGGTAGGCTAGAATTTAAAAAAATGTTTTCAGGTACACACCTGTGAGTAATATATATTGGTACTTAACACACGTTACAGTTAGCATTTTGTAGGTATATACTTTAATCATATTGTCGTCCTTGATGCATGCTAATGTTGCTAGGATAGGATTTTTAACAATTTTTTTCAGGTACACACCTGAGTAATATGTATTGGTACTTAACACACGTTACAGTTAGCATTTTGTAGGTATATACCTAAATCATATTTTAGTCCTTGATGCATGCTAATGTTGCTCGGCTAGAATTTTTAACAATTTTTTCAGGTACACACCTGTGAGTAATATGTATTGGTACTTAACACACGTTACAGTTAGCATTTTTTAGGTATATATCTTAATCATATTGTCGTCCTTGATGCATGCTAATGTTGCTAGGATAGAATTTTTAAAATTTTTTTCCAGGTATACACCTGAGTAATATGTATTGGTACTTAACACATGTTACAGTTAGCATTTTATAGGTATGTACCTCAATCATATTTTAGTCCTTGATGCATGCTAATGTTGCTAGGCTAGAACTTTTAATAATTTTTTCAGGTACACACCTGTGAGTAATATATATTGGTACTTAACACACGTTACAGTTAGCATTTTGTAGGTATATACCTTAATCATATTGTCGTCCTTGATGCATGCTAATGTTGCTAGGATAGAATTTTTAACAATTTTTTTCAGGTACACACCTGAGTAATATGTATTGGTACTTAACACACGTTACAGTTAGCATTTTGTAGGTATATACCTTAATCATATTGTCGTCCTTGATGCATGCTAATGTTGCTAGGCTAGAATTTTTAACAATTTTTTTCAGGTACACACCTGAGTAATATATATTGGTCCTGAACACAGGTTACAGTTAGCATTTTAGCATGCTGGATATGAAACCTCAGTGTCATATATCATTTCACTAATGTTAACTGAACATGTTATTTGCATGCTAGCATAGCACTGTTAGCATGCAAGTTTGTTTTTGCTCATTTTGCTTATATTTTTTGTTACTTGACTCTATCTGGTCAGTATGCTAACTGTTAGCATTTGAGTTTGGCTTTGGCTCTTCAGCGTTCACAAGAACGTTATACCGAAATTGCATTATACAGTTCTTTGGAGAAAAAATCTGGTTTTGAAGGTGAAAAGTATCAAAATATCTCCCAAACTTAGCTAACACACAAAGTTAATGCGTGTGTTACGTGCGGCGTAGTTAGGTCGCGAGTTCAAAGCCGGAGGAGGGCGCGTACAATGTTTACCCTTTGCGTCCATATTTCAGTGTTTGTTGCGTTTCGCTTGATAGTAAATGTGGATGGAGAGGGGGTGTGACAGTCATATGTTGTCAATATTCAGTATTTTATCCTTCGTAGTTAATATTGTGTTAACTATGAACATTCTTTATTTTCATGTACATTTTGGATGTCTCATTCAGTAAAAAAAATTTGTAAAATTCTGTTTTGTAAGGTTATAAGGTGTGATGTTTTGCATTAGTGTTTCTAAAATTAGATATACCGGCCCCTAGACACATTTTTTTTTTCTCTAAATTTGGCCCCCTGTTGCAAAGTAATTGCCCAGGCCTGGCGTAAAAGTTGTAAACAGCCCTTTTTGACTGTAAAAAGTGTCAAACGTACAGAAATCGGGACCCTGACCATATTTGTGTTTCCACTTTGGCACTGTGCAAAGAGTGTAGCATTAGCCGCGTTAGCTACACAAATGTAATTCGGAAGTGAGTAAGGTATATTTCACTGTTTGTTGCAATTTTGTTGCACTTTGCCTGATTGTAAAATATGTTGATGGAGAGGGGGGTGTGATGTTCGTATGTTGTCAGTATTCAGCGTTTTATCCTTCATAGTTAAAGGCCTACTGAAAGCCACTACTACCGAGCACGCAGTCTGATAGTTTATATATCAATGATGAAATATTAACATTGCAACACATTGGAGAATCAGCACCTCCAAGTCCGAGTCCATGGTTCTCTCCCGGAAAAGGGTGGAGTGCCATCTCCGGGTTGGGGAGGAGACCCTGCCCCAAGTGGAGGAGTTCAAGTACCTAGGAGTCTTGTTCACGAGTGAGGGAAGAGTGGATCGTGAGATCGACAGGCGGATCGGTGCGGCGTCTTCAGTAATGCGGACGTTGTACCGATCCGTTGTGGTGAAGAAGGATCTGAGCCGGAAGGCAAAGCTCTCAATTTACCGGTCGATCTACGTTCCCATCCTCACCTATGGTCATGAGCTTTGGGTCATGACCGAAAGGATAAGATCACGGGTACAAGCGGCCGAAATTAGTTTCCTCCGCCCTTAGAGATAGGGTGAGAAGCTCTGCCATCCGGGAGGAACTCAAAGTAAAGCCGCTGCTCCTCCACATCGAGAGGAGCCAGATGAGGTGGTTCGGGCATCTGGTCAGGATGCCACCCGAACGCCTCCCTAGAGAGGTGTTAAGGGCACATCCAACCGGTAGGAGGCCACGGGGAAGACCCAGGACACGTTCGGAAGACTATGTCTCCCGGCTGGCCTGGGAACGCCTCGGGATCCCCCGGGAAGAGCTAGACGAAGTGGCTGGGGAAAGGGAAGTCTGGGTTTCCCTGCTTAGGCTGTTGCCCCCGCGACCCGACCTCGGATAAGCGGAAGGAGATGGATGGATGGATGGCAACACATTCCAATACGGCCGGTTTAGTTTACTAAATTACAATTTTAAATTTCCCGCGGAGTTTCTTGTTGAAAACGTGGCAGAATGCTAAAAGTCGTCTTTTCATCGCATAATTACACAGTATTTTGGACATCTGTGTTGCTGAATCGTTCGCAATTTGTTCAATTAATAATGGAGAAGTCAAAGTGGAAAAATGGAGGTGGGAAGCTTTAGCCTTTAGCCACACAAACACAGCCGGTGTTTCCTTGTTTAAAATTCCCGGAGGTGAAGCTTTACTATGGATCAGAGCAGTCATGCGAACATGGTTCCTGACAACATGTCAACCGGCAGGTTTCGGTGAAAAAATTGTGGTAAAAAGTCGCCTTGTCAGCTGAGCTTGCGCCGTCCATGCAGCTGCCGTCGACTTCCCTGAGAGACTGGCGTTAAGACACCCTTGGACACACCCCTCCGACTATCAGGTACCATTTAATCTCTCTAAAACACTAGCAACACAATAGGCAGATAAGGGATTTCCCAGAATTATTCTCGTAAATGTGTCTAAAAACATCTGAATCCGTTCCAGTGCAATAGCCTTTTTTTTTTTTAAACTTTTTTATTTATTTTTTATTTTCTAGTCCTTCACTAGCAATATCATCATCCACAAATCTTTTATCCTCGCTCAAATTAATGGGGAAATTGTCTTTTTCTCGGTCCGAATGGCTCGCATTATAAACTATGTGAGGAGCCCTCACACTTGTGACATCATTGTCTCGGACTTCCTGTACAGGCAAGGCTTTTTTATTAGCGACCAACAGTTGCTAACTTTATCGTGGATGTTCTCTACTGAATCCTTTTAGCAAAAATATGGCAATATCGCGAAATGATCAAGTATGACACATCGAATGGACCTGCTGTCCCCGTTTAAATAAGAAAATCTCATTTCAGTAGGCCTTTAATATTGTTAACTATGAACATTCTTTATTTTCTTGTACATTCTGGGTGCCTCATTCAGTAATACGATAAAAAAAGGTATTCCGTTTTTTTTTAGGCGGTCTGTCATAAGGTTTTTAGCGTTCGGACTTTATTGTGAGGTTTTGTATTAGTGTTCCTAAAAATAGATGTACGAGTCCCCAGGCACATTTTTTTCCTCAAAATTTGGCCCTCTGTCGTTAAATAATTGCCCAAGCCCGGCGTAAAAGTTGCAAACAGACCTTGTAACTACCCTTTGCATCCATATTTCACTGTTAGTTGTGTTTCGCTTGATGGTAAATGTGGTTGGGGAGGATGTGTGACGGTCATATGTTGTCAATATTCACAGTTTTATCCTTCATAGTTAATATTGTGTTAGCTATGAACATTCTTTATTTTCATGTCCATTCTGGGTGTGTCATTCAGTAAAACAATTAGAAATTCCATTCCGTTTTTTAAGGCGGTCTGTCATTACGTTTTTAGCATTCAGACATGTTCCTAAAAATAGATGTACGGGCCCCCAGACACATTTTTTTCCTCAAAATTTGGCCCTCTGTCGTTAAATAATTGCCCAGGCCTGGCGTAAAAGTTGCAAACAGACCTTTTAACTACCCTTTGTATCCATATTTCACTGTTAGTTGTGTTTCGCTTGATAGTAAATGTGGTTGGAGAGGATGTGTGACGTTCATATGTTGTCAATACTCACTGTTTTATCCTTCATAGTCAATATTGTGTTAGCTATGAACGTTCTTTATTTTCATGTACATTCTGGGTGTCTCATTCAGTAAAACAATTAGAAATTCCATTCCGTTTTTTAAGGCGGTCTGTCATTACGTTTTTAGCATTCAGACATTGTGTTCCTAAAAATAGATGTACGGGCCCCCAGGCCCTTTTTTTTCCTCAAAATTTGACCCTCTGTCATTAAATAATTGCCCAGGCCTGGCGTAAAAGTTGCAAACAGACCTTGTAACTCCCCTTATCCTTCATATTTCACTGTTATTTGTGTTTCGCTTGATAGCAAATGTGGTTGGAGAGGATGTGTGACGTTCATAGGTTGTCAATACTCACTGTTTTATCCTTCATAGTCAATATTGTGTTAGCTATGAACATTCTTTATTTTCATGTAAATTCTGGGTGTCTCATTCAGTAAAACAATTAGAAATTCCATTCCGTTTTTTAAGGCGGTCTGTCATTACGTTTTTAGCATTCAGACATTGTGTTCCTAAAAATAGATGTACGGGCCCACAGGCCCTTTTTTTTTTTCATCAAAATTTGGCGCGCCGTCGTTAAATAATTGCCCAGGCCTGGCGTAAAAGTTGCAAACAGACCTTTTAACTACCCTTTGCATCCATATTTCCCTGGTAGTTGCGTTTCGCTTGATAGTAAATGTGGTTGGAGAGGATGTGTGACGGTCATATGTTGTCAATATTCAGTGTTTTATCCTTCATAGTTAATATTGTGTTAGCTATGAACATTCTTTATTTTCATGTACATTCTGAGTGTCTCATTCAGTAAAACAATTAGAAATTCCATTCCGTTTTTTAAGGCAGTCTGTCATTATGTTTTCAGCATTCAAACATTGTGTTCCTAAAAATAGATGTACGGGCCCCCAGGCACATTTTTTACCTCAAAATTTGGCCCTCTGTCGTTAAATAATTGCCCAGGCCTGGCGAAAAAAAATTTGCAAACAGACCTTTTGACTACCCTTTGCATCCATATTTCACTGTTAGTTGCGTTTCGCTTGACGGTAAATGTGGATGGAGAGGATGTGTGACGTTCATATGTTGTCAATACTCACTGTTTTATCCTTCATAGTCAATATTGTGTTAGCTATGAACATTCTTTATTTTCATGCACATTCTGGGTGTCTCATTCAGTAAAACAATTAGAAATTCCATTCCGTTTTTAAGGCGGTCTGTCATTACGTTTTTAGCATTCAGACATTGTGTTCCTAAAAATAGATGTACGGGCCCCCAGACACATTTTTTTCCTCAAAATTTGTCCCTCTGTCGTTAAATAATTGCCCAGACCTGATGTAAAAGTTGCAAACAGACCTTTTAACTACCTTTTGCATCCATATTTCACTGTTAGTTGCGTTTCGCTTGATAGTAAATGTGGATGGAGAGGGTGTGTGACGGTCATATGTTGTCAATACTCACTGTTTTATCCTTCATAGTTAATATTGTGTTAGCTATGAACATTCTTTATTTTCATGTACATTCTGGGTGTGTCATTCAATAAAACAATTACAAATTCCATTCCGTTTTTAAGGCGGTCTGTCATTACGTTTTTAGCATTCAGACATTGTGTTCCTAAAAATAGATGTACGGGCCCCAAGACACATTTTTTTCCTCAAAATTTGGCCCTCTGTCGTTAAATAATTGCCCAGGCCTGGCGTAAAAGTTGCAAACAGACCTTTTAACTACCCTTTGCATCCATATTTCACTGTTAGTTGTGTTTCGCTTGTTAGTAAATGTGGATGGAGAGGGTGTGTCGTGACGTTCATATGTTGTCAATATTCACTGTTTTATCCTTCATAGTCAATATTGTGTTAGCTATGAACATTCTTTATTTTCATTTACATCCTGGGTGTCTCATTCAGTAAAACAATTAGAAATTCCATTCCGTTTTTTAAGGCAGTCTGTCATTACGTTTTCAGCATTCAAACATTGTGTTCCTAAAAATAGATGTACGGGCCCCCAGACACATTTTTTTTCCTCAAAATTTAGCCCTCTGTCGTTAAATAATTGCCCAGGCCTGCCGTAAAAGTTGCAAACAGACCTTTTAACTACCTTTTGCATCCACATTTCACTGTTAGTTGCGTTTCGCTTGATAGTAAATGTGGATGGAGAGGATGTGTGACGGTCATATGTTGTCAATATTCACTGTTTTATCCTTCATAGTCAATATTGTGTTAGCTATGAACATTCTTTATTTTCATTTACATTCTGGGTGTCTCATTCAGTAAAACAATTAGAAATTCCATTCCGTTTTTTAAGGCAGTCTGTCATTACGGTTTCAGCATTCACACATTGTGTTCCTAAAAATAGATATACCGGCCCCCAGACACATATTTTTCCTCAAAATTTGGCCCTCTGTAGTTAAAAAATTGCCCAGGCCTGGCGAAAAAAAATTTGCAAACAGACCTTTTGACTACCCTTTGCATCCATATTTCACTGTTAGTTGCGTTTCGCTTGACGGTAAATGTGGATGGAGAGGATGTGTGACGTTCATATGTTGTCAATACTCACTGTTTTATCCTTCATAGTCAATATTGTGTTAGCTATGAACATTCTTTATTTTCATGTAAATTCTGGGTGTCTCATTCAGTAAAAACAATTAGAAATTCCATTCCGTTTTTAAGGCGGTCTGTCATTACGTTTTTAGCATTCAAACATTGTGTTCCTAAAAATAGATGTACGGGCCCCCAGACACATTTTTTTCCTCAAAATTTGGCCCTCTGTCGTTAAATAATTGCCCAGGCCTGCCGTAAAAGTTGCAAACAGACCTTTTAACTACCCTTATCCTCCATATTTCACTGTTTGTTGTGTTTCGCTTGATAGTAAATGTGGTTGGAGAGGATGTGTGACGTTCATATGTTGTCAATATTCACTGTTTTATCCTTCATAGTCAATATTGTGTTAGCTATGAACATTCTTTATTTTCATGTACATTCTGGGTGTCTCATTCAGTAAAACAATTAGAAATTCCATTCCGTTTTTTAAGGCAGTCTGTCATTACGTTTTTAGCATTCAGACATTGTGTTCCTAAAAATAGATGTACGGGCCCCCTGGCACATTTTTTTCCTCAAAATTTGGCCCTCTGTAGTTAAATAATTGCCCAGGCCTGGCGTAAAAGTTGCAAACAGACCTTGTAACTCCCCTTATCCTCCATATTTCACTGTTAGTTGTGTTTCGCTTGATAGTAAATGTGGATGGAGAGGGTGTGTGACGGTCATATGTTGTCAATACTCACTGTTTTATCCTTCGTAGTCAATATTGTGTTAGCTATGAACATTCTTTAGTTTAATGTACATTCTGGGTGTCTCATTCAGTAAAACAATTAGAAATTCCATTCCGTTTTTTAAGGCAGTCTGTCATTACGGTTTCAGCATTCACACATTGTGTTCCTAAAAATAGATATACCGGCCCCCAGACACATATTTTTCCTCAAAATTTGGCCCTCTGTAGTTAAAAAATTGCCCAGGCCTGGCGAAAAAAAATTTGCAAACAGACCTTTTGACTACCCTTTGCATCCATATTTCACTGTTAGTTGCGTTTCGCTTGACGGTAAATGTGGTTGGAGAGGATGTGTGACGTTCATATGTTGTCAATACTCACTGTTTTATCCTTCATAGTCAATATTGTGTTAGCTATGAACATTCTTTATTTTCATGTAAATTCTGGGTGTCTCATTCAGTAAAACAATTAGAAATTCCATTCCGTTTTTAAGGCGGTCTGTCATTACGTTTTTAGCATTCAGACATTGTGTTCCTAAAAATAGATGTACGGGCCCCCAGACACATTTTTTTCCTCAAAATTTGTCCCTCTGTCGTTAAATAATTGCCCAGGCCTGCCGTAAAAGTTGCAAACAGACCTTTTAACTACCTTTTGCATCCATATTTCACTGTTAGTTGCGTTTCGCTTGATAGTAAATGTGGATGGAGAGGGTGTGTGACGGTCATATGTTGTCAATACTCACTGTTTTATCCTTCATAGTTAATATTGTGTTAGCTATGAACATTCTTTATTTTCATGCACATTCTGGGTGTCTCATTCAGTAAAACAATTAGAAATTCCATTCCGTTTTTTAAGGCGGTCTGTCATTACGTTTTTAGGATTCAGACATTGTGTTCCTAAAAATAGATGTACGGGCCCCCAGGCACATGTTTTCCTCTAAATTTGCCCCCCCGAGGCAATTGCCCAGTCCTGGGGTAAAAGTTGCAAACAGCCCTTTTAACTGTAAAAAGTGTCAAACGTACAAAAGTCTAGACCCTGACCATATTTGTGTTTCCACTTTGTCACTGTGCAAACATGTAGCGTTAGCCGCGTTAGCTCAGTACTGTAAACGGGATGGTGACATCATGGCATGAGAGCAGGACGGCGTGTAATTCGGCAGCGAGTCGGGCCGAGAAAACAAACGCAGAGCAGAACAGAAGAGCACAGTGCAGTTTGCAGACGGGAAGGGATTGTTTGGATTGGCTATTTTTGGATGCCTTCACCATGGGCGCACGTGTACTTCACAGCAGCTAATCACACTCCAGCAACGAGGCTTTTCTACCTTCTCCAACTACTTGGAGGGACGTCAAGGGTATGCCAGCACAAGTACCTTTTTGGTGCAGCCCTGGAAGTTCCATAAAAGTAAAGGCAGCCGGTCCTTGTGAGCCCGACACTTCAAAGTTCCAGAAGCAAATAAAGCCAAACAAAAGGTGACCTCCACCAAGGTCAGCATTTATCACTCGCTCCGACTTTTAGCTTTTGCAAGTGAAGGTCAGAATTGACTCTGATTTATGCGGGACCGGAACGTTCATCTTGTCTCGGCTGTCTGCTGCTTTCTTTTCCCTCCTAACGATCTCACTTTCCGTTTGTTCCAGTTTGTTTCATTCCTGAAAATATTCCGCTTTTTCTGCATGATTTTGGATCAACAAGAGCCATCTTTGCTTATTTAGCCTCCAGTTAGATTGCTGTAATGTAATGCATTCGGATAAATACTTAAACATTCTTTGGGGGGGAAGGTGGAAAACATTTTTTCCCCAAGATAAATCAAATTAGGAAGGGGGCTGGGGGGGGGCGTGAGAGGCAATAGCATAATAGCATATGTCTTGACACATACAGGTAAGTAAATAAATATTCTTTGGGGGGCGTGGAAAAATGTTGTCCCCGAGAAAAATAGAATTGGGGGGGGGGGGGCAATAGCATATATCTTGACAGCTATAGATACATAAACATTCTTGGGGCATGGGAAAAAAAGTGGTATCTAAGATAGAATCATACTAGGGCAGGGGTAGGAAACCTATGGCTCTAGAGCAGGGGTCCGGAACCTTTTTGGCTGAGAGAGCCATGAAAGCCAAATATTTCAAAATGTATTTCCGTGAGAGCCATATCATATTTTTTAACACAGAATACAACTAAATGTGTGCATTTTTGAGTAAGACCAACATTTTTATAGAGTATAATAAGTCTCTTATTCTTTTTAATAACATTGTTATTCTGAAGCTAACCAATAATAAATCAAATGTCATGTCTGTTGATCATGTTTTTGTGTGGCCAAGTGCTGTTTGTCCTTTGGACTCTTTAAGTGCCTGTTTTCTTCCACTCCCTTGTCTGGTTTCCTTGGTTACTCATTTTGTCCACCTGTCTCTGAGCACCAATCAGAGGCAGTATTTAAGCTCGTCTTTGCCAGTCAGTCGCCCTGTGCTGACTTGTTTCATGCCTTGCCATAGTTTCGTGCTTCATGCCATGCCAAGTAAGTTTTGTTTGATTTATGTTCTTAGTCTGTTTATGCGTTAGCTTTGTTCCTTAGCCTAAGTTGTGCCTCCACTGTGAGCGATTTTTGTTGGTATATTTTTTTAGTTAAAATTAAATCATGTTTTTACATAAATGCCATGTAGTCCGTCTGCCTTCCTGGGGGAATAGCCAAATATTTCAAAATGTATTTCCGTGAGAAAATCATATTTTTTTAACACTGAATACAACTAAATGTGTGCATTTTTGAGTAAGACCAACATTTTTTTTAGAGTATAATAAGTCTCTTATTCTTTTTAATAACATTGTTATTCTGAAGCTAACCAATTATAAATCAAATGTCATGTCTGTTCATGTTTTTGTGTGGCCAAGTGCTGTTTGTCCTTTGGACTCTTTAAGTGCCTGTTTTCTTCCACTCCTTTGTCTGGTTTCCTTGGTTACTCATTTTGTCCACCTGTCTCTGGTGGACAAAATGCCCGCTGACCTGCTTCCCGAGCACCAATCAGAGGCAGTATTTAAGCTCGTCTTTGCCAGTCAGTCGCCCTGTGCTGACTTGTTTCATGCCTTGCCAAGTAAGTTTTGTTTGATTTATGTTCTTAGTCTGTTTATGCGTTAGCTTTGTTCCTTAGCCTAAGTTGTGCCTCCACTGTGAGCGATTTTTGTTGGTATATTTTTTTAGTTAAAATTAAATCATGTTTTTACATAAATGCCATGTAGTCCGTCTGCCTTCCTGGGAGAATGACCCCGGAGCAAGCTGCTACCCCCCCCCCCATCGTGACATAAAATACTTCTTACCATTAATGCGACTTCTTGAACAGGTGCGGTAGAAAACGGATGGATGGATTTAAATGCTTGAGAATGTTTTGTATTTTGCACGTTATTTTTAGTACTGAGATTACCAGCGAAATTATTCATAATTATCGCGTTAAGCAATGTCAGGTAAGATTTATCTGAGAGCCACATCTGGCTCTAGAGCCATAGGTTCCCTACCCCTGCTCTAGAGCCAGATGTGGCTCTTTTGATGACTGCATCTGGCTCTCAGATAAATCTTAGCTGGCATTGCTTAACACGATAAGTCAGTGTTTTTCATCCTTTTTTGAGCCAAAACACATTTTTTTCATTGAAAAAATTCTGAGGCGCACCACCAGCAGAAAACATTTAAAAAGTTAAACTCAGTATCCGATATTGACAAAACAAAAAACTGTTCTCGCGATAGCTCTTGTCTCTATGTAGGTGTACTGTCAAGCCGTAACTTATTTTGAGTTTCTTCTGTGTTTTCCTGTGTGATTTGCGCTCTATTTAAGTTGTGCGGACGCATTCCTTCTTTGTGTGGACATTGTTGTCATGCCATGTACGGATGTACTTTGTGGACGCCGTCTGCTCTGCACACTGTAAGTCTTTGCTGTCGTCCAGCATTCTGTTTTTGTTCACTTTGCAGCCAGTTCAGTTTTAGCTTTGTTTTGCTTCAATGCCTTTTCTTAGCGGCACTCGCCTTTTGTGGATACCTTTTTACCTACATGCTGCCTTCCGCATATTGTGATCACGACATACCATGTTCCCGACATCTACAAAAGCAATTAGCTACTTGCTGCCACCTACTGATATAGAAGAGTATTACTTGCTTACTCTGCCGAGCTCTAGACAGCACAGACACCCAATAACAGCACATTTTTTAATTGTAGTTAAAGGTTTACAAAAAAAGTGGTCTTTAAGATACAATCATACTGGGGGGTGAGGGACAATAGTGTAATAGAATATATATCTAGACATATACAAATAAACATTCTTGGGGGGGGGCGTGAAAAAAACTACGTTGGGTGGGTGAGAGACAATAGCATAATAGCATATATCTTTACACATATAGATAAATGAATACATATTATGGGGGGGGGGGCGTGAAAAAAGTTGTCAAACTAGGGGTGGGGGAAAGAGGCAATTGCAGAATAGCATATACCTTGACACATTCTTGGGGGGGCGTGAAAATATGTTGTCCTCTGAGATAAATTGAACTGGGGAGGGGGAGGGACAATAGCGTGATACCAAATATCTTGATACATACAGATAAATAAACATTCATGGGAGGGCGTGAAAAAATGTTGTCTCCGAGAGACATCAAACTAGGTAGGGGTAGGGACATTAGCGTAATAGCATGTATCTTGACACATACAGATAAACATTGTTGGGGGTTTTTCCCGAGAAAAATCTAATTAGGGAGTGGGGGCGTGAGAGGCAATAGTGCAATAGCATATATCTTGACACATATACAGATAAATAAATGTACATTCTTGGGGAGGGGTGAAAAAAATGTGTCTCTAAGATAAATCATACTAGGGGGTGGCTGGGGGGTGAGGGATAACAGCATAATAGCATATATCTTGACACATACAGAAACATTATTGGCGGGGGGGGGCGTGAAAACGGGATAAATCGAACTAGGGAGGGGGCAGGAGGGGTGAGGGACAATAGCGTAATAGCACATATCTTGCCACATACAGATTAATAAACATTCTTGGGGGGGCGTGAAAATATGTTGTCTTCTGAGATAAATTGAACGAGGGAGGGGGAGGGACAATAGCGTTATACCAAATATCTTGATACATACAGATAAATAAACATTCATGGGGGGGCGTGAAAAAATGTCTCCGAGAGACATCAAACTAGGTAGGGGTAGGGACATTGGCATAATAGCATATATCTTGACACATACAGATAAACATTGTTGGGGGTTTTTCCCGAGAAAAATCTAATGGGGGTGGGGGCGTGAGAGGCAATAGTGCAATAGCATATATCTTGACACATACAGATAAATATACATTCTTGGGGGGGGGGTGAAAAAAAATGTCTCTAAGATAAATCATACTCATACTTGGGGGTGGCTGGGGGGTGAGGGACAATAGCATAATAGCATATATCTTGACACGTACAGATAAATACACATTCTTGGGGGGGGGCGTGAAAACGTGATAAATCAAACTAGGGAGGGGGCAGGAGGGGTGAGGGACAATAGCGTAATAGCACATATCTTGCCACATACAGATAAACATTCTTGGGGGGCGCGTGAAGAAAATGTTGTCCCAGAGATAAATTTAACTAGGGAGGGGCACAGGGGGTGTGTGAGAGGCAGTAGCGTAATAGCATTAATCTTGACACTTAGACTTAGACAAACTTTAATGATCCACAAGGGAAATTGTTCCACACAGTAGCTCATACAGATAAATAAATAAACATTCTTGGGGGGTGGGGGGGTGAAAAAAACATTGTCCCCAAGATAAATCAAACTAGGAGGGTGGGTGGTGAGAGGCAATTGCGGAATAGCATATATCTTGACACATACGGATAAACATTCCTGGGGGGGCGTGAAAATATGCTAAATCGAACTAGGGAAGAGTGAGGTACAATAGCGTAATGGCGTATATCTTGACACATACAGATAAACATTCTTGGGGGGGGCGTGAAAATATGCTAAATCGAACTAGGGAGGAGTGAGGTACAATAGCGTAATGGTGTATATTTTGATACATACAGATAAATAAATATTCTTGGGGGGGGGCGTGAGCATTTTTTTTGTCCCCGAGATGAATCAAATTAGGAGGGTGGGTGGTGAGAGGCAATTGCGGAATAGCATATATCTTGACACATACAGATAAATAAACATTCTTGGGGGGGACGTGAGCATTTTTTGTCCCCAAGATAAATCAAATTAGGAGGGTGGGTGTGAGAGGCAATTGCGGAATAGCATATATCTTGACACATACAGATAAACATTCTTGGGGGGGTGTGAAAATATGCTAAATCGAACTAGGGAAGAGTGAGGTACAATAGCGTAATGGCGTATATCTTGACAAATACAGATAAACATTCTTGGGGGGGCGTGAAAATATGCTAAATGGAACTAAGGAGGAGTGAGGTACAATAGCTTAACGGCGTATATCTTGACACATACAGATAAATAAACATTCTTGGGGGGGGACGTGAGCATTTTTTGTCCCCGAGATGAATCAAACTAGGAGGGTGGGTGTGAGAGGCAATAGCGTAATAGCACTTATCGACACATACAGATAAATAAACAATTTTTGGGGGAGACGTGAAAAATTGTTGTTATAATGGTGAATATGTTCCCCATACTAAAGTGTTACCAAAAATTAACTTCGTCCCAGTGTGATGTGTCGGAAGGGGGGGGGGCGTGAGAGGCGAAATATATTGACACAAAAGGATAAACAAATGAACATTAACTTCAGGGGGGGGCGCGACAAAAATAAATGGAAAACCCCAGCTCCTACGTCATGGCGATGCTGCTCACCACCAATATGTCTCACATCACCTTGTAGTCCCCCAACCATCTTCCCACCCGGTTTATGTCAGTCTGCTTCGCCACCCGTCCTCACTTATATTGGCCGTCACGAGGTCTTTTAGCACCGCTGGCGTAACATTAACCTCGGCTAATGGCTCAACCTTTGCCCGCCTCCAACCTTTGTGCCGCTGCTCGAATCCCGGCAGCCAGAGCAGCGTCGGGAACGGCTCCGCGAGGTACGTTTGTCCGGCGCGTGGTAGCTTTCAGGCGGTGGTAGCGGGGGTGCTCGGGATGCCGACACGGGACAAAACTTGTATTGTTTTCTTCCATTCCAGAAGACTTGCATGTTTAACATAATTTTCAGGCACACAATCTCCGAGTAATTAAGTCTCGTGTTGTTTCACGAATAATTGTGAGCATATTGTTATTCGTATGTTGGCATAGCACTGTTAGCATGCAAGCTTGTTTAGCTTTGTTACTTGACGCTATCTGGTCAGTGTGCTAACTGTTAGCATTTAGGGTAGGTTTGGTCAGGGGTTTGGAAGAGTTTGGTCAAAAGTGACACCCAGAAGATATCTGAGGGCCCACGTCGGGCTCGTCTGTTTGGTTTATCGAGGACAAATGTGTGGACTTGAGGTAATTTGGTCACCTTGTGTTTTTCCAAAGTCTCAATCTTGTGAGGTGAAGACGTTTTATTGGTCACATGTCCGTTCAAGTCGGCGGTTATAAACATTTACTGTGCCCAAATCCAACGTTCAGTAGCCCAGAGGAAGTTCGTAAACTTCTTTTTTACAATTCCCTCTGATTGTGTTGCAGATAAACCAGCGAAGCATGTGCGGATGCTAGGAGGCGTCGTCCTCGCCCCACCGCCGCCACCCGAAGCCTTAGCAACCGAGCAAAACCCAGCCGCCGTCCGACACGCCCGCCAGGGAGACGCCCCCCAGCCATGTCTGCCGAGGTGGAGATCAACGTGGCGGCCCCCGCCGAACCCGACGTGGCGTCCCCGCCGCCGGCCTCCGGCTCCCCTC